>NC_135550.1:32996675-33319175 GCF_964340395.1 Glandiceps talaboti | reverse complement strand
GAAAAGAAAGGGGCCAAAATTTTATGATTTTTCTTATAGGAATACTTTAAGAAACCTATAGGATTCTGATAAGACTTTTTCCTATAGGATATTTTTTGTAAGGGAACATCAATTCTTATTCCTAGCTTGAATAAAAAAATGTCTACCCCCTTGTTATATATTAATTTTTACACAGTTCACATTAGTAAAAAAACACCATACTAATAGAATACTGTTACCTGTGGAGGTCTACCAGTTGGTACTTTGTCACTATTAGAGAGGTTTAGATGCGCGTATTTACGTGTGTTCTAATGTGTAGCATCATAGTCACGTGATTCGAAGCAACTCAGGCATTCTGTATCAAACGATGCTACGTCAAAATGGCGGTCTACACGTAACTGTAAATATGTGTTGAATTTTTGTCATTTTCTTCTATTAAATGTCATATTTTTTATATCAAAGTTCGGAAGCATAACTTTAAACTAATTGTTTGGTTTTTGGTTTGGGTAGTTGCAGGAAAAATGGCAAAAATATGGACAAATTTAGAAATCAAAGGCATGTATCTGGCCTTCTGGATATCAACGCATACATTCACATTCCACTGTTTTCCACATTTGTTTTTAGAACGCATAACTAAACACAATTTTGTACGCGTCATTACTTGTACACCAGCATAGGCTATGCTCCCATAGGCGTATGTGTTCTAACGTGTATCTTAACCTCTCTATTAAATAGAATACTATATTACCTGTGGAGGTCTACCAGTTGGTACTTTGTAACTACTAAATAGAATACTATTACCTGTGGAGGTCTACCAGTTGGTACTTTGTCACTATTAATTACCTGTGGAGGTCTACCAGTTGGTACTTTGTCACTATTAAATAGAATACTATTACCTGTGGAGGTCTACCAGTTGGTACTTTGTCACTATTAAATAGAATACTATTACCTGTGGAGGTCTACCAGTTGGTACTTTGTCACTATTAAATAGAATACTATTACCTGTGGAGGTCTACCAGTTGGTACTTTGTCACTATTAAATAGAATACTATTACCTGTGGAGGTCTACCAGTTGGTACTTTGTCACTATTAAATAGAATACTATTACCTGTGGAGGTCTACCAGTTGGTACTTTGTCACTATTAAATAGAATACTATTACCTGTGGAGGTCTACCAGTTGGTACTTTGTCACTATTAAATAGAATACTATTACCTGTGGAGGTCTACCAGTTGGTACTTTGTCACTATTAAATAGAATACTATTACCTGTGGAGGTCTACCAGTTGGTACTTTGTCACTACTAAATAGAATACTATTACCTGTGGAGGTCTACCAGTTGGTACTTTGTCACTATTAAATAGAATACTATTACCTGTGGAGGTCTACCAGTTGGTACTTTGTCACTATTAAATAGAATACTATTACCTGTGGAGGTCTACCAGTTGGTACTTTGTCACTATTAAATAGAATACTATTACCTGTGGAGGTCTACCAGTTGGTACTTTATCATTCTGGATTATTTCTTGGATCAACGTTTGTTGAAATTTCTCTGTTTCTGCCATTGCAGACTTGAAGTATCTGAAATAATATTAATATATCAGTACAGAACAATTAGATTGTGTTGTCAGCAAACTCCATACATAATAGTTATAAAAACTCTGCTTCTTTGCCCTCTTGCCTGCATAACAGAGAATATGGATTAACACACACACAAAAAAAGAATTTAAACTAAATTCAACAGCTTGAATTATGGATGAAAATGTTCATTTTTTACAATAAAATTTGTAACTGTTTGGCCAAATGGTGATGATGGTGATAAACATAGGTATATTGGTTGAAACTGGCTTGTACACTCAATGATAGTATATACATTGTTTTATTCAGCCCTATCAGGCTTTTGTGAATGACGGCCAATAGCATGTGACTCTAACTTTGTATCTTACAGACATACATCAGGCCATGGTTCATTCCTTAAGTTATGGCCTAAGTGTATATATGGAATTATTAAACTGTAACTTGTCTACATTTATCTGTTTTTTACTGTTTGGTTTAAGTAAATTTGGTTTCACATTGACAACATCAGAGATAAATGACTACAGCTTGCTTACCTGTTTTCATGGCCAATATATTGAAGAACTTCCTAAAAGAAAATAAAAGAAATTTTTGTATAAAAAACAAACTCTATTTTTCATATGAAATTAGCAAAAATTCATAGCATGTATGTACATGTACTTCATTATTTCAGGGAGGACCACGAGTTTATCTTTGAAAGGTGAATTCTATACCCGGCTATATAGTATAGGCGTGTGTTGACGGTGTGTACGTGTGTGTGTGGGGTGGGGGTGGGGGTGGGGGGGGGTAAAGACATAATTCAAAAGTCAGGGCGTCTTTTTTTCGTTCATGATCAGCAAAATAAAACCATGACATTTAAGATAGTTGTTGTCTAGATCCTTACTTCATTTTAGTGGCAAACTCTACCAATCTATGAAAGCATGGAGGTCGACGTGTGTTTCTAAATTTAATTTTACCTCCATGACGAAAGAGCGTAGTAAGACTACCCAGTCTGGCTGAGGGACACGCCCTCGATTGTCACTTCACTGTTTTGATTCCTCCTTTGGTGTAACCCTACCTTATTCCTTTTGTCTTGCAGCCAGGCATAATGATCGACCAGTTCTTTACCATAAACATTTATCGACGACTGTTGTCTCTTAGCTTCTGTAGGTTCAACTAGTGACGAATTTGATCTATTGGCGACTGCTGCAGAAACACGTGTATATGTAGTTTGTTGCTTGGCTGAAATTGCCGAGGTGGCCATCGTCACCTCTTGTTCTCGGACACGTTTCAATACAGAACTTATGTAGCACTTCAAAATGTGGCCTCTTAGCTTGTGTAACGCTGCAGTCATTGTTTGCAGAGCATATTTGATCAAAACTGACAAAACTAACAGAGAAATGAACCGAGGTTCACAATCGTTGCAGATATTGCAAGACCAAACCTCAACAGTAATTGCGCCACCAACGAGACAAATAAATCATTCTACAGAAAGAGAAACGGTAGGCAAATATGCAAATGTCGTAGAGGTCGCCCCATCATAAAAGATGCACGATCACATGTATGGTATGATACGATACGTGATGACACCAGATATTGTTAGCATTCTATTAGTAATTTCTGTCTTTCTATGTTGGTATTTCATGACAAGATTTTTCATTTTTCCTTCCAAAATTGTAATATATGTAATTTGGCAACTGACAGAAAATGCCAAAGAATATGAACAAAATATTAACTCGATAATTTCGCAAATTTTGAAATTAGCAACATCTCATCATGAAGAGTGAAGAATCTTCTCACATAAAGGAAGTACATATTTCCAAAATCTGTTTTCATATTTCCTTGTTAAATATACTTCACTATTGATTGATCTCAGAAAATACCTACTGCTCTTCTGATAGCAGTACATGTATTTCAATGTGATGCATTTGTTGATACCTCCAGTGATCCCCTCACCCACAAATATGTATGACCAGACCTTTATGACAGGTCACCCCCTCACCCACAAATATGTATGACCAGACCTTTATGACAGGTCACCCCCTCACCCACAAATATGTATGATCAGACCTTTATGACAGCTAACCCCCACCCATAAATATGTATGACCAGACCTTCATGACAGCTAACCCCCTCACCCAAAATATGTATGATCAGACCTTCATGACAGGTCACCCCCTCACCCAAAATATGTATGATCAGACCTTCATGACAGGTCACCCCCCCCCACCCACAAATATGTATGATCAGCCCTTCATGACAGGTCACCCCCACCCACAAATATGTATGACCAGACCTTCATGATAAGTCACCCCCTCACCCACAAATATGTATGACCAGACCTTCATGACAGGTCACCCCCTCACCCACAAATATGTATGATGTAAAGGATGAAAATTGTTGCATCAAATATGATGAATAAAAAACCCAAACTTACGGTAAATTTCTCTTTACATAACATTTTAACCAGTGATGTTGTTTGGAAAGATGAGAGTTCTGAATAGTAGGCTACTTAGTTAAGTCCAAGACAGGATAAAATGGTAAGCTATTGTATTGTATTGTATTGTATTGTATTATAATACAACGTAATTGGATGTTTCCCCAGGACAGATTTCCAATTGAAGAGATACTTCAGTACAACAAAATGTAACTCTAACAACAAATTTAGTAAAATAATATGTTCTTGTACCCCAACCAGGGGTTCTTATTACTTACAAGTAACATACATTTTGACTGTCAACAGGCTTTGTCAAACTGTCTGTTTGCTGACTTTACCGAAATCATGATCGTGTTTAATAAATAAATAAATAACAACGAATTTGTTGGCTGGTTTCTTGCACTGTAACATACAGTTGTTGGCTGGTTTCTTGCACTGTAACATACAGTTGTTGGCTGGTTTCTTGCACTGTAACATACAGTTGTTGCTGGTGCATGTTTGTGGAGGGTAAAAAATTGCCATTGACAAAAGTCTTTAGTATTTTGAATGACAGTTTTTGGTCATCCTTTCTACCACCATTACCATTATATGTATACATGGAAGCATGATTCATTATCTCTCTGGATGTACATTTAATCATTTCCTGACAAACTAGGAAACAAGGATGTGGAAAAACTTCCACACATACTTTCCAGGAATAAAACTGCACGACGTACACAAAGTTGTTGGCTACACCGAGTACAAAATGTACAATTTTTATTACAATCACTATGAGAAGGATTTGTCTGGTGAAATGATTATACAATAGACATATCTACTACCTTGTATAGGTCGACTCTGTCAAATATACCTTGGTCAACTACATTAACAACTAAAATGCCATTTACAATGCTTTTATTTATAACATGGGGTTATAAAATATATATCTGTACAAAACAATGAAACAATGAGTTTATATAAATATATATTAGTGTGTGAAACATGGATAACACAGTCAGCTTCTCTCTCTCTCTCTCTCTCTCTCTCTCTCTCATTATATCTATGTATAAATATGCACAAGTCAACATCCTCAAGGTTTGGCTCAAATGACATGAAATTAAGCTTTCTATTTTCCCTGATTTTTTTATTGTCTAGGCTTTGGAAATATTATTGCGTAGGACAAAAAAATGTTTTAGTAAATTAAAATATAACTGGAATTATTCTATATGAATTATTCTATGTATGGTTAGAAATTATTTTTCACATCCAAATAAGGACTTGTCTGATTATGGCATCATCCTAAGCAATTATATGACCAGTTTTAGAACAGAAATGAACAGTGTGAAGAAATGGTATGATGAACAACTATACCTTCACAGCTTCACACACAGTACACAGTAATATGCACTATTTCATTTCTGAATGTGTTTTAAGAAGAAATAGTATGTGATATACACAAGAACTGAGTTGACAATTAAAATAGTACATAGTGTACATAGGAACTGAGTTGAAAATGGAAATAGTACATAGTGTACATAGGAACTGATTTGACAATGGAAATAGTACATAGTGTACATAGGAACTGAGTTGACAATGGAAATAGTACATAGTGTATATAACATCATATGAACTGAGTTGACAATGGATGTAGTACATAGAATACACAGGAACTGATTTGACAATGGAAATAGTACATAGTGTACATAGGAACTGAGTTGACAATGGAAATAGTACATAGTGTACATATCATCATATGAACTGAGTTGACAATTAAAATAGTACATAGTGTACATAGGAACTGATTTGACAATGGAAATAGTACATAGTGTACATAGGAACTGAGTTGACAATGAAAATAGTACATAGTGTACATATCATCATATGAACTGAGTTGACAATGGATATAGTACAAAGAATACATAGGAACTGATTTGACAATGGAAATAGTACATAGCATACATAGGAACTGAGTTGACAATGGAAATAGTACATAGTGTACATAGGAACTGAGTTGACAATGGAAATAGTACATAGTGTACATAGGAACTGAGTTGACAATGAAAATAGTACATATGGTACATAGGAACTGAGTTGACAATGGTATGAAATGAAAACATATGCTACACTTTACTGGTTTTTCTGTTTAAGGAAATATTTTACATAAGTCAACTGTCCATGTTTCATTTTTTATGAGGAATAATATTTTACATATGGTAAGGGCAATAAAAGAATTTTGTTGACTGCATAAGATTTCATTTTATTTGTATATATAGGAAATATTCTAGCCATGTTATGAGAACAGGACCCTTTCAGCATATTTGAGACAGGGTCCTTTCTTCTTATTCCATGGTACAATTTTAAAAATTTTCTTGACAGAACTGACATGAAGCAAATTTGAGTAGTCATGCAGCATTGCCACCAAGTGTTTTGACATGAAGCAAATTTGAGTAGTCATGCAGCATTGCCACCAAGTGTTTTGACATGAAGCAAATTTGAGTAGTCATGCAGCATTGCCACCAATTGTTTTAACATGAAGCAAATTTGAGTAGTCATGCAGCATTGCCACCAATTGTTTTAACATGAAGCAAATTTGAGTAGTCATGCAGCATTGCCACCAAGTGTTTTAACATGAAGCAAATTTGAGTAGTCATGCAGCATTGCCACCAAGTGTTTTGACATGAAGCAAATTTGAGTAGTCATGCAGCATTGCCACCAAGTGTTTTAACATGAAGCAAATTTGAGTAGTCATGCAGCATTGCCACCAAGTGTTTTAACATGAAGCAAATTTGAGTAGTTTGTGAATTTGTGATGTAACAGGGCAGTAGAAATAGTGCTAAAAAATGCTAAGTTTTTTATTTGTTTTAGAGGGAATATAGTTGGGGAAGATGACAGTTTTTATCTCTATTCCCACATGCGATATATTTTGGAATAACTTGGCAAGAAACATGCACAAAATACACCAATGTTTGATATACTGCCATACATGAAGTTGTTTCATGATGGTACTTACTTCATTTGAAAGTGAGTTGTAAAATTGTCATATTTGTTTGTAAACTGTAGTATTCAACATGACCTTTCCATACACCCACTGTAGTATTCAACATGACCTTTCCATACACCCACAATTCTGAATTCAAACAACATTGTATAGAGACTTTTCACTATGTTCTTTAAGACTTTGTCATTGAAAAATGTGAGACAGCAAGAACAGAAATGAGATGATGTATATTAAAATACAAAACGTAAAATGCAACAGAAAATACAGTTGATGACATTGAAGCAGTATAAAACATACTTTGGAAATACATTTATGACTAAAGTATGAAAGAACAAATACAACATGAAACAAAGTTTGACATGTTATTGGTTGTCTGCATAATGAAACAAAGTTTGACATGTTATTGGGTGTTTGCATAATGAAACAAAGTTTGACATGTTATTGGGTGTTTGCATAATGAAACAAAGTTTGACATGTTATTGGGTGTTTGCATAATGAAACAAAGTTTGACATGTTATTGGTTGTCTGCATAATGAAACAAAGTTTGACATGTTATTGGGTGTTTGCATAATGAAACAAACTTTGACATGTTATTGGGTGTTTGCATAATGAAACACAGTTTGACATGTTATTGGGTGTTTGCATAATGAAACAAAGTTTGACATGTTATTGGGTGTTTGCATAATGAAACAAACTTTGACATGTTATTGGGTGTTTGCATAATGAAACAAAGTTTGACATGTTATTGGGTGTTTGCATAATGAAACAAAGTTTGACATGTTATTGGGTGTTTGCATAATGAAACAAACTTTGACATGTTATTGGGTGTTTGCATAATGAAACACAGTTTGACATGTTATTGGTTGTCTGCATAATGAAAACTTATCTTGTGAAACACATGATTAGGAAAGGAATTCTCTTCACTCTATGTAAGTCTCTCTCTCTCACACACTCCAATAAACATAAAAATAGCCTTCAGATATTACACTCATTCTTACCTGTCTTACACATCAGTTTATACCTACCCACCCCTACCTTCTTGTACCCTTAGGATAACCCAGAACAGAAAACAATAGGATTACACCAATATTTAAGCAATATGGGGTGGGTCATTGCACTTCAGTTCAGGTGGAAAAAATTCTCTCTTGCATAAATTTTATAAAAAATAATGAAAACAGCCAGGTTCACTTCTTAGATGGCATCTCAACATTCTATTCCTCATAAACATAACCTTGCACACCTCGCTCTCACACCAAAATAACATTTCTAGAATTCTGTATATGAAAATACATACAAATGATTTGTCAAAACTCATCAGGCATGGCAGCTGCTTTACAAAAAGTTAAGTATTTTGAAGTTTAAAAAGCAGTGATCAGTGGTTTTTATGGTACTTTAAAAACAATTCTTTGGCATAGATATTTATAGATGAGTATATTTCTTGTAAGTTGGGATAGTTGTAGTAAAAAATGGAGTAGTAACCACACGTTATAGTTTATATAAAAAGTAGGTAATATAGATATTATGGTAAAATGAGTTCATAATAGAATAAATGTGAGGGTAAAGATATAAAAGGGTTAAGGTAAATGACAAGGGGGAGGTAAAAGGTCAATGACCAGGCAGGTCAAAGGTCAGGGAGTTTTGGAGCACATGTTTGTGGACCATGATTGTTTAAAACCTATTTCTTTATATACACTACAATGAGGATGATGTTGAAGGCACTTCGTTTAGATGAGTTGTGTTTTATTCAGCACCCAGGGCTGACTACTTGTGGTTGTGGTGACAAATTTGGAGCTGAAAATGAAGTCACATCATCTCTAAAAATGTCCTCTGCATCACCACTTGGTATTACATTTCCTCCAGCATTCATTTTAGCAGGCAGTGTTTGACATTTGACCTTGCCATCAGCTGAGTTGGCTAATGCTGTGTCCACGTGTAATTTATTTTCATGTAGTTTAGCTCCTGCACCAGACAGAGTGGGCAGGGTTTGATGTTTGTTGAGACTGCCTAGGTGGCTAGTACGATAGGGTTCAAGACCACCTTCTGCAGATTTGGAGTTGTTTTCTGATTCAACAGAACTGTTGCTGTCCACAATTAAAGTGTTTAAAGACGTATTCCTAGAGGCTTTCTCTTTCAAAGTAGAACTTGTACTACTAGCATGACTGTCTGTATCAGGTCGACACATTGGGGGTGTTTCAGGTTGAACACCCTCCTCCTGTTTCTGAGCCAAAGCAAGTAGAGTTTTGTCATTACACAAGGCACTTAATAAAGGCACATCAGCTTCTTTGGATTTCCTTAGCTTTTTCAATTCTTCTTGCACACTCTGTTGTTCCTGTCTTGCTTTACTTTTAGGTTTTGGTGATGTTTCCACTGAAATTGAACTTCCATGAGTCACTTCATTTTTTGATTCCATTGTTGTAGTTGGAGTTTCAACAGTAGGAGTTAGTGAAGAAGTTGTGACAACAACTTCCTGAATGGTGGGTTCTTCTTTCTTCAGTTGATCAAACATTAGTTCCATCTAGAAGATGAAAATATTGTAAACATAAAACTATAACTGATCCATGTTTCACTGGTACAGTATTTATGATCAGAAACATCAGTGTGTGAGTGGTATTTTACTGTAGTGTATTTAATTTATTCAATATTATAAACCTAAATTGAAGTAATGGCAAATGAATATTTCAAAGCTATTTTCATTTAATTCATTATCTTTGTTTTCCATTTCAAGCTTTGAGTTCGACATTGATAATTATAGTAGTGTACAACATATGCAGGAGTGCCTAGAGTTGCATTGAAAAAAATCACTAAATCAAAGACATGAGTGTTAGAGACATTAAAGTCCTACATGAGACAAAGATATATCTAAGTATTGTACAATGACTACATTCCCTTATTTTAATATTAAAGCCTACCTCTTCTTCCATACTCCACTCAGAATCTGTATTCTCACTCTGTCCTGTAATACTGAAGTAACCTTGGGAATGACGATTTTTCTGGTCCATACTTTGTTTGATTTTCACTGGTGTTTCCTCCAATAATATGGAGTTTTCCACCTGTGTCAGTGCATATCTTTCTGAGTATTCAGCCTGGTCAATTGGGTTCACTGGGGTACAAATAATACACAATATTTGTGACAATACATGCTAAGGCTATATATACAGTTATTTCTTACAACACTTTTTCTAAAACCAGTCATATTAAAACAAGCACACAAACAGTATACAGCCGAATCAGGCATGATGAGGTGGGTACATAGAAAAGGCACTTTAGAAAATAAATAAACTTTAAACTTTAATGTGAATCTACTTTGATTAATTATTGAAATCCAATAACACTCAGAGTTATACGTGGATTGACTCAGTATGACCAGTATTTGCATACTTACTTGCAAGGATTGGTTCACTGTCTACAAAACTTTGGCTTGATCTTGTTGGGTAGTTTTCATCTGGTGCTGTGAATTCAAAGCTCACTCGTCCTTGGTCAACAAATGGTGGACCAGTTATCATATGCTCAAATTCTTCATCTTCTGTTTTGAAAAAGCACAAAACTGGCTTATAATATCTGAAAGTTATCTATTAGTGAGAGAAATAATTTTAAATTTTTGCAAAATTTAATTTTTAAGCATTGAGCTTTTGATCTAATAACTATATGAATGGTATTTGTTTGTTGACCACTTTGAAGTGGTTGGTTCCTTTGTATAGTTGTGATGATTTGTTTGTCCCAACAATTTTGACAACATCAAGTCCAACTTTTGTCATTGTGGATATCACTGTTTCCAATGTTCTTTGAATTTATGAAATTATGCTGTGGTTCATTTCTGTCAAATTTCTGACATGATCCTTTGTGAGATTCATGGTTTTTCATTTCATTGATGCTTCAAGAATAACCGTTATGAATAGAATAGAATTATCAATTGACTGAAACCAAGCATGTCAACTTTATATATGTATTTATATATTGGGTATTGTTCAACTAAAATTGGTGTACATCTGATTATACAGATGCATACTAGGCAAGATTTAATGTTTCACATAATGGGACCTGGCACCACTAGTTCTGTTAGTAGGACCACTGGATTTTTTATAGCACTGGTCCAGGGACCACCAGTTCACAAAATGCTTTGTTCACCCCTGCAGTACGTCAAATGCAATCTATTCCTCCATATAGTCTATACAACATAAGTCTATACTACAGTACATCAAATGCCATCTATTCCCTTCATGAGAAGAGCTAACAAACACTGAACCAGTTTTAGCAAATATTTATCAATGATTTCTTTTAAACATCTTGTCTACACAGTACCGTCTATCACAAAGTAAATAAGACTGACAGTTTGCAGTTGATAATAAACAGTATCATCTATCAAAAAGTGAACAAGCTTGACAGTGTGCAATCAAAAGCTCTAAACTTATCAAATTATGCTTTGAGTATTGGTTAAATTTCATATTTACATCATTTATTTTTGTGACCGAAAATATATAAAATATTTTCTTACCCTCTGTCAGACTCTTGTCAAATATTGGTTCTAATTTATCATCACCAACAATACCAGATGTCGTATTAGAACTACCTGTACTAATGACAGAGTTCCTTTGTAGTTCCTTCTCTGGATAGCCTCCTCCTCCTGCAGCAAGCATCTGGTCCAAATCCCATTCTAACTCACCACTGATGTATGACTCTCTGTATTTCTTCTTCTCATTGGCTTGGTCAATCTTTTTGAGTTTGTCTACAAGGACTTGTGTATGCACTTGGAAGGAATGGGTCACTTTGCACAGTTGGAGGACATTCTTAGCTCTGTTGGAAAATATGCACATTTGTTAAAGACACAGATAATACTGTGTGAGTGTGCTCCAGTGTGCTCCAGTGTGTGTGTGTGTGTGTGTGTGTGTGTGTGTGTGTGTGTGTGTGTGTGTGTGTGTGTGTACGTGTGTGTACGTGTGTGAGTGTGTGTGTGTGCACGCGCGCATGTGTTGGGAAGTTATTTGACATCTCTGACATGGACATAAAAGGAATGCAGTACTGTGTACATTTATATATTTCTTTCAACATTACTTCACACATTCTATACATTGCTAGGGCAATGTCACAACATAGACAGTATTCCATACATTGCTAGGGCAACAACACAACATAGACAGTATTCCATACATTGCTAGGGCAACAACACAACATAGACAGTATTCCATACATTGCTAGGGCAACAACACAACATAGACAGTATTCCATACATTGCTAGGGCAATGACACAACATAGACAGTTTTCCATCATACATTGCTAGGGCAATGACACAACATAGACAGTGTTCTATACATTGCTAGGGCAATGATACAACATAGACAGTGTTCTATACATTGCTAGGGCAATGATACAACATAGACAGTGTTCCATACATTGCTAGGGCAATGACACAACATAGACAGTGTTCTATACATTGCTAGGGCAACAACACAACATAGACAGTATTCCATACATTGCTAGGGCAACAACACAACATAGACAGTATTCCATACATTGCTAGGGCAATGACACAACATAGACAGTTTTCCATCATACATTGCTAGGGCAACAACACAACATAGACAGTATTCCATACATTGCTAGGGCAATGATACAAGATAGACAGTGTTCTATACATTGCTAGGGCAATGACACAACATAGACAGTGTTCTACACATTGCTAGGGCAATGATACAACATAGACAGTATTCCATACATTGCTAGGGCAATGACACAACATAGACAGTATTCCATACATTGCTAGGGCAATGATACAAGATAGACAGTGTTCTATACATTGCTAGGGCAATGACACAACATAGACAGTGTTCTACACATTGCTAGGGCAATGATACAACATAGACAGTATTCCATACATTGCTAGGGCAATGACACAACATAGACAGTGTTCTATACATTGCTAGGGCAATGACACAACATAGACAGTATTCCATACATTGCTAGGGCAATGACACAACATAGACAGTGTTCTATACATTGCTAGGGCAACAACACAACATAGACAGTATTCCATACATTGCTAGGGCAATGACACAACATAGACAGTGTTCTATACATTGCTAGGGCAATGTCACAACATAGACAGTGTTCTATACATTGCTAGGGCAATGTCACAACATAGACAGTGTTTCATACATTGCTAGGGCAATGACACAACATAGACAGTGTTCTATACATTGCTAGGGCAACAACACAACATAGACAGTATTTCATACATTGCTAGGGCAATGACACAACATAGACAGTTTTCCATCATACATTGCTAGGGCAACAACACAACATAGACAGTATTTCATACATTGCTAGGGCAATGTCACAACATAGACAGTGTTCTATACGACACAACATACTTACAGTGCTAGAATTAAATGCACAGATAATATGTTCTGTGACTTGATAACATATGACACTAAGTACAGTGCTGGAATTAAATGCACAGATAATATGTTCTGTGACTTGATAACATATGACACTAAGTACAGTGCTGGAATTAAATGCACACACAATATGTTATGTGACTTGATAACATATGACACTAAGTGCAGTGCTAGAATTAAATGCACACATAATATGTTATGTGACTTGATAACATATGACACTAAGTACAGTGCTAGAATTAATGCACACATAATATGTTATGTGACTTGATAACATATGACACTAAGTACAGTGCTAGAATTAATGCACACATAAAATGTTATGTGACTTGATAACATATGACACTAAGTGCAGTGCTAGAATTAAATGCACACATAATATGTTATGTGACTTGATAACATATGACACTAAGTACAGTGCTAGAATTAAATGCACACATAATATGTTATGTGACTTGATAACATATGACACTAAGTACAGTGCTGGAATTAAATGCACACATAATATGTTATGTGACTTGATAACATATGACACTAAGTACAGTGCTAGAATTAATGCACACATAAAATGTTATGTGACTTGATAACATATGACACTAAGTGCAGTGCTAGAATTAAATGCACACATAGTATGTTATGTGACTTGATAACATATGACACTAAGTACAGTGCTAGAATTAAATGCACACATAATATGTTATGTGACTTGATAACATATGACACTAAGTACAGTGCTAGAATTAAATGCACACATAATATGTTATGTGACTTGATAGCATATGACACTAAGTACAGTGCTAGAATTAAATGCACACATAATATGTTATGTGACTTGATAGCATATGACACTAAGTGCAGTGCTAGAATTAAATGCACACATAATATGTTATGTGACTTGATAACATATGACACTAAGTTCATTGCTAGAATTAAATGCACACATAATATGTTCTGTGACTTGATAGCATATGACACTAAGTACAGTGCTAGAATTAATGCACACATAATATGTTATGTGACTTGATAACATATGACACTAAGTACAGTGCTAGAATTTAAAGGCACAGATAATATGTTATGTGACTTGACAGCATATGACACTAAGTACAGTGCTAGAATTAAATGCACACATAATATGTTATGTGACTTGATAGCATATGACACTAAGTACAGTGCTAGAATTAAATGCACACATAATATGTTATGTGACTTGATAACATATGACACTAAGTACAGTGCTAGAATTAAATGCACAGATAATATGTTATGTGACTTGATAACATATGACACTAAGTACAGTGCTAGAATTAAATGCACACATAATATGTTATGTGACTTGATAGCATATGACACTAAGTACAGTGCTAGAATTAAATGCACACATAATATGTTATGTGACTTGATAACATATGACACTAAGTACAGTGCTGGAATTAAATGCACACATAATATGTTATGTGACTTGATAACATATGACACTAAGTACAGTGCTAGAATTAAATGCACACATAATATGTTATGTGACTTGATAACATATGACACAAAGTACAGTGCTAGAATTAAATGCACACATAATATGTTATGTGACTTGATAACATATGACACTAAGTACAGTGCTGGAATTAAATGCACACATAATATGTTATGTGACTTGATAACATATGACACAAAGTACAGTGCTGGAATCTGGAATTAAATGTACACATAATATGTTATCACATAGTACTTCAATAATATGTTTGAAATACCTTGAGTCTGTGCTGCAGTGATACACCAACTTTCTGGACTCAGGCACCCCTTCTGCAAGAATTGCAAACTTCTTTTTCTGGAACGTATCAGACAAGATAACATAAGAAATCAGTCCAAAGATTTTAGAAGTTTAATTATCATATTTTACACTATCTAGTTTAGACTTTCTTAGTTTGATAAAACATATTGTAAAGTTTGCATCATTACAGACCCTTTTATTTGGGCAGTATGTTTGCTTTTAACGCAACTGCAGTAGATTGGCTTCATCATTCATGTATGTAGAGTTTCACTCTCATCTAACTTCACATGAAGACACACAAAGGACATCATGTTATTTAAAATTACAAAGTTTATAACACACATTCAAGCAGTTGAACTTTTCAGCACCAAGCTTTCAATCTGAACTGGTTGTGTTAAAACCTTTGTACCACATAATTTATTTCGTCTACCAAGCTGACAAACATTTTTGGTCATCATGTTAAGTATTTTGTGTGGTTTTTTTTTAAAAAGTCTATTTACTTGTCAACATCTGTGTCTTTTCAGCAGAGTGCCTCCAAATCTTAGCAAGAAGAACTATAATGTGAGAATGAATCTTTTCAAAGTTTGGGTTCATGTTAAACAAAATACATTACTTTCAAATTGGTATTCTAAGAGTCAGAAAATTATTATTCTCATCTCAAATTTTCACTGATGCTAAATACTAACTTTGATTCACTATACAAACCTTGTACAGCTAACTTGATGATACAAAGTCTATAGATGCAAGTATCTATATTGACAATGGCAGGGCTATACATACCTCAAAATGTAGTTTCCTAATGGAATTCCATGGGTATTCATATTTCAAATATTTGGTACCACCAACATCCTACAAACACAGTGAAAAAGTCAACAAATAGCTATACATCAAAATAATAATTTATAAACAAAATATAGTGACAAAGATATCACATGTGCACATCAGTAATTAAATCTAGCTTGTTGCTTCCTTCAAGTATGAGGTGATTTTTCTACAAGGTTAAAACTTAGGCAATTACAGGCCATCACATGGCATAAAAGTTTACATACATGTATCTATCATGTTATTACATATTTATTGGTTTTCACTTCTTTCTATTTTACATAAGTATTATTTGAATTTGATTGCTTTACATACCTCATTATATTATTTGAATTTGACCTCATAATATATTTATATTTGATAGCTTTACTTACCTCATAATATATTTGTAGACCTTTGGTACCAACACCTATCAGTATGTAAGGCATACTATCAGATTTATTCTGCAAATGAAACAAAAATAATTTGTATTGATATCCTGCTGACTGACTTCTATTTTGGCCAGCCCCTGTCTAATGTATTCCACATGGAATTCCTCCAATGCTTTCACCTTTTGTGTAGACAGGGCCTGGAGGTGAGAAAAGCTCTCCAGGGTGGTGAAAATGTAATCTGCTCAAGGACATGACCTTGGAGGTAATCAGTAGTGTACTTTTGAATACAGTTTCTTTGTCAATTGCACCCAGTGCCATCAATGGGAAATACAGACATTCTGTTAGTAGGACAGAATAAAAAGTAAACGTTTTGTTCCAAACAAGTCATCCTGAAATGTACAACTGTTCACAACCACTTTTTAGAGGAACTCTTTGGGAGGTATAATTGAACTCACAGAATGAATTCATGTCAACACCCTAGAGGGTACCATAAATAGCAATACACACAAGAGAAAGTATTTATATTCAACAAGGCATAATGTGTTCTTGAAATTCTCTTCCTTGTTCACAAACATCTTTGTCAAACTGCAATGAATCACAACTTATAACAAAGTCTGGTGGTGTCTTTTGACATATACTGTTGATGTTATTATGTCAATCTGAAAAAGATGAGTCTCAGGGTTGTTTTACCTTTTTAACACTGTAAAAATGCATGACAAATTCTAAGCAGCTTGAGGCTTGTTTGATGAATTCATTTTGTGCCTCTGTTTTGCTCATTCCTCTTTGATCACAATGCATTCCAGGCACATTGTCTAGGATGTAGTCTTCACCTCGCCTTTCTAGCACCTGTCAAAAGTAATGCACAACCAATGCCAAAATGTTATTTACCTCTTGTGTCACATTGTCTGTGTCTATGTATACCGCTACTTCAATGATAAATTCTGTTTCTAGTCTTACAACCAACCCCAGACACAAACTGTTCCATGTCTGGTCAACACACAAACAAAACATAATACATGCGACTCAATTTTTGCTGTGAATATTTGTCCCTAATACAGACTATCCACTACATAAATGTAAATATGTCTTGATTGATATACATTTTTATTTATTCTGTTATATTGGTTTTTTTTTCTATCATTTTGACTGTAAGTTGGTACATTTGTATCTCCCCGTCTGTTTTTCAGTGAGTGGAGAGTTAAAGTGTGGGCATTGTTTATGACTGTTTCATCATTTTTACTTTTGACTATTTGCCTTGTCACACTTTATTAGTTCTGTTCTGGTGATGGTGTATTTATAAGGTAAAATGGTGTATTTATAAGGTAAAAACACTGCCAAACTGATAGCCACAAAACACACCAATAGTTTTGGTGTGGATGAGAAGTCTACGATGATGGTCACCTGTAAGATATTTGTCACTTATTCTTAAAGTTACAGTGCCAATTGAAATGTAAAATTTTAATTGCTTTTTGGCTCTTTCCAAAATGGTGTTCTATTTTTTGTATTCTACACTTTTTACAGATTGTACATTACTTACCCATTTTGGAAAATACTTTTCAGCTTCAAAATAATTCCTTTTATGAATGGAACATAAATAATTTCCAATATCTGCTTGCAGTGCATAAGCAGCTAGTAGAAAATAGTTCTCCTCACTGCATGGTAGGGGAGATTCTAAAATATTATGTCTTAACTGTAAGAAGTAGTGATGTCTGGTTACATCATCCCTGTAATGAGACAGATAGATACATGATTACAATCAATTTTTGTATTAATAGTTACTCCTAATGGTTGGTCTGGGGGACTTAAACACCCCCTACCCCCACCCCCACCCCCATGTCTCAAAGGCCCAGGTTTAATTAGGATTAAAATATGATTATCTAACAGAATGCTTGAACAAGTTGGTTCTGAAGAGAGGAAATTCTTTTGTTTTTTCATGAATGACCCTATTCAATATCTTATGTGAGAACCTGGCATTGAATCATGGGACTGCAAATTCTATGGCTACAATATCTAATGTGAGAACCTGGCATTGAATCATGGGACTGCAAATTCTATGGCTACAATATCTAATGTGAGAACCTGGCATTGAATCATGGGACTGCAAATTCCATGAGTGAGATCAAGCCATGTGGACCTACCCACTAAACTTGTAGTGCTGAAATTGTGGAAATATCTATGACTATTCACCTTTATCTGAATCATATAACAAAGACACCCAGTTTAGGTTAAAAATCAATAAAGTTAGTATTATGGTGGAAACATTTATATTTCTTAAATATAAATGATGACCACTTGGCACACAGTGCACACAATGATTTTTATTCTAAAACAGTTCACAGATTTATCAAATAATTCATGTGCCTATGGTATTATTAATTTCATATCTGTATCTGCCGTATATGTTTACCAGGTGTACTAAATCAACCTCATCATGAACACCACAGTAGCATAGTGAGTAAGGTCTAGATACTTCATACTTTGTCATCTTTTTATAGCATCATTACACCAAATATACAAAGTCTACATACTGTGTACATGTTTACCTAAATCCTACAAGATGTATTGCATTGCATAGCACTCAGTCTGTCTACTGTGTCTAGGTCACTCATACATCACATAGGTTCAGTTGTTGTCTCTACAAACATTACACACAGGATGGCACAAATTAGCTCTTTTTGTGGTAGCTTGAGTCAAACAACTGTCCATTACATTCTTTATGTTGACAGAAATTGCAAGATGAATACAGTCATAACTGTATATCTTTTCTGTCTGCATATTTACGCCATGAATTATTTTATGTATTGATGTAAACACAGTCATTCTTTACTTAGCATACAAAAGAAAAATTAATGATGAACAATTGTACATCATGAACTACATAGTAGCCTACCTGTAGACTTGAGAATGGCTATCACTACACTATTACGCTATCCTAACTAACATTTGTTACTTCTAGCCTAACTCATGATGAGTTTTTATATCATGTCTCAAATCCTAATATACCTTCACATTGACTGTCTCATCATAGGCTACAGTCAATTCACATTTCTACTGCCATGCAGTCTCGGAGTTATGTGTATTATCGCCCAGTGATTTTCAATGCCTTAGGGGAAAATGTAAACCATAGTCAGACAGATATGTATGTCAGACTGACTTTAACATCCAATGAATGCAATTGTGCCACAGTCAGACAGATGTGTATGTCAGACAGACTTTAGCATCCACTGAATGCATTTTGTGCCACTAAAATAAGTACACGATATTCAATTCTTGGACTATATTTATACTTGGTAATTGTAACAGCACCGCGATTTACTCCATCTAGAATTACCAACAAACTGTCTGTATTACAGACCAGGCTAAAATTATCATCCAGTCAGGTAGATTGGCAAGTGTATGAAACTTTCAAGTGATTACCTGATATATGACCCTGCTGGCAGAGAGATGGCTGATATACTTACACAATTAGATTGACATGTTCCACATAAAATTGCACTTTAAAATAGACTGTGAAAAGTGGTTTGCCGGCTTTGTCTGCACCCTGGGGACAAAACAACAGAAACATGAGACATATCAATAAATACATCATGGGAGTTGTCTGGCTTATCTGATCTCATTACCCAGATGATTGGCTTGTCTGCCATTCATACCTAAGGAATTCAAATCTAAATAGTGCAAGAGTACTTTTAAATGTCAAACAAGGTCAGGAATACTTCAAAGAAACAATGAGCAAAAGGTGGAAGTCAACCACAAATTTCAAAGTAAATGTTCTCCATATGGTGATCTCTATATTTAGGTTGTATGTACTTGATATTTCTTGGCTCTTCCCATGTAGATAAGGGTATATCACAATAAATGTTATGGTTACCTGGAACCCAACAACAGATAATCATCCCAATTTACATTGCAAATGGCCGAGTTCCAGTTTACAAAATGGATGGCTGATTTTGATCAAATGCTAATATTTTTTATCTTAGCCATACGAAACTTCATAACCATGTTATATGCTTAGATTGAAAGATCAATGTATGTGAGCCCAATATGTGAGTGGATCATGATCATATATGTTCCATTTGCAATGAGTATCATACAATTTTACTGTCTGTCAGACAAACAGGATTTATCTTATGCAGGATGTTACTCGTATTTCATCAATGGCATATAAAATCCAGTTTACTATTTTTTTTTTTCAGTAATTGCTTCCACTCAATGAATTCCATTGGTAGTATTGTTCTTAGAGCCTAGAATAATGTTTCATGTCGAGCTTTGTGTTTGAAATTGTAAAGTTGATGATGAATTGGGGCCTGCCAAACTAGTGTGGACTTGTAACATATCAGTAATCTATTGAACTGGTATGATTTGTAGGATTCACATGGTCTGGATAAGAAAACCTGGCTGATAACAGTATCAAATTATCAAATGTGTTATAATACCATTGTCAGTTCAAGTTAGCTGATAACAGTATCAAATTATCAAATGTGTTGTAATACCACTGTCAGTTCAAGTTAGCTGATAACAGTATCAAATTATCAAATGTGTTATAATACCACTGTCAGTTCAAGTTAGCTGATAACAGTATCAAATTATCAAATATGTTACAATACCACTGTCAGTTCAAGTTACATGTAGCTGATAACAGTATCAAATGTGTTATAATACCACTGTCAGTTCAAGTTAGCTGATAACAGTATCAAATTATCAAATGTGTTACAATACCACTGTCAGTTCAAGTTAGCAGATAACAGTATCAAATTATCAAATGTGTTATAATACCACTGTCAGTTCAAGTTAGCTGATAACAGTATCAAATTATCAAATGTGTTGTAATACCATTGTCGGTTCAAGTTAGCTGATAACAGTATCAAATTATCAAATGTGTTACAATACCACTGTCAGTTCAAGTTAGCTGATAACAGTATCAAATTATCAAATGTGTTATAATACCACTGTCAGTTCAAGTTAGCTGATAACAGTATCAAATTATCAAATGTGTTATAATACCACTGTCAGTTCAAGTTAGCTGATAACAGTATCAAATTATCAAATGTGTTACAATACCACTGTCAGTTCAAGTTAGCTGATAACAGTATCAAATTATCAAATGTGTTATAATACCACTGTCAGTTCAAGTTAGCTGATAACATTATCAAATTATCAAATGTGTTACAATACCACTGTCAGTTCATGTTAGCTGATAACAGTATCAAATTATCAAATGTGTTACAATACCACTGTCAGTTCAAGTTAGCTGATAACAGTATCAAATTATCAAATGTGTTACAATACCACTGTCAGTTCAAGTTAGCTGATAACAGTATCAAATTATCAAATGTGTTATAATACCACTGTCAGTTCAAGTTAGCTGATAACAGTATCAAATTATCAAATGTGTTACAATACCACTGTCAGTTCAAGTTAGCTGATAACAGTATCAAATTATCAAATGTGTTATAATACCACTGTCAGTTCAAGTTAGCTGATAACAGTATCAAATTATCAAATGTGTTACAATACCACTGTCAGTTCAAGTTAGCTGATAACAGTATCAAATTATCAAATGTGTTACAATACCACTGTCAGTTCAAGTTAGCTGATAACAGCATCAAATTATCAAATGTGTTATAATACCACTGTCAGTTCAAGTTAGCTGATAACAGTATCAAATTATCAAATGTGTTATAATACCACTGTCAGTTCAAGTTAGCTGATAACAGTATCAAATTATCAAATGTGTTATAATACCACTGTCAGTTCAAGTTAGCTGATAACAGTATCAAATTATCAAATGTGTTATAATACCACTGTCAGTTCAAGTTAGCTGATAACAGTATCAAATTATCAAATGTGTTACAATAAAACTGTCAGTTCAAGTTAGCTGATAACAGTATCAAATTATCAAATGTGTTACAATACCACTGTCAGTTCAAGTTAGCTGATAACAGTATCAAATTATCAAATGTGTTACAATACCACTGTCAGTTCAAGTTGGTTGTGCATGTACTGATAAACAATGATTGCAATGGGAAAAGGATTTCTTGATATCATATTGTGTATAAACTTGAAGAAAGTTTACACAGGAAGTTCAGATATACTGATTGATTTTATACATGGTCAGCTGCTACATGTGATATATTGTTTGACCAGTTTTAAGGCATGACTAGATGTCTAAAGAATGGGTGGCATTCCTGCATGCATGGTTAATCAAAGAAGACAGCTTCCCATGAACTTCTACAATATTCCTTTGGACTGTCACATGTGGCACATTTGTGTTTCTTTCAGCTGTAACTAATTGCCATCAACACAAATGACTTTTGGTTACAGTGTGTCAAACCACTAAGTTCCATTTGATACAATATCTAGTCATGTAGAATGAACGGTTTGCACCAGAATATCTCAATGTGTCAATGCAGTTTTATTTGTGATTGTGACAAGGAAGCAAAGTGTGTTTTATACTTCGACTTTAGTACAGGGCTGTACTCTATAAACTTTACACAGTAGCCATCTTGAATGGTGCATTCTGGGTTATGTGGAAACACTCTATTGATAAATGGGAATAAGCAATGCCTGAGTGTTCATCACCACAAGTCAACTAATCTGTCTTAGTTACCAATATCCTTCCTATCACCTCAGAACTAAATTCCAAAATTCTTTGCAACTACGCATACTCACTCTGAATTGTGAATTGACTTGTTTCTGTCTACTACTAGTATCTCATACACATTTTCTTTGCTTTTTTCTATTTATTTTGACAACTTCATTTTATATTGAATTTTATAAATGATAAGGTATTCTGAGAATAGTAACATTTTTTTGTCTCTGATTACTGAAAAGCTAACATGAATACATTATTTTGATCATAATTTTCATACCTGACACAATGATCTACAGGGCCAAACTTATTGGTTGAAATCGAATTTCATCACTTTCCCTGACATTACCAACTACTGGGTTCCTTGGTGAAAAAAATATTGCCTATAATTTAATAGATAGCGCTTCCAGGGCAAGGAAAGAACATTTTTGGTTGTAGATATGGCTCGACTCTTTCTGATAATATTGTGCATTATGTTTACATAATAATTTTATCACATAAGAAAATAGCAAATTTATCACCAAAATATCTCTGGAGGTAAAGATACGAGTCCTTCCTTCCTTGAGTCTTACATAACATCAACTCTTCCTCTTCCTTCGGATTCAATCAAATGTACAGAAATCACAAGTTTGTCGCTCATAGCTGTACCTTCTCTATTTGTTAGTTTAGGACCTTTGTTAGTCTATTCCTATGTGTGCTACAATCATCTCCACTGTGGAGACAGAGATTGTAGGAAACAAAAACAACTACATGTACATATATCGTGACTAGACTAGACCTTTGCTGGTTGACTTGGACTATGTCCTGTGAATTGAGAGGACATATTTGACTCTTGTGAAGTATCTTTTAGCCAAGCCTTTAACCACAAGGAATTTGGAATATTCAACATTATTAAGTTGCCAATGGTGTTGTAAATGAGAAGTGTAGAGAGAAAAGTATATGTGTATTTTACTAGAAGGTAATGATAGATATTATATCACATCACATTGTGCATTTAAAGTTACATACTTACATAGCCAGAGTCATTCTTCCAAGCTTTGGGAGCATACTTGGATAATTTCAGTTTGAAATCTATAAATTCAAATTCACAATCTGTGAAATAGAAGCAAGAAAACACTACAATATGTCAGAGGAGATGACAAATATTACATGAAAAGGTGTATCGATGTAGTTTTGGGTGAATGTGATGAAAAAGTATGAAGGTAGAACTATTTCTGAAACTTATCTGTTACAAGGTCTGTCAACCTATTTTGGATGAAAGGGTAAGCACTTCTCACTGATATGTCTTAAATTTGTAGAAAAGTTAATCTAATTTGCATAAGATTCTCCCAAGGTCCATTGTAATTGTATGAAACAAATTTCTCAATAATATTAACATTCTCTATGAATACCAAAAGCACTTTCCTTTTACAACTCTAACTTTATCATTTTCTGAAAATAGTTCACATTTGCAAACTATTTTAGATTAAATTGTTTAAAACCTTTACTATACACAATGCATGTGAAAACTTGCAATGATAAATGTACAAATGTTCTGTTTTCTCCTTTGGCCACCAGCATAGTAAACAAGCAAATAACAGACATTTGACATTGAAGAATTTCATATGTGGCACCTTTTATCTGGTTAGTTAAAGTGATTGCCTAGTGAGTTGAAACTTGACACTTGCCATGTATATTATGATGTGGCATAGATGGTGGATACCATTGAGACAGACCAAGAAGTTAAAACAAACAAACAAGTCTAACAAATCAAGTCAATATACAAGTATATGGAATATATGAATAAATATTGCATTCAACCTCAGTACCATTGAATTTGCTCTACCATGTCTTGTGAGTCTTTATAGAATCTTAATAGCTGATTGTAATGGTAAAGTGTGTTTATAATGTCACATAACTGACAGTTTGAGAAGTTTCTCACTTTGCAAAGCCATACATTCTTGCTTATTTTTCTACCGTTTAATAGACAGAAGCCATACCATACATCTCTTGCTTTACTGTAAAATAGGACACCATGGATTCTGCCTGGACAACTAGTGAAATCTTACTTCATCTGGGTTCAAATTTCAATTATTTTCATCACCCATCATACTCCTTTTCTTCGTTTTTGATGACAAAGAATCAGATAAATATGTCATATAGTGATTGCACAGTTGATTTTCTCACCTTGTTGGATGGCTATACCAAAATACTGACTTTCCTCTATACCCAGTAATGCTACCACCTGGTCAAACAGGTCTTGTCCCCTGGCCTTTGACTGAAAAGTAAAACAAAAACATAAACATATAGTGTACTCTTTTGTATATTGTCATAAAACTACAGGTTTGCATACAGCACTGCCCAGAGGTACTAGGTGGTGTCAGTGGAAAAAACTACAGGTTTGCATACAGCACTGCCCAGAGGTACTAGGTGGTGTCAGTGGAAAAATAATGATACTCTCTGGCTTGTGAGGATTACTAAATATAAGACATAATAATCAAAATGTTTGTCAGTTTTCATGATAATCAGGAATGGTAATAAACTAACTGTGTAGAATGCTGTAACAAAATTTTGCAGCTTTAAAATTGTCATAATTCATTTGCAAAAATGTGATCAAATCCTGCAATTTTGGGAAAGATATGGTTAGATGTTATTGCAATATGTGATATGCAAAGCAAAGTTTTTATTGTATTCCTTCACACCATACTTTACATACCAGTAGCTATAAATGTATCTCTGAGAACTGGTATGTGTTCATAAATTCTAAGCAGTAAAACTAGTGCTGACGAATAATCAACTAAAAAAGAAGACATCTCTGAATATTTGCAGCATGTTGGAGGGAGGCAAGTGAAAGTATCTGGTGACCATGTGAGATTTTCTTAACTCATCTTTAGTGCATTGGGTATAAATAATATGTTATCACCCGAATCACACCAATAACCTTTGCATCGCTAACTGTCTTTCTATTCTGCAATCTCCCATGTATGTTAACAATTTTCTTGTATACTCTGAGATGGTATGTCAACCGGTGACCTGGGTTGACACTGGAATTTATTCAGTTCAAATACTGGGCATTCTTCAGAAATTTATAACAGCCCACTGCTGCTATCTTGCAGTTCAATATTGGACTTCTTCCAAATCCCACACCGACAGCCCATTGGTCAGGGTCGAGTATATTTACCAATCCAAATACCACACCGACAGCCGATTGGTCAGGGTCAAGTATATTTACCAATCCAAATCCCACACTGACAGCCGATTGGTCAGGGTCGAGTATATTTACCAAAACCAAGTAGAGGCACTAAGAAGGAATTTTACACTTAGAATTTATAGTCACAGTTATCAAAACCAACTATTTTGTTGTACAAGCAAACCAAAGTTTCCTAAAAGATTCTTTTATAAAGTACGTAACATGAAAACAAACATCTTTAATTCTAGCCCACAGACTTGACAATGTTGATCACCAGAATGCCACTCTGCCCATAGACTTGGCTATCCAGCCTGACAATGTTGATCACCAGAATGCCACTCTGACCAAAGACTTGGCTATCCAGCCTGACAATGTTGATCACCAGAATGCCACTCTGCCCAAAGACTTGGCTATCCAGCTTGACAATGTTGATACCCAGAATGCCACTCTGACCAAAGACTTGGCTATCCAGCCTGACAATGTTGATCACCAGAATGCCACTCTGCCCATAGACTTGGCTATCCAGCCTGACAATGTTGATACCCAGAATGCCACTCTGCCCATAGACTTGGCTATCCAGCCTGACAATGTTGATACCCAGAATGCCACTCTCTCCAAAGACTTGGCTATACAGCTTGACAATGTTGATTACCAGAATGCCACTCTGTCATGCTGACAGTCAAGTTGCTGGACTACTATAATGCCAACATAACAATTTTGATGTACATGTATATATACAAATGAACATTTGTAACAGTAAAATTAGTAAAACATCTGAAATTCACAGGGTTTCTATACATCTCTAAATTTTCTTTTTCAACAACACAAAATCACAATTACAGGCATGAGTCACATGACATGACATTACATTACACTGAAGACATTAAAAGTTAAAACAGACTTCAAGACTACATGATATGTCAACTCTAATGATATGTCAAAACTAACATTACTAGTATTTTCTGTGAATCGTACTTGCTCTGTTTTTATCCCAATTTCAGTTTAAAATAATACCAAAGTATATCTGAAACTGAGAATGACACAATGCACCCAGACTTCAAAACATACATCATGGAATGGACACTTTACTTTCTGTCTGCCAGGCTACCATATCTGTGTATGTATGACGAGAGCATAGATTCCAACCTACACTTTAATAAATCAAATCAAATCACAGATTCATAAATCACACACTCTATATGAATAAATCTTGTATAAATTCCAACAATTACATGTGCCATACCTTGGTTACAGTTATCTGTTTAAGGTCTATTTTTAGTAGCCTGTCAACACATATGGGCAAAGATTTAGGATTCACCTTGTGTACGGAAAACCAAAGCCATTGTTTTTAAAATTCATGCAACTTGTTCTAAAATTGCAATGAGTATTTCAACAGTACTTTACATTTGTTTCTATGACTTATAAGATATGTTCAAAAATACATAAAATGAAAAGGCTTATTTTCATCCCTACCCTGCTTAACTGAGGGTCTGGCCATGATTTGTTCCATGCCATGTGCAAACTTAGCTTGAAGGAACATGCCACTATGATTGTTCGATGTCATGCAAACTTGGCTTGAAGGAACATGGTCAGTGTGACTGTGTAGACGATTGAAAAACACACATTATCTGATGTGATAAGTAAGATAACTGTGTGAACTTGAGATTGAGAACAGAAGTTGGTGCCACACACAGTTCAATGAGCTGTATTTCTAAAGTTCACCATCTCACTTTGTTTGATTGAACCTTTTCCATCTGGTTAGAATCTTCCCGTTGACATGCCAGCTTATCACTGGGTTTTGTCTTGATCTAATCATCTGTTAAAACAAAGTTAGTATAGTGAGCTAAACAGGTTGATATTCTCTGGGCTTCTCAGCACACAGCCATGCTCATTTACAGAGGGAACGTTCAAATTTTTACAAGTGACTGTAAAGTTGGATGACATGGCATTCAAGTTTATTACAGTTTTCTTTCTTTCTTTCATTTTGTTTTGTTGAATACCACAGGCCCCGATTTCTTGAATACCGTAGTAAGTAATGATTTCTTAGATTCTACATGTTATTTTTTATTTCTAACTGTCATACAAATTACATGTAGTTATAGAGTCTAATAGGTAGAAATCATGATGAAGACAGGTACATACTGTATTTTTGTTTGTTTCATTTACAATATCAATATTTGATTATCGAAAACACATGGCATTGTACATATAGCTAGACATATCACCATATCAGGATAGAAATACTGTACAGTCAGAACACCTTGTCATATTTTATGACAATATATGACTTAGTTTGTATTATTACACAATTTCCACTTCCATTCAACCATATGCATTAGAAGACACCATGTTAGTACTGTAGCCAGCCACTCCCCAAAACAACAACAACAACAACAACAACAACAACAACAACATCATCATCAAAACAAACAAAAAATGGTAGCACAGACTATGATTAACTCATCTGACAGGATCAATGAAAAGAACACACAACAGACCAACTATACTATGTTAGCATTTATTTCCAAAGATTAGCAAAGTCTGTGATGTTTTCATGATTATCAACTACAATAATGACTGAAAACTGAAGACTCTAGGCTACTAGTACTAGCATTTACACACTTTACAAGCTAAGAGGATCTGTAAAGGTAGTATTAGAGCTAATACAAATACTAAGTTATCTTAGTTACAAATAGTTTCATACCTTTTGAAAATAAATCAGTGTTCTAACTTTTCAGTCAAGTCAGTCAGTCAGTCTGTTTTGTGTTGAGTTAACAAAGCTAATTTCTATGTATACCCTTACTACAGAAAGTCTATCTTAAAGATGATACTAGACAGTGAATCTTCTACGGAGTCTGTGTTGAAAGTCATGTTAGTGCATTCATGTCAGAATTTTTGCAACAGTCAAAGTGTTATATAGTAATAAAATTAAAGTATACAAGATACATCATGGTATACTGTCTTTAGTAAACAAAGTCTGGTGTTTTTTATTGAGCATATGGTAGGTGCACTGCTTGTGGTGGATGAAGCCCTACAAGTGCATCCTCACCCATTTATTATACTTGTCTTCTGTTGCACCATAGACAGTGGATAATCTGTGTCTGTCTATGGTTGCAGAGAGAGAGTTACAGCTTTGAAAAGATTCTACAGCATCAACTTGAATCAATACTTCCCTGTTTTATAGAATAGCAGCATAGCTATGGGTTGTCGGTGGCCGAGCGTTAGCTCGTACGCCTCTTACCTCTGCAGCCGGGGTTTGAACCCACCAGGTGTCGGCTGGGCTTAACCAGGTCTGTATATAAGAAGGGTGATGCTCAGTTTGACACTGCTGACCAATGCAGCCCCCCCCCCCCCCAACAAATTTCCAAATTTATTTTGACAAATAAAATTATTATTATTGTTATTATTATTATTATATGAACTAAACCACATTTATTGTTCCTATTTTCACCAATCCTATACGGAGATGTGATATGCTGAGGTATTTAATTCAAAAGGCTGAGACTGTAATACACTTTCTATTTTGACTATATATACACACCAAGCAGTATCAATATATCATGTGGTTTATACTCCATACTTTTTGAGAAACTACTCATTGAAAACCGTGACTCATGCATGACTCAGTCTGGAAGGGGATAAATCAGAATCTTCGAATCACACACACACTGGTATTAACAGATTAGATATGCAATGAGAAAAGCATATGCGTTGTTGTTTAAACAGATCATTGACTCCTATGATGCTCTAGAATTACATTCAAGTCTCGACAAGCTGATACTCTCATAATGATATTTTCATGTTTAAATCATACTTCATCTTTATCAGTGTTTATAAAAATTATTTACTACTTCCTTCTGGTTGTGGTCAAACTAAAAGTGTTCCTTTTAGCTGAATCATTCAAACACACCCGCCAACCAGTAAAACTGTTATCAAGAAAAAACACTAAGGATGCATAGTGAGTTATAAAGGCTGGACAGGTTAATGATGGACAGCATGTCTAATGTTAGAATGAGATTGAACTGTACAGGTTGAACTGTACTGGAGTATTGGTAATGTCTGGATCATACACATTAACCTTATCACCTCCATAATTGACAAGTGGTTCAATTTCTTCAGTCAGAAGCTATCTGCTCATCCCCCAAGAATGAATTTCCTGTAAGTGATCTCGGTAATAAACACTAAGAAAAGCAAGAAAACAGTTTGGACCATGTGTCTGAACCATGTACATGCCAAACAGAAGTAGAATTTAAGAGCTTCTTGGCAGTGTCTCCAGTCATGCCAACAATAACCCTGCTCTCTCTAATCTATCATATGTCTCTGTCTGAAGGCTGTACCAAATGAACTCAAAACAATCCAAGGCAGTTACAAAAATAACACAACAAAATTTGATAACATTTAGAGACCACAACGTGGGCACTAAGCAACTAGATGAACTAAATATACACTTTTATTCTTTTTACACTACATATCAAACTATACAACATGAATGAAATATGTCTTGTTTTCAAAAGAGAATGTTGTTTTCACACATGTCCCTGGCTAGCAAGAATGTGGTTCCTGCAATGTGTGATCTCTTGATCTCTGTGTATCAAATAACTTTTTGAATTATGTTATTCATTACTATGGGATGACACTTGTGTCAGAATGGCTGGTATCCTTGGATGTTGCAGACTTGCCTTGGTGACAAACGTATGTACTGTCAAAATTGAAAGTATACTGTGCTGCAGACTTGATAGCCTTGGTGACAAACGTATGTACTGTCAAAACTGAAAGTATACTGTGCTGCAGACTTGATAGCCTTGGTAAGAAATGTATGTACTGTCAAAACTGAGAGTATACTGCGCTGCAGACTTGCTAGCCTTGGTGACAAATGTATGTACTGTCAAAACTGAAAGTATACTGTGCTGCAGGCTTGCTAGCCTTGGTGACAAATGTATGTACTGTCAAAACTGAAAGTATACTGTGCTGCAGACTTGCTAGCCTTGGTGACAAATGTATGTACTGTCAAAACTGAAAGTATACTGTGCTGCAGACTTGCTAGCCTTGGTAAGAAATGTATGTACATGTACTGTCAAAACTGAAAGTATACTGTGCTGCAGACTTGCTAGCCTTGGTGAAAAATGTATGTACATGTACTGTCAAAACTGAAAGTATACTGTGCTGCAGACTTGCTAGCCTTGGTGACAAATGTATGTACTGTCAAAACTGAAAGTATACTGTGCTGCAGACTTGCTAGCCTTGGTGACAAATTCACATATCAACCTTGACAATATCAAAATGGTCATTAGACAGCTTTAATATCTAAGACTGCATTATATACTATACACTTTGACTCCAATGAGACCTACCATCCAACCTATGAAGTAGGGTGCATGATGGGAGTTTATAAGGAGTTCCTCAATGGGAAAAAATCATGTAAACAAAATCCCATGCCATCCATCCATCCGAACTTCAGAAACGAATCAACTATCCCTGGCAAATAGTAAATACAGGCCTTTTCCTCATTACATTGTATTCCTACATACTAGAAGTTGAGGGTATCATATTATAATAGTAAATGTTTGGTCTTATAAATGAACTTTTGACAGTATAAATTTACCTTTAATTTGAAACAGTAAGTGACACATACTGAGATTGGTAGACTGCAATTTGTTATCCTTTGACACAGGTTATAGTGGTACTGCTATAAAATGTAGACCACCCAAACCGTACATTGTAACATGAGAAATCTTATCAGTGAAGTTCTTGACCATCAGTTTTGAAACTATCCACAGCAATTATGTATTAAAGTTTCCACAGTTCCATCACAATGCACTTTTTCAAGAGTTCATATGAGATCTTCTGTATTACTAAGGACGGTGTCACATTTTGATGACACACTACTGTGTTACAATACTACATGTATTTTTTAATCACTTGTAAAAAGTTATAATTAAAGTCTGATGAAGAGAAATGATCAATTAATTTCCCTTTCCTTAATTATCTTCACTTGACCTCAAATTGTATGCACACATACATAAAATGCATTCTAGCAAACCAGAGCTGGAATTTTTTTCCATGACACTGTGAAATGATGGTTGCGTTTTGAATGGTATGTAAAAGAAACAAACAATAGTCTCTTTCCATAAAATGTATGTAATGAGACTGCATACGGGAGTAAGGGCAAGGCTGAATTTGATCAGTTATCTACCCTAAAGTTATTTTTTGGTCAAAAACTTGTACAAAGTCTGGTGGGCCAGTCTGGAATCTTTTTTATTATTATTTCTACAAGAGAGTCCATGCTGTTTTGTCAAGTATATCAGATTTTAGACCAATCTGCCCGTTATTTTTTTTATTTCAAGTTTTTTGACCAAAAATGATATTTGTTTTACTCAAATCACATACCTGTGATGTAATCATTTTGCTTTGAACAATTTCCCAGCTAGACATCAAAAGTAATGTCTCCACCAAACACCAAGGCAATTGGTCTGGAGGTTTTGAGTTTAAGTCGTACACATATGCACACACACACACACACACACACACACACACACACACACACACACACAACAAATGGACAGACACTGCACCATGCCTATAGCACTACTAAACCTTATCAGTTCAGTTGTGCTAATAAAAACTATGTCACTCATCAACCTTTATGCTGTCCACCAAATCTGCCTGATAATGATCTTTGTATTCAAGTGTTCCAAATCAAGATTTGTAGTGTCTGATTTATGAGGCAACGTTGTTTACAGAGCCACTAAACCAATTGTAGTCAAGTTGAACTTTGTATATAATAGATTAATTCCATCATCTCAACCTACATTCCCACAAACAAACAAGTGTCAACAGGAAGTCATTCAAAATGTTCCTTTTAAAATTTTGAAATAATGAATTATTACAGAAGGGTCCTTGGTGGTGTAACAAACACTGGGACTTTCAAATTTGAAAGTAGGTCTGTAGCTGCTTCCTTGATTGTCATGAAAACATATTTGCAGTTGTCGAATTATGTCAAGTTTTTTGCAGAACATTTTCAGCAAATATCAGCTAATAGAGATTTGTACATTTTGAATGGTCCAGTTTCAGTTCCTAAGCTAATCTTCTAAGGAACTGTAAACAGTCAATGTACTACATTAAACTAAGTGAAGATTCAAATCATAGTGAACTTATCAACTTGTGTTCCTGATTACAATCACTTTGACAAAGAAAGTTTGCAAACTATTATCAAAAGATTACACGTGGAGACACAATTCACTATTGATTGGTTTTTAACTTCATGAGTTTACTAGACTGGCTAGAGGTAAAATTATTCCAGATTACTGTTCCTTGCAAAGAAAAAAATGAAACTTCTTTACTTGCTTCTCTGTTTAATGATTAGTTAATTGTTCATTTTCTATTAACTGCATTCAATACTTGTCATATATTTTCCCACACATATTATGACAATACATCGTATAATTAGTTTTAATTTTTCACATACATGATAAATGGTCAGAAAAAGTTATCTTTTTGTCCAAATTCTATTAATTCCTGTCAAAACAATGATAACTATTGATGTACACTCAGTACAGACCTGCCCATTCATTCAATAGCATTCTTTCTACTTTTAGTTCAATTTAACTGACATGCACATACATTTATTGACAACAATTAAGTAGACTTTTGTCTTGCTAATAAAGAAATGATTTTCATTTATAGAGATCTAGACTATTTCCATTGTTCACAAGACTTATAATGGTTTATTTATCGCTATATCCGTTGCAGTCTTACACATGCAAACCTTTCTGAACAGGGTTAATACATTGTACTAGACCCCAAGTGCAAATGGAGATCAGCTTAACATTAGATTGTGTTAACTTGAGGCTTTTCATTTGCTTATGACAAAATGTATATATTGGCAAGCAATGATCAGACATGCCTGGACTGTTATAGTTCCTACAATCTACCCTTCAGGAAATGAAAGTTTTAAGTTATCATAAATCCTGACAGCAGGCTATACCTATCGTTTTTCAAATTAGACTTGACTGGTAGACATTAGTGACGCTATGAAAAATTGCCAGTACTCCCTGAATTTTCCCAATTAAGATCATGCTATTCACTGCTATTATTATACATTATGTACACTAGTGAGATAACTGATTCACAAATATCATAACATTATCATCAATTTTTTGATAATTGGATATAAGTACTTTAATAGGTGAAAAGTGTGAGCAGTGGGAACAAGACCAGGATATTTCATAGAACAGTGAAGAAATACTGGGAAAAGCCATGATTCTCGAAGTATGATGAATCATTCCAGGAAAGCAAAAATAATGTAGGAGAAATAGAGTTGCTGTAATAGTACACAGCATTGATGTTTTTTTCACTGGATGTTGTTTTGCAAGAAAATTTACTTTTCATTTGAAACTTTTTATGTTGTTGAAATTATCGAAAGTATTTTGTTACATATTGGCTATTGCTACTACTTTTGAGTGAAATTAAACACAAGATGTACCAACCACCACATAAACAAAACATTCATTTGGGAACACTTCATAGTTAGTAGAATTCCCAGTAAAAATCTTCTACATTTGAAGAGTTGTATTACATGGAACTTACTTCAACTGCTACTTGTGTTTCTTCTTGAGTAGGTAGAACCACATTGACAAACTTTCTTCTACTTGAAAATGTCCTTCCAGTTGTTGACATGGTGTCACTGTCCCCAACTGTTGATATTGATGTCATTGACTGTGCTGATAACTTGCGACGACCCAGGAACTTCTGTAAAATTTACAGATCATAAACTATTAAGATTAAGTGATATTCTTGCATTGGTAAAGACTTACAATAGTATAGCCTTTCTTTGTATTAATAGTGTCAAAATCTTTGAAAAATACTAAATATGGACTTTCAAATGTCCTAACTTAAACTATCATGCATTTCCATTTTTTATTGAAAATGAACAGAAAGAACATTTGTCAACCAATTACCAAAATCAATCAACCCTACACCATAAAAGAAAGAAAGAACCTGAGAATTGTGCCAAACTAGGTGAAATCAGTGTTACACTTCTGCTGATGCTTTGATTTCCAGCTTCAAGCTAATGGAATCATACAAACTATTAGTAAGTAGTTGTGTGTAAACATCATGCAGGGATAATGGTGATAACTATCTAGGGAACACTTACATTTATGTATATAATGGTGATAACTATCTAGAGAACACTGTTTATTTAAGTTCTATCATGTAAACTACCATGAATCATTCTTACAAGTATCTCTTCCTAATTATGGTGTCAATTAAGTGTCATTTTGAATGACTTTATAAGATGGCAACTGTGACCATGACAACAAGTCACATTCATGCCTGTTTGGCTGTCTTGCTATTTTATTCCAATTCCTGATAAATACACATACTGACCATCAACATCTATAGGTCACAGCCAATGGTTACGGTTACATTCAAGATAAAATTCCAGAGAAACTTGGCAAGCTATAATCAGAATTCCTGTATCTTTTTTCAGTCAATGAGTTCACAAATCACATGAGTGTTTTTATTCAGATATCCAACCACTGACATAGTAAATATACCAGGTAGTATGTTGAAAATATGATGGACCTGAATGTAAACATTCATTCTAGTAGTAAACAATCCACAGCACGAACAGTTACTCCTGACCAACACAACATGGACTCGCCAAGATTCTGTCACTACACCTGATGAGAGTTTACCATGTGTAACAACTTTACAGAAAGCTCACAAATTTCATGGTCCACATATGAGGCAAAGCTTCCCAATTACAGATCATATGTTTTGTTTCAATTTCCTACTTGATTATATGAGAGCCAACCACAAGATAGTACTTCAGCATTAGACATCCGGTTGCCGTGAGCAATAACTGCTGTGAGAGAATGATCACTATCAGCAAATTATCAGATTTGAAAATTGAGCAATGTAAGTTCAATGAACTGGAAAAGACAGCAGAGCTAAATACAATAATGTCAGTATCAGATATATCTAGTGGCATGGTTTGTATACCTACAAATACTGGTGACTGCCTGAGGAATTTCCAGATGACCAAGTTCAAAGACACTTACATCAAAATGTTGCCAGAAGTTTTCTAGTGAAGTAGTCTACCAAGTGTATTCCAGTAAGGTTTGACAGTTGAAATGTTGCCAGTAACAGACTAGCACATCCCTTACCGAAATTCTAAACCATTTATCTAAACTTAAGATGGTAACTCCATCATTGGCCTTGATCATTATCTCCATGGGGGGGACAACCACTCAAGTATCACAACAGGTGCCTAAAAAGTACCACAGACAATAATGACCTGACCTACTTTCTTGAACTTCACCTGATAAAGCCTTTACAATTCATTCCTTCATACAAGGTAATAACTCAGCACAAACCACACTTTTTGGTTAGGCAAATCATAATTTTCTCAAAACGTTCCCTTTGGCCCTGACCACCCCTATGTCTGGATATTCCAAATCACTGACTAACTACCCATATTCTCACTAACATAAATTGACAAATCCAGATCTTCTCCTGGGGTTTATGGAATGTTGCACTCACTGGAGGGATTGATTTCAGACAGCTCATGATATGACGTCAGTAACACTCCCTGTGATTACAACCAATCGGAAAGGTTGTTGCAGGACAAAAACATAAAGTTGCAGCCGTTTGGTTCATGCTGTTGATTTAAACAAGTAACAGAAATACATGTTTATCTCACACCATTATATCACACTCCGCATAGTTTAAACTGGATATAGTCAACAAGTGAACAGAAGGTTTCAACTATGTGGAAATACAAACAATTCATGTAACATGCAGTAAAGAAATCAAAGTACCACAAGCTTTATTCAAATTCTCTACATGCTCTGAGTGAGGTCTGACAATATGGTAGCTGATCTATTTTGGCACCAAACCTTTGGCTTGGAGTTAGTCTAGTTCCTGTTGGACCATATTCCATACTACGTTATCATCATACTAAACCAGTATGAAGATAACATCGTACAGAATATGGTCCATCAGGAACTAGACTGGAGTTTGCATTCACTACACTGATGTTGATCCAGCATCTCTAGATCTGTTTAGCAAAAGTTACATTTTTCATTCATCCACCTGACTTGTAAGGTCAATTTAGTGCAGTGGCCTTGGAACATGGGCTATATGTTCACCCCATAAAATAGACATAAGTTGTACAGGGAATCCAACAAGGGCAGCAGGCCCATAGTGCCCCAGTTGCATTTCTACTAATACCATGGCTCCCTCTGTCATGATGACTTCATGATATTCATTACATTGTATGTACCGTACAACTGTATTTTCATCTCTTATTTTTATATATACACGTCTGCATTCTCATTCAAACCATGTCACATTTGTTGTACCATGGTATCATTGGTGTAGCTACAATAATATTGTAGTATTGTTTTGCTTTGCAATAAATTTTTATCATTTTTTTACATTTTATTTTGTGTTTTAACACTTTTTCTTTTCTCTTTTTATTTTCTGTTTGGGTTTGCAAAAAAACAACAACCAAAGGTACAATTCCATACAGAGACTGAGGCAATCTAAAATTACTTGGAAATTAGTATCATGGATAAAATCTCACATTACATCATGAAAATTTGGCATTCTGTAACTTCATTTCTAGTTATAAATACCTAATTGACATGGTAAATATCTCAATTATTTTCAGAAACTGTAATAAATACTTTCAAATTGTACAAGATCCCATATAATCCAAAACGGTTGCTACTTGTGTTGTCAGCTCTTTGAGAATTGAATTTGCAGTAGTCTTTGCTGCAAACTAACATTTTGAAGATTTAATCCAACTATAAATGATGTATTTATAGTGAGCAACATAGGATATGTTCTATTTTCTAAGAAGTATGGGATAATCTCAACAAAATCTGTATTTAAAGTGAGCTACAGATCTGTAGCTCGATTTTAGACCGGAGCATTACCTTATGGGTGCCGCTCTGTAGCAGTTCTAGCCTAGGACACAGAGTGGAAAATTACTACAGTTAGTGTCGTTATTATTGGTGAAATCATTTGGCAAACTGTCATGAGAGAAATTTCACTAGTCTTCATGAGTTTATTTGAACTGCAAGCATTCCAACAAAGTTTCAACACAGAGATGAAGGCTAAAAAGACAAGTTAGTAACCTCACGAGTCACATCTGGTTTTAATCATTGTTCTTAGCAATGAAGTTGTCATGCTGTTGTGAACATACATAATTGTAGGAATGTACTGTACTAGTAAAACTTGTACCAGGTTGTAGATACAAACTGAAAAGTGATGTTATGTCTAGAACCATGTCATACATTACACTCTACTTGGTTTGATAACAGTGGGCCATGAGATGACTTGAACAATAATACCACCTGCTATCCATTGTTGTTCATGATAAATAATTTCTGAACAGGAAGTTGCCTGTGAATGCATTGTAAAAGTCCAGTTGTGGTCAGAATCTATGTGATATCCACATACATATAATACATTGAATTCATACTATTCTATAGATAATTATGCCATCAATAAGACTAACGAAAGTTACTACATAAAACACAATTATCAAGTATTTTGTATAATTCAAGCACACATTATGAATACCCCCAACTTCCCCAAGATTAAATAGTACTACAGTCAAATGCTACATGTTTTGGTGACAATAGACATCTGATAGGTCACCTGAAATATTCAAAATTAATAACAATACTAACTACAGTTACATAGAAAATCAAAATTACATTGAAAGTCAAATACAGTTGATCAATATGTAATAATAATAATAATAATAATAATCTTTATTTATACTGGATAATTATTTAAGGCATATATAAACACTTGTCTCCCAAGAAATCTAGTGAGGGCCATCCCTCACGAGTTCAGTGTTAATGCAGGAGGAAACTGGAGTACGGGTATACCCGGGGAAAACCTGTGTTGTTCGGTAAAGTCAAACTGAATGACACTCTTCTTACTTTCAGCATGGTAAATTTAATCAAACCCTGAATGGAGTTCGAACCCCGACCGCAGTGGTAAGAGGCAAGTGGTTTAACCACTCGGCCACCGACAACCCATATTCATGTTTGGAATTTCCCACTTCACTGGTTGGTTTGTTGGTTTATTTATAACCTTTGCCATCCTTCAAACAAATAGATCAGTCCTGTACAAACAAGATCTCTTGATATAGGGTTCCTTATATGAAGATCTCTTGGTATAGGGTTCCTTATATGAAGATCTCTTGGTATAAAGGACAGAAATGGCTTTCTTATCTTACAAACTATATGAGTACAAGTCTTTACTGGTTACTTTAAGGTAATTATCACTAATCACCTACTAGACAACCAAAAAAGAATTGGCTTCTTTTAACATCTTAAATATATCTCAGATCCCATGCACTTCCAATGTAAAGCAGTATGTTCTTGTTACAGTGTACACATTCAAAATAACACAATTTAGTATTTAATACTTTACCTACTTGAGTTACCATAATAAACATTTGATTTATAGGAGTGAAATAGATTTTTGACACTAACAAACAAGGCTTTGTAGAAGACACAGTCTCCAATGATAGCTTGCATCTGATTATATGGGGGTAGACACTTGAATGGAATGTCTGTGTATTATAGTTTTTGAGTTATGTAGCAAATATAAATTTTCAACTACAAAATATGGCTGCCATTTGGTCAAATTTGCATATATTGCAAAACAAAGTGACATGCATAAATCATGTACCACATGAATGTCACCTATGTGCCAGGTATGTAGCATACATGTCTGAGATATGAGGTATTACAGAATGGATGGACAGATGCACGCACACACAAGCATACACAGATGGACGGAGCACCATTGTAATAGCACCTCCCCTTCAGGGGGCTAATTATAAAATTTGTAATCAATAGGAAATTATTATCAAAAATATTTTCAAGTGATGCTCACAATATCAGCATTGTAGACAGAGTTGACATACACTATGTATCCACTTCATTAAACACTTGGTGACTCATTGTTATTTGAGACTGGCTAGACACACATATATTTATCAAAACACTATTAATAACACATAGTCACATAAATTTTCATATATAATATATATCTAACAAACACTATTCTGATAACGTAGAATTTCTTAGTACTAGTAGTAAGTATACCTTTCCTGTAGAATTGTTTTGAAGTATAAGAGAAAGAGTTGTCAGTGCTTAAAATCTAAACAACCTATGCAAGAGTCCGGCTCTTGGTGGTCAGCGGCTGTTGGGCCTGACTGCCACTCACAATTGCCAACCTTGACTCAGAGGCTGCCGACCTAACTACTTGAAATGCATTTTTGTCCCCCCCCCTCGTGTTGATCCATCACTGTCACATAAGTTTTTTGCCCACATGTGCATATTGATTGACTTAAAAGACAATGAACTATAAAAATGTCTTTGAGAAAGGAACAATGTAGACAACCATTAATAACAATAATGACAAATACTTGACCATTTTCAAAGACAAAGTGTGAACCGACCACAGCTGATGCTATATATTGATATCTGCATGTATGCTAATGTGTAAATTATATGGTAAACATGATGCTGTAGACTTTCGACTAGCATTCTTCAATGTTGTCAAAAAAGTATAACAGCCTCATATACCTTTTGATAAAGTGATGTTGTGTCCAATCATTAGTTTTCTGTTCAATTTTACTCTGAAAACACTTTCAGTTAGTAGTTTGACATAGTGTGACAGTGAAAGCATGTATCTTCCAACATGGTGGGTAATGACGTCACAAACTATCGCAAGATTTTTGAGTCATCAACAGTAAAGTATAGTAAATCTCACATATCACAAGATTCCGACCAGACCAATTTTTTAGAATTTTGAAACTTTACTCATCTGTGGACATTAAGTTTGAAATAAGTTTAGCTTTTCTGAGAAAACTAATCGAAAACTGCAATTGAAAAAAATTGATGTGCGAAGATTGAGTTCAGAGTTACAAATTTGCAGAGAACGAAAAGTGAGCTTTAACTTTTTCATTGGCTACTTTGATTGTACATCACATAGTTTGATTGTACCATTAATTTATTCATGAATATTTTAAATGCAAATTAGCATGAATATAAAATAGTGACCGGGACTACTCTCAAGATTGGGAGAACCCTGTACACATTATACACTATCAGTAACTTGGAACCAATGCTTTTAGCATACAACATTCCATACCCAGGGAAATGCCTAACAAAGGAAAAACTTACCTGTAATATATTTTGATCATGATTGTAATAAATAACATATTTACTAATTTATACAAGTTTAATGAAAACAGATGACTATGCATCGAAGCATCTGTTATTGAATAACTGGTAGAACATTACTCTGAAGTGACAACTACCAGTAGACAGTGATAGTGTCAAGTTATACATGTGCATTGTAGATCATGGTTTTCACACACTATAGCTACAACTTTGTACAAAACCAAAATGCACCACTTGTGTTCAGAGAATGGCCAGACATGCTGTGCAGGTCATGAGCAGTACATACTATTTCACATGTCATGCTACAGAAATGAAAACACCTTGCACTGTCAAGGTACACCATACAGGCTTTTATGTGGCAAAAAAAATGGATTATATGTAAAGACATGAACAGTGTAACTCCATGCAAGTTGCATACCTTCAAGGAGCTACAGCATGAAGTTACATCAAGTGTAACACACTTGTTCCATGTAATCGATGAATGGAAACAGTGGTAAACAACTTAACTGCTCAAACAAGTTACAACATCAACAAAATTCCACAAATAGTGAACTTACACTGCCCCTTCTGCTATCTTCCATGGAAATTTTGAGTATTTATATACTAAGAATTCCATTTCTAATGTTGTTGTTGCCTGCAGTCTTTGATGACATTGTAATATGGTGAAATTTAAGAAATTAATGAATCATGAAAATATATTTGGGAATGTTTTATCAAATAGAATACCTCAAAAGTAACCTTGCAGTCAAAGACTCACAAAGGAATAAATAAATACAGCTTTACAGTTCACCTAGCCATGGAGGTGATCACTGAGTCACAAATATGTGGAATATGTTGATATCTAAAGACCTGTCACAATAAGACCTTCAACTATTCTTTAGCAATCAAATACCACACATTTTCAGCAATAGATCACAAAGTATTTTTCAACAATAAACTAGCAAACTATTTTTTAGTAGTGAGATTCAATGTTACCCATACATGTTATGTCAATAAACATTCATTTATCAATAGTTTCTAAGACAAGCAATATGGCTAATGATCTTTTATATTTCATTTTGTACATTTCAAATTAGACTGTCAACAGTCGCTCGCACCTTTTTTCCCCTACGTTTTATCTAAACTTAAGTTGTTGCGGCACTCCGATCCAGCGCAATACTACTATAATCGCATACTGATATCGAGGGCTGAAGGCCCAAGCAACTGTTCTCGCTCGTGCCATCTCTTATAGTAGTGTTGTGCCGGATCGGAGCACGGCAACAACTTAAGTTTAGATAAAACATAGGGGAAAAAAGGTGCGAGTGACTGTCGACAGTCTAATTTCAAATGACAATTATACATATACATTGTATTAAACTATACATTCTCAAATACAATATTCATAATGAAATGAATGAGTTTGGTCTGTATACGATTATTTGGGCTTATCACAACTTCAAGTAATGAAAATTTTGATCAACATCACACTCAGAAACTGTCATTATAACAATACACACAATTCTCTTTTATGGATCAACTTCTGTCATAATTTACAAAAACAGATTAATAAAGATACTATAAAAATATTTATCATGTTGTCACTCTCTGTTATCACTAGGAGTAACTGTTTTTCCTTGTGCCAGACTTGTTGATATATAAAACCCTCTGCCACTTGTTATCAGGATAATTATGCATATAGAATAACAACATGATCACTGGGCAATTTGACCAAAGGCAAGCAGTAGGAAAAACATTCTTCTCACTGCATTACTTTATGAGAATTTGAAATGATTTTAAATACTAGTATAGTAGTAATACATCCATATTTACTGTAGTGACAAAACCACTCTGATAAACCAACACATGAAAACATTGTCACACAAAAATGTTGTCTGACATATGTATATCTATCAGCAGCCATACAGGAGCGTACAACATAATCCAGTCCTGTATTTATCACTTCATCTTATCGTCTTTACAATTATACTGAACAGAAGATTTTGAAAATACCCCCTGGCTTTATCTTGAAAATTATCAAGTTAAAAGAAAATTGAAAATTGACAGCAATGTCTCAAGGGACAAGGTTCAAAAGCCTGGAACCTCAAAGTAAATACTAATAATACCTTGTCATCTCAATTTATTGCTAAAGATACTGAAGCACAACTGACCATAACTTACTAGAAAACTCTTGATAAACACTTCTATCCTGATAAATTGTCGCCTTTATTTACTGCCATGGACACTGAAAGTGAAATATTATGACTGAACATAACATAACTTACTGGAAACTTCAAAGTAAATACTTAAAGCTTTTTAGTTACCTCCCCCTCTTACCCTACCTTACTGTCTTCAAGAAGGGACTTTTACAATGAGCTCATCTGTCCATCCATAATATATCATTTCTCTGACATACAATATCACATTTCATCAAAACCTGGCACAAAGGTGATAGTCGTATGAGACATCATAGACAATGGCGACCATATTTGTACATAAAAATCACTTATTTCCTACATAATTAAAAACTGTAATACACAGAGACTTATTTCAAGTGTCTACCCTCATATTTTTGGGTCCAAGTTTTCTATCCAAGACATTGACCTTTGACCTTGACATTCAGGGTCAATTCTAAAAACCATTTCTTGCATATGCTTTGTAGCACTTATAATACATTGCCAATTTCTTTCCAATCATATTTACAAACAACAGAACAATTTGCAATCTTTAAAACCAATATTTTTAAGGATCTTGGGTACACGTGAAACAACATGGAGAAATACACAATGTGCCATGCACATATCTGTTAATTTTGGTGCCTATACCCCCTTCAAAACTGAATGACAGCCATATCAAGTGTAAAAATCACTCTTTACAATATGATTATATACCATAGAGATAAGACTGCATTCAAGTGTCTACTGTTTTCAAGGACAAGCTTTCTTTTAAGACCATGACCATTTCCCATTACCTTGACCACCATGCATATTGTGCTGTTTGTACACATTGTGGCATTGAAGTGTGATCAATTTTAAACCTTGTCCAAAGGTGATACAGAATATAGGACATACACACATGCATCATGAAAAGTACACAATAAACAAGTCATTGAGAATGACATAGTCCCCGCTATGATTGGGTTTTAAGGAATTATCACTACTCTGATCACGCAACAACACTTGTGAACCTAAATCAAACAGACTTAGATATGTTGTGTCTGCTTGTTGGACATGGAACATGCCTACAACAATAAAGGATTGGTCGGGTATGGGGGATCATATCACGATGAAAATGGATAATTATGCACATGTATGTCATAGAACACTGTCCTAATACCAACTTTGAATGTGAGCTGTTCAAGCATGTCTGAGTTAAGGCTTTGGACATGAAAATTCACAAACAAAATGGCTACCAGGTGGCCATATTGGATAGTATCATGACAACAATGAATATGCACATGTATGTCATAGAACACTGTCCTAATACCAACTTTGAATGAGATCTGTTCAAGCATGTCTGAGTTATGGCTTTGGACATGGAAAATTCACAAACAAAATGGCTGCCAGGCAGCCATATTGGATCGTATCACGACGAAAATGGATATGCACATGTATATCATAGAACACTGTCCTAATACCAACTTTGAATGAGATCTGTTCAAGCATGTCTGAGTTATGGCTTTAGACAGGGAAAATTTGCAAACAAAATGGCTGCTAGGCGGCCATATTGGATCGTATCATGAAACAAATTGACGTGCATATGTATGCCATTGTATGTTGCCCCTGTACCAAGTTTGAAAAAAATCAGTCCAGGCATCTCCAAGAAACGGCTGCGGATGGACAGACGGATGGACGGATGGACAGACGGAACCCAATCCATAAGTCCCCGTCCCAGACTTCGTCCGGCGGGGACTAATAAAGACACTGAAGAAGCCCCGGCTGTAAATTAATACTGAGCACTAAAGCTATATTTACATCTTCATGTTAAATACTGATGTAACTGGATATCAACATGTTTCAAATGTGAAATGTCAGTCATTGACTTACCTAATATGTATGATGTACAATATATTTGTCACGCAAATGCTTATATTTCTACTATTTTGCTTTGAACAGTACACACTGTGATGTAGTATCCTTTCTATACTTTTCACACTTTCTACAAATGCCAAAATTACCTTCACACACACACACACACACACACACACACACACACACACACACACACACACACACACACACACACACAAATTGAATATTGCATTTATAGAGCCACTGCAACAATTTGCTACCACAAACATACAAGAGATTGAGTGTCTATGCTTTGTTAGCTTTGCAGACTGTTTTTTTACCAGTCAGGGTCACTAAGTTACCCAGTATTTAACTGTGATTGATGATGGATCATATAAATTTAGTTTGGATATTCATTTTGTCTTTTAGATAAATATCTGCAAATGAAGGAGAATATAAACCAATCACAGTTTAATATTGTGTTTATCGCACCGATTACGCTCATGTGCAGGCAACTTTTAATGAGAATTTTGTCATTTGTGGCTGTGAGCCAAATATCTAGCATGTTTGATATTTTTGCCCTCACATGGATTTTTCCTCATGTGTGCATTTGCACACGAGTATTCTGCTCATGACTTTAGCGAATGCGTGGAGATGACATAAGTACAAAATGTTTGCCCCAGTCTAAAACATAGGTGAGTAAACTTCTATGTCAATACCTATGGTATTTTCATGATTTCAGAAGACAAGCATGTCCATCTTTCGCCAAAATACCCATATTGCCAGTGCTTTACTAAGTGGGATTAGTCACAAAACTATACCAAATGAGATAACTAGTATCTCATGCTATTAAACAATCACTGGCATCTTGTTGACCATTCCTTCTAAGGCAATAGCCATGTTTATTTAGGCCAAAGATCGACACGTTTGTCTTCTAAAATCATGAAAATACTGTCGTTATTGACGTAGAAGTTACTCACCTGTATTTTAGACTAGGCACAATCATTTTGTACTTTCACCATCTCCATGCATCCCTTCTTAAGAGAAAGTCATGAGCAGAATGCTCACATTCAGACGCACACACAAGGAAATATTCATGTGAGGCCAAAAATAACAAATACACTAGATATTTGGCTCATGGCCACAAATGACCAAGTTCTCATTAAAAGTTGCCTGCACACAAGAGGAAGCACACAAGAGGAATCGGCATGAGGAAATTGTTACAAGTGAAATTTCCTCTAGTGTGCTATTACAATTAATTTGCATTTAATTAAACAGAAATAAATCTTCATCAACTCTATTGCCTTTTATTAACAGATATTGATACTCTTTCCATATTTTAATTTTTTTTTTTACAAATGAAGATAGATGCTGGTACCTGTAGTCTTGTTTACAGTAATATCAGTAGCTTTTGACATCTAGTATCACTACAATACCTGCAAATGTATTGACTGTTATCCAGTAGCCCACATAAAATACCCATAGCATCAGCATCACAGTTGGTCATTTGAGATTTACATTAATTTTTCTTGTTTGTATTTTGCTTTGTTGTTGTTGTTTGTTTGTTTTTTGTTGCTTGGTTGTTTTTTATCATCTTGATGAATGAAATGTTGAATATCAAAAATTAATCAAAACCATTCACAGGCCTTTGTCTTGGAATGATTCACACAGGTCTATGAATGATAAAAAACATAAATCAAAACTTTTTGTGGTAATCGACTCAACAGTAAAAATGACAGGTATTGTGGTTCTAACAGACTAAAACTACCATTCAGTCAGAGTGGAAAGCTATCTCAAGTACTGGTAGGATATTATAACAAGTGGCATGTAGTCAAACAGTACAAAGAAAGTAACAAAGAAATTGCCACAAGCTTTTGGATACAGTTACCCTGCAAGCACATTATTACGTCATGACTTTCTCTTAACAAGCTGACAAGAGAGTTGTGAGTAACAGACAGAACAGAAGCTATTCATAGCTCCATTTCCCATTAACTGTCTACCTGTTTGTCAGGAAGAGATATCTTTGAAAGCTAGTTTGTATTAGCCATGGCATGATGTGTACATGTACTTTGCAATCTATTGTTAACAATGAAAGGGAAATAAAAGAATGCATTCCACAATATCTGATAAAAACACCACACCAACTACCCCATATCAACACAGAAAATTATACCTATTGCTATTTCAAGATTTCTACAATGGCAAGATACACTGCGCTTGAAAAACAACTTAATAGATATTCAAAAAAATTTGCAATGTATCTCAGTGTTCTCCCCAGGATTTTGTCACAAGAGGGGGGAATTGTTGCTGAGCGGAGCGAAGCACTGCGTGCGTTATGCGCACGCTGGGGGGTGGTGAGGAGGGGGGTGTCCCCCCTCCTGCCTAGGAACTTTTGCAATTTGCATCTTGAAATGGTGGCTTTTGGTGGCACTTTATTTAGCCATTTTAACCCACTTTAATCATGTGAATTTCAACACAACTGAAGTGTCAAAGTGAGTTTTGATATATTATTTTTAATAGTTTGTCCTAAATAGTTACTCAAATAGCTCATTTTAACACAAATGCTGAAAGAGTGTAACAAAACAAAATCTTCAACTTTCTGTAAAAAATTGCAGCAAATTTCAAGATGTTTCAGGACAGTTGTAGTGTTTACTACAAAACGAAATCCATTTTCAAGAGCTTCATTGCATCATCACCATACCACTACCAAAACAAACAAAAGTCAAACACATAAGGGTGAAGATAACTTTGCCTTTATGCATAACAGCTGAGTAACTTGTCTCACTTCTGTGAGAATTCTCCTGTCTTTGTAATTTCCCCATTGGTGACTGCTTGTTCAAAGTAAACAGTATCAGATTTGGTCCATCTATTGATATTCCCATAGTGATTCAATTCGTCTAAATGTACTCTTTTCTAGTTGACTTCTCATTAAATTTATCATTTAATTCCCGGACTTGAGAACTGCTCAGAATGACGGACCAGTATTTGCGGTGACGCAAAACCATGCGTATTATACCGTACGCAATGGAAATTAATTTTTTATGCATATTTGATCGAACGATCCGTATCTTATACGCAACGAATTTTGTTACATTTGCCATACCCCTCGACTGACGATCGTACTATACTGAGTGAGAGTCGATTGTTTTTATTTTGATACATAATACTATTAAGTATTATAGACCACTAACGAACTTGTACCCTGACCGGCCCTGTTACATACAGTCAATGTAAAAAAGACGCAACACTAATGTTGCAATTTTTGTTGCCATTGTTGTGTCTAACTGGAAAATTAATAGTACATGCCAAACACAGCTGCACATGTTCAAATGGACACTCAATACGTCACGCTCCCACGTCAAAAAAAACTCACACTGTAAGACATGCCTAGCCATGATATAGTTCTCTTCAGCATGTTCAGTTTTTTTTACGAAAACAAAAATAGTCGGTGACAATACGGCATGGCAGTTTCAGTTAGCACAGGTCTTTTTTGAAAGAAGGCGAAACCGCTTCGTGTCACTATGGGTGGTAATGAAGTCAATCAAAAGAAAATGAAATAAAACGAATCGGAATACATAGTTTTCAAGTGGGACAGGTATCCGACAAAACTTTCTGCTACGACGACTCACTAAGATTTTGAAAGGTCAAAGATTGTACTATGACGACACATGCAACGTCCGAACTATTAAACTAAAGGGAAGGGACAGAGGGGAACTTAGCGTTCAACTTCAATACTGACGTAGCCATGGAAAATCTTACTTGCGTGTTTTTATATTAAGAGAAGCAATTCATAGACACAGCGACTCTGAAAACCATAGATTTTGTAGTACATTTAGTGTACACGTAAAAACAGACCGTTCCGACACTTTTGTCACGGCCCACCTATCCATGAACAATGGAATCGCCCACATTGACACCACGTGTTTATCTGTGTTGAGGCCATCGCATCTCACCCGATATCTCCGTAAGTTCGATCGTGGTTCGATGGGTACGAAAATATTAGCCCATTTTCGTTTCGATTACAATTCAATAAATAGTTAAGGAACTAGAATGTACCATTTTGTTCATTTTAGTGACATATTATTTAGTATCATCTAAGTAGTGTCGGTGAACAACACAAGCCTTTCAAAGTTTCGCATTTCATTTTGTTTTTGTACCGTAAACTCGAGAAAGTGTGTGTTTACATGCAAACAATCCCACGATCTGAGTTCAAGTTCGCCCTGAAAAGGGCCGACGTGTAAAATATTCCGTGTACCTCCTGATCTTCATTGAGCTAAATGACGGAGGAAAGACATGTTGACTGTTTGAAAGCTATAGAATGAATGACAAGTTTGATGAAAGTATGCGTGAATGTGATTCGCACGAAGTTTGACATCAGTGACAGTAGCCTCTTTACCGAGATATTTGACTTTCCAAAATGGCGACCATGAGATCGTAGCGAAACCGCGAGAGAAGTAAATCGTTTTGCCCCGTTTGTTGAAAAAATATTCAATTCATTTTTTTCCCGTCAAAACTTACAAGGGGGCGCCAAGAATTTACAAGAGGGCGCGGCGCCCCTGTTACCTTGTTCAGGGAGAACACTGTATCTACTGAACTGCCACTAACATGTTGCCCTTTGAACTATACTACATGACTGACCAACCGATTCCTCTGATAAGCAACACAGTAACAAAAGAGACTCTCATTTCAACAGGTAGTCACCATGTTTAAGAGTGCTTATAGCTTTCTACATACCTCTAGCACACGGCTTTAATAGTTCCTGGCTGTCTACACTGTGCTAATAAGCATGCAACCATTACACAAGATGACGGTTGGTGTGGGTGAAACAATACATAGTCTGCAATACAAATGCTTTGAGCACTTAAAATTCACCCACACACATCACTTGCTCTGCCGTCTTCAGCTCTGTTTGTTCCTCAAATAAATACCTAGCTTACATAACTGCATGCACCAACAGCATTACTTTTACTGTCCAAGGTCTGACCACAGGCAAATATTGAGTGGAAAACCCAATATGTATAATTCACTGTTTTGTGGTTAACTGAAACTCTTTTCTTTAGCCAAATAAAAGAAAGATGCCTCCATCAATACACTTTCTGTGGTAAATAAACCACAATGCCCCAACAAATACTGCAACACTTCCGACCAAACCATATAATGTATGTCAAGGGGTGGAAAGGATTGAAAGTGCACATTTGAAGTGAAGTAATTCTGATAACAAAACTGTGTTTAGAAAGCTCACATTAACGAACTCTGACGGATACTACCATTTTGTATCAGAGAAACTAACATAAGTGACATATATGTCGGTAAAATGGCAGAAAATGAAATTACTATTTTTCAAGGGAAAAATCAAACACCCCTAATGAGATTCAGCTATGTTGTTTGCCTTTGTCATTTAAATTAAGGACACAAAAGGCCAAATCCATTGAACTATGTGTGGTTGTGACAATGGAAACACTGCATGTGCTGTTCACAACACTTCAATATTTTGGATAGCTGTTTTGACACTCTGACTTGATCAGGACAGTTACATCCAATGATACTCATATGACAATCACTGCTCGTGAACTGGAAAGAATGTAACAGGAGAACAAGCTAGTTGTGTTCATTATATCATGCTACTATTATGCCAGTGTCACATGCTCACAGCTCACTGGAATGTGTAAGGGTTGGGGCATTACTGGTGTAGCAGAAGATTTCATTTACATTATGTATCATCATATTGGCATACTATTAACTTATCAAACCTTTAATATTAATATTATTTAATTGATGGAATTAATTAGTAACCCTGTTAATAAAGCTAACATTAAAAAATTATCTTATGTACCAAAAGTTCAAAACTAAGTTAATTTTTAAGAGTTGATATGCAGCAGAAGTAGGTGGGGGTATCTATATAAAATAAACATATACATACTCCATGAATTTCTTATAAAAATGTAAGTGTGGCAAGTCACAACTTTTGGTTTGAGCTATACTAGGAAAATACTAGTAATAGATTTAGCACTATTTCAGTGTTCTGAACTTATATTTCTAATAAATATTCAAGTTCAGTGGTAAATATCTCTAAACAATTCACATGAACATAACAGTACTTGTCAGTAAGCTCAGCATTGTTGATTGAGGTGTTTTCACTGGTCAAAAGATGATATGGTTTTATGGTGGCACATGTTACTGTGCTCCACATTTGGAGGGAAGAAAACAATCTAGCAGGTAACTGCTGTATTCTTTGTATCACTTCTTATTTAAAATAGTCATGCTCAGGTGAACAGTATGTAGTATGTATCTCTCAGATAGTGGGGGGTAGGGGGGTGATTCATTTTTTTATGTTACATAAGCTAAATTTACTCTCTTTTTCAAATTATAAATGGCAAAGGATAAATAAAATGTTCATAACATCACCCAGATTAACAGTACACCATGCTATACACCAATACACAATAATAGTACAAAATACAATATTGTATATCACTCCTCTGGCTCCCATCCCTCTCTTTTTGATACTATAAACATGATGAAAAGGTTTTCGACAACTTGAGAAGTTTACGTTCAGCTCAGTTCGGTCATGGTTCGGTTGACTTTGGAAAAAGGTACGTATTTATATAAACCATGGATGTATTGGGAGATAAACAAACTTCACCCTAGCTGCAGGCATAGTTGAAATTGTTGTCTTATCATGTCATCTCTAGATATTACAGGTCCAGTTTGGCCTACTTAAAAAATAAATAGCATGGTCGACTTATTCTGTCGCACGACGGAGTGTACCGTACACTACTACTGTACTGACGATACAGTTGCTTCTGTAACGCGTTCGACTAACGTAATTTACAGTGATTCGAGTGAAGAAATTGATGCTGTCGTCATCACAAAAACAGCATAAATGGAGGTAAATACCAATGTGTCGTGTAGTAGTTACCGCTAAACCGACAAGCATGCGAATCGGTACAATCTGAAGCTCACTCAGACTGTCATAAATTATAGGTCCGTAAATTATAACTTATGGTCGGCTGCCTCATGACATGGGTACGTGGTATGTGTCTCACAAATCGGCAAAGATCGTCGTGTACACAAATACTGCCCGGTCTACGTGCAGACCACATATTTGACAACAGAGCTGTATTTTTGTTTGTTTCTCATATGATATTACACACTTTACACATGCTTTCTCGTAACACTTCTAACTACGCACGAAGCGTCTGCAAATATTATGAGGCCCCGCTCGGGCGACAGTCGATCTTACAGTTAGTGTTACACATACACATCATAAATATAGTTGCATTTTACCTTAAAACTCGATCCATATTTTGATGGTACATTGTGGTTGTCATCTGAAGACATCCTTGTACATCACCGGCTGCATACACGTTTTGGTGGGAGTAAATGGACGGCAGAATTTTAGATCTAGATGACGTCCCAGGTCCCGTCAACCGTACCGCACAGTTTCCGTCCTATAGAACTTAGTACAGTTTGTTGCAAACTTTCAACGCTGGCGTGGTTCAGCATATCATGTCGTTGGTGGCGCTGTATCAACAACTTTGTCACATATTCGAACACATAATACGTGTCTTCCTGGTCTCTTCCCGGACACTTGCGACCCGAGATATGTTTCAAATATCCAAAAATATTGGCATATTTGGCCGATAATATTTGAAAGGGTAAAATGACACAGATTTCGAGTCCACACACCTCGTATAAATATACAATATGTGTGGACTTAACGCGATCCGTAGAAACCATATATACTATAGTTACCACTTTCGCAAATCTATATAGGCCAAATATGCCAATATTATCGATATTTATCGATAATATAAATGAAAAAAAAAATATTTGGGATTCGGCTGACGAAATCGCTAGGCCCTATGCCATATCTTGAATTTATTCTTTTCGAAAGGGGAATTCCCAGACAATTTTAAAAGTTGCTCGTGTTATTCCCATCTTCAAAAAGGGAGGGAGATGTGGAGAACACTGGCAACTATAGACCTATTTGTTTTGCCTCTGCTAAGCAAAATTTTCGAAAGAATTATTAATAGACAAATATATATATATATATATATATATATATATATATATATATATATATATATATATATATATATATATATATATATATATATATATATATATATATATATTCTATTCTGAAACATATCCTGGGTTACAAGTGTATGCGATCTCTTCTCATGCTTCCTTTCAATACTAACAAATAAATTACCTAGGTGCGTCGGTGCACAAAATTCTTTATTTTTAGTCGTCTGAGGTATTGGAAAGATAAATTGGGGAGATATAGTGCTACACGATTGCAAACCAATGTATTTTCATTTCATTGCAGTTGTTATTATTTTTACAATCACTTTTTTTGACAATTCATCTAGCTATGATCGAGAGACTTAATCTTAAGTCTCTTTTTTTTTCGCATCAGCATGACGACGTTATATGACAATATCGAAGATACCTTACAATGGTCATTGAATATCGTGCATCATTCCTTACATGTAATGGAAAATAACATATAAAGCGAAAAATGAAAGAGACAGACTTTATTTATGGTGTAACCCTATTATCTAAATTACATAATATATTATGCCAAATATGATTTTGTTTAATTAAAAAAGTATGTTGTGGAATGTTTGCTGTATTAAAGAGAAACATTTTTAGAGAGACATTTCCTCTATTGTATGTTCTATTATCTTCATTACTTCTATTATCTGACATTTGTTTTGTAAATAATAAATGATGATGATGATGATGATGATGATGATGATGATGATGATGATGATGATGATGATGATGATGATGAGGATGATGATGATGGTGGTGGTGGTGGTGGTGGTGGTGATGATGATGATGATGATGATGATGATGATGATGATGATGATGATGATGATGATGATGATGATGATGGTGGTGGTGGTGGTGGTGGTGGTGGTGGTGGTGGTGGTGGTGGTGGTGGTGGTGGTGGTGGTGGTGGTGGTGGTGGTGATGAGGAGGAGGAGGATGGTGGTGGTGGTGGTGGTGGTGGTGGTGGTGGTGGTGGTGATGATATAATAATAACTTTAGAAGCGGTAAACTTCTGTTCTGTACATTTATTGGACATAAATCTTTCCCATTGTGTTTTACTTTTATCGAGACAAGTTTCCAGTTTCTTGTAAAAATAACAAACAGAACCCCACAACAACTTAAAATTCATATAATCAGTACTTCAATAACAACATATCTTCGTATTATTTTACCACTGTGTTCATCAATTTATACCCTTTTTTGGAGTGGCAAAGTACTGTCAATGAGAGGGACACAGACTAAAAAGTTAATCACATTTCTAGAAGAAAAAACATAAAATAGATGACAACAGACGGTCACTATATCAAAAACCAACAGGTTCTGTTCACCTGGCCATTGTATGTACTGTATTAGAAGCTGAGTCACCCACATAATCCATGTGTGCTGTCAAAGTCCACCCAGGGTCCACTTTAAGTTTATCATGTACATCTCACCGTCTATATATACACTTCAGTGACCGTGACTGAATCTACCATCCATCAGAGGACATGTGTCGAGTGGATTGTGACTGAGTAATACTGTTTTGAGTGTAAAGAGATATGCATTTAGAAGCATAAAAATATCGATAATCATTTGGATCGAAGTTAACACTTTGTCCCACGGTATACACCGGGAACGAAACAAATATTATTAGGTGCGCTTCGTACCCAACGTCACAATGGCTAGACGCTCAGTGTTAGGTAAGTACCAGCGCGTTTTTTTGTCAAAAATATGCTCAATACATCTCGTATGGATTGGGAAATGTTTTTATCAGGCATGTTAGTTAATTTCATTTATACCATGATACGTACACAATACAAGTGATCTAGTGATCCCAACAGGGGCGTGTAGTGTTTCGGCAAGTGAGTGAGTGAGTTATCACTATCAGTGTCACTGGCGGCAGACTTCACATGCAGACTTGCGCCCTCAACAGATAAACCCGAAAAGTTATAAATTTTATCCATTAACAAAGATGGCGGCGAAGAGTTTATTGTGACACGAATATAGACGGGAGAAATATTCTACTGCATCGTTTGAATCAAGCGAGTCTACTAAATGATTATATAGAGGTCAGTCGATGTTGAATGTATGACATGCAGCTATAAACATTCAGTAAATATTCTTCAATGATCAAAAAGTGGACAGTGCAAAGGGTCGTCACTCATATCACTCACATTCAGTCTGACCATTGATCATTGATGTATATTAAGGGAGATAATACATCCATGATCTGACTTGGTAATCTAATAAAAGTAGACTCAAAATTTGCATTCCTACCATGTACGTAAATGAACGATTCCCTTCCCGTAATTCATGTTATGGGTACTGTACTACTACAGTCATATTACTAGAGACAAAATATTTGAGGTGCGGCGTTTTTAAAAAAAAAACCCAGCATTGGCAGCAGTATTTTGTTGGAAAAGAAGAGCATACCATAGCAGTATACACTGTACAGACTGTGTGTGTACTCTCTCGTATTTCCTGTCTGTAGGAACAGCGTGTAGTCTTATGCATAACAGTGCGATCAATGACGAGAACAAACCGTTGTATGTCAGGCTAAATCGTTGTTTGGGGATGTATGACGAATTTTCCACCACAGAAAACTAATGTATAGTAATAATAATATTCAATATAATGATACATTTATGTTTTGTTTTTGTTAAGATGTATAACATTGTCGACTTGTACTCCATTCATAATGTATTAAAGTTATTTACTGCAATATCCAAGTTATTTATTATGTAACAATAATTGAAAACTCGTGAATGAATATCAGTTGAATTTTAAAAAACTGTTTTTGTGTTACAGTTCTTTCATCATGAGTTGTGGTACTGACCAACCAACTAGCTTGTCCAGACAAAACAATATGAGGTGTGATAAATGTGGATATACAACCTTCAATCCAAGTTCTATGTGGTACCATCGTAAAACCCACAATGGTATTAAACCATACAAATGTCATTATTGCAGTTACTCAGCACTGGTGCACAGCACTCTTACCACACATATGAAGCGTCGCCATGGCTACTTCCCCACTAATAATCGACCTGGACGTAAACCTAACCTGCAGAGAAGTCCCATGATGATGGCTATCAAATCTGAACCTACAAGGATGATGAGCAGTGATAAAAAGAAGAGAATGAATAATGTAACAAATGACTGTACTGACAAAAGTGGCAGTTCTATGCCCATCATATCTAGTGTCTATACATTACCTAGGGATACACCCTCTGAACCAACTCCAGTTGCTATAATTCAAAACAGAACAGGTAATACAACTCTTGTCACTAGTCCTATATCAACTGAAGCACAGATGAATGGTTTGTATACTTTACCACAGACAGTAAATAATATTACTAACAACATGCCAGCTCGGCCCAGACAGACATCAGCACCAAGCTGCGAAGCACCAACTATTGTTGGGCTTCTGAATCGTGTCTCTGCTGATATTGGTAAACTTATGAAAGGGGAGCAAAACAGTATCACATCTCATCCAGTCTTTTCTCCAACTGAGACAGTTGCTAGCCCTTCTCCAGCTGCATCTAACATAACCACATTAAGTAGTCCTAGACAAAATGAGGCAACAGACAGGGACCCTGTAGATTCAAGACCACAGGAACAGTTGGAATCTCATCATTCAAGCTCAGAAAGTGAAGTGACACAGTACTCCGTCTCAGAACAGGAAAATGGACTGTATGCATTATTAAGAACAAACTCGCATGATAATCAGCAACACTATCATCAAAGACAAGAGAGTTTAGAAAGCCAGAACTCTGCAGAGGCCGGAAGATCTCACAGTGAAAGCACAACCCTTACAGAGGCTGCAAGATCCCACACTAGTGCTGCTCCAGTGCAAAGACATTCACAGAATAGATATCCATACAGATGTAATCACTGTGCTATAGGATTTGAAGATGTGATGATGTACATCATTCATATGGGGTGTCACAGTTCTACTAACTCATTCCAGTGCAATGCATGTGGTCATGTCTGTGAGGACAAATTTGACTTTGCATCACATCTCATTATTGCTGAGCATGGTGGAAATAAATTGTAGGCAGAGACACATGAAGAACAGTATCTATGGAGATATCACATAATCATATCATTGTGCAATCACTAATGTAATATCATTCACGAAAATATCAGACTTGTGTACATATTCTACTTTGAAGTAAAGTTAATGTATGATGTTGTAGAACCTTTAATGTTTTCACACCTACAGTGTAGTGCTGTTTTTAAAAGAAAATTTTTATTTGATAAATTTAATTTGTTTTAAAGGAGATGATAGAAAAAATTGACATCATGATATATTAAAATGTAGACTTTGATTCTTAATTTACCAAAACACTACTAGTAAGTAGAACTAATATGATATTAACTTTGTTACAGCAGTGGATGATTTGGCATCAATTACCATGTAGTAAAGATGTAATTACAACAAAGAAACAAACTAATGCTGCAAAAGTAATACACACAGTTTGTGTCAAAGGTCACAACTCAACCTTGTAAGGGTCAAAGGTCAATTAAACTGTTGCTCTAAAGATCACACTGAACAAGTCTAAATATAGAGTAATCTCAACCAAGGGGATTTAGTGTGTGGTATTTTGTAACATATAACTTGCAACTCTTTATTGGTATCATCACATGACTTTAGTAATCCTAAGATCAATATTATATCAACAGTTCAGGTGTATGCAGTACATAACCATTGGAAGTCATTAGAAATCATTGTATTGAAATATCCTGGTAAGAAATTATAATATAGATGTTGGGTATTAGGAGAGTGCCCACTCCTTACTGTGATGTAGTCAATGCTTCCATTATGCTATATTAGAAGAAAGAGAGGTGGTTTCAGCTCCACCTGTATGGATAATAAAATGGTGAAACCCCCCTCCCCCGACATGAATGAATTCAAATATTGGGCGTGGATTTATCAAAGACATATGAGAAATTACATATCAAGTCACCAAATGTGGAATGCTGGTGTTTGGTGTGGAATTTCATTGTAATGAGTCCAAAGAAACTTTTTCTTGTGTAAAATGTGTTAGTATTGTCATAAAAAAACTTGTTGATAAGAACAATCAATCATATCATAATCACAATTGATCATATTGCTAATATTAACAACTCAAAATCAATACTACCATCAACAATGAAGGTATATTGTGTAAACAACTGGAGAATATCAGCTATAGACCTGGCTGGTCCACTTGCCACATATTGGTTGGTAGAAGTGCTCATGCTGTAGAAACACTTTGTGACTTCAGATCAAATATTAATAAATATTCATGATGAACATCATGTATAATACCTATAGTTCAGAATTTTGCATTCTAATGTGTGTAAGACTACAAAATTATGGTTTTGCTCTACTTGAAAACAGATGCACTTCGTGAATATTTAGGTCATGCATCAATAAATTTGGTATTGTGATGTGACAAAGTATTAACTGCTTTTACTAGAACCATCATAATACCCAAGTTTATTAGAAGTGCAATAAGAAAACATGTTCTTCCAACACAAGGCATTATAGTTGGGAGGAATAAGTTACTCACTTGATATTAGCGTGCACGTCATCATTTCAATTGAGTAGTTGTGGAAGAACTTGTCATTAGTCTTGTGTGAATTGGCAACAGATTTATAACAACAATTATACAAAGAAAATATTAATTATATCAAATTAATCCAACTATTGAATCTGTGCAAAACTGTATTACTGACATTTAAGAAGTGGACGACATCTAATAAACTCCGGTTACATGTAAACGATAGTAAAACAGAAGCAATACTAATGTCATCACCCAGACTATCTGCTTACCCCCCCCCTCCTTCTATGCATGTCAGAAATTCTGATATAGTTTTTGCCTCAGATGTCAAAAACCTTGGAGTCACACTTGATTCTAATTTGAATGTGTCTAAGCATGTTCAGAATGTTCGCAGAGCAGATCAACTCTATTCGTCACTTCCTCTCTCCACAAGCTACTGAAACCCTTGTTTCTGCATTTGTTCTGTCTTGCTTAGTCTATTGTAACTGTCTCCTTTTTGGTTGTCCTCAACACCTTATAGATAAGTTGGAAAGAGTTCAGATAAGTTGCAAAGAATGCTGCCACACGTCTCATCTGCAATGCTAAAAAGTATGACCATGTCCAACCTCTCTTACAACAACTTCACTGGTTACCTATTAGTTCTCATATTCACTACAAAGTTCCATGCATTTGCTTCAAATCAGTTGTGGACTGCAATACCTCTCTGACCTTCTTTATATATATTTCTTTTGATATACTCCACAAGACAACTCTGCTCTGTATGTGTCACACTCATTTATAGTGACCATATGATGTGTAAAAGCCATAATTTAATTATATGCCTAGTATGTGGTCTTTGGAACAGTCAATTTGTTTTCTACTAGAACAAACAGCAGACTGGTCACAATAAATGATAGTTGCCTCAACCATTACATTTAACTCTCAATTAGACTAAGATATATTGTCTGGTTCCACCCTCACCACTCTCTGATGTGTGAGGGCGCCTGTCAGAGTGTACCTTACAGACAAGCTCGAGGCAATGTTTTATGGCATTTATGTTTACATTCTTGTCATTGTCAATTTCCTTTCTTTCCACTGCAAATATTGTTTGCAGATTGAGTAGATTGAGACACCAGATACTGCATATACAGTGTACTGGGCTCACAAAGGGCTGATGATCAAAGCAATTGAAACAGTATACTTTTACATTTGATATTAATGCTGTAAACAATTGTGGCATCATGCAAACATTTTACTTGAGATGAGTAATAACATTTGGCTTTAGTGAAGCAGTAAAGTGTTTATGCAGAGTTCACGCTAGCGCTCACCACAGTCGCAAAATGCGAATAAAATTCCTAATTGGCGAAAAAAATGATAATGTCGCCACGGTGGCGATTGTATTATTTGCTGCTGTCAATGGAAGTTTTCGTGATTGTATCATTCCACAGTCATTCCAGCAGTTACCTTTTTATAATGCGTTCCCTGGAACACGTTCTCACCAAAATTAGCATCAAAATCCCAGTACGGTGCATCTTTTCCAAATTTGATACACACGACATGTACAGATGTACACGAAATACATAAATTATGTCAGAGTTTGTTTTTTAAGGATTTGGTTTATTGTTTTTAGAACCAAGTCTAAAATACAAAGTATGTTGTGGATCAAAGAATGTAAAGATTACTGGTAAGATAATGATTTGACCCCTTACATGTAATTGCTCAAATCAACTTCATAACATAAAGGTGTCCCCTAGTCAGACTATTTTCTGTTGCCATGTCTTTTCTGTTTGGATTTCTTGGTTGTTTCCTCTTTCTTTTCGATGTAACCATTGGCTTGTAGAATACTCCTTGCAGCATTATTGATGTGTTTGAATCTATCTGGACCAAGCAATATACCACCATACCACCTTGATACAACCACCAACACGTTGCTGACATTCAATATTTGTAATAGATGCAAAAGTCTGCCTCCTGCAGCTGTTTCTCCATCATCTTCACAATCTTGAATCACAGTATTTTTCTCATCATTGTGAATTCTATATGCATATATATTGTGTGTGGCATTTGCAATTTTCCTATTTTCATACAGACTATTCAGCACCAATTTGACCTGTTTTACATTTGTAACTTTGGCAAGATGTCCCTGAAATGTTGATCTTCTATCAGTGGTTGGTTCCCCATGGATAATATCTGGAGTATCATCTTCATCATATGGGATTGATAATTGTGATAAATCTATACAGTCCACGTCAACCTGGTACTCTGGATCATCAACTTCTACCACTTCCTCACTTTGTTGACTCACATTAGCCCGGTCTTCGTTTTGTTCTTGCTCTTCTGGTCTGGCTATTATAAACTCACGTAAATACTCCACCATCAAGAAAATTACACTCTCACCCATGTTATCTTTGCAAATTTCATTTAAACCATCCAGCATATCACATCTTTCCTGGGGTTTTAACCAAGCTCCATTGATTTGAAATATTGGTGATGATTCATTTGGATAGTCCTCCGGCAGTAAAACTTGTAAACATATTTTTCCAACAGATGGTTTCTCTGTATCAGATACTGCAATGCAATACACCCTGCCAATTTCATCAATAACACACCACTCGTCACCATATATAGAAGACAGAGCTTCAATCTCCTCAATCTGTCTCGTCAAACTGTCGTCCGATGCCATTTCGTTCTGTAATATTACAATGCCTTTTGCATGATACACAATATTTGACACGTGGGAGACAATTTATATTAGTCCGCGTAGTTACCACACCCCTTTACGGATTTCGTGAATTGGTTTATCAAATGTCAGGGTAAGATTATTTCTCAGGCAGCTGCCATTCCATGGTACATATTTGACGATCCGGTAGGTAAATTTAGCGATGGTCAAAGTTCATGCGCCCTCTAGCGGAATTAACATTTTAAAAATGGCCGCCTCCATACAGGTCACACTTTTAGTGTGTTAGCACTGTTAGGCTTGCTAACTACAGATCTGAACTAGATTTACCCATCAACATGGATAAACGTATGTGCTTAGAATTGCTAGGAAGGATGGATGTGCTGGGTTCACCAACAAGTGTTCTTGGATGTGTGGGTGCAGAACTAACCGACTTTGTGAGGTAGATACTAGGTTTTACCTTGTGAGAGATACCTTTTTGAAATTGGTTTTGTGTAATTCTGTATTTGTGTTTTGGGTTCTGTGTAAATTTTATGCTGATTGTGGTTTTACCTTGTAGAGATTCCTTTTTAAATTGGATTCAATTGTATATGTTTTTTTTTGTAACTCAGTGTAATTTGGCCCTTTGTCCACAATGGCTGAGATTAATAAACCATTATTATTATTATTATTATTATTAATTATTATTGTTGTTGTTATTATTATTATCATCGTCATCATCATCATCATCATCATCATCATCATCATCATTATTATTATTATTATTATTATTATTATTATTATTATTATTATTATTATAACTTGTAACTTATTCTCAATAACTGTATACTACTATTACTACTAGTGGTTTTAGCCACAGTCCCTACTGTGCTTTAGAGTTTAGTAGTCGTAGTACGGTAGTACTAGTAGTAATTTTTTTTTGATGTTTTGATGGGGTGGGGGCGAGGTTTCTGCTGTTTTTCTGCTTTTGTGCTTTTTGTCGTTCCATGTTTAACTGGAAGCAAACATCGGAGCGACAAAAAATACAAAAACAGCAAACACTACAATTATTGCTATAGTATCTTTTGCTTGAAAGCCAATGTCATTAGGTGTGCATGGCTAATAAATAGATGAGAGATAAACAATGACGTAGGATATTCACTCATCCAATTATTCACTCACTCACTCACTCACTCACTCACTCACTCACTCACTCACTCACTCACTCACTCACCCACCTACCCACCCCCATACATGTATGTAGACATAGCAACTTACAAGAAATTGTAAAATTGTAAAAAAACAACAAAAAAACCCCCACAATTCCATGTATTAAAGTGGCCATATGGAAGAGGATTGTGTATTTATTTTGTATTTTTAATTTATAAAAAAACTTTATCATGGATTCTAACTTGAAAAATAAATCAGTGTAAAACAGCGTGATATGCCAAGTCCTAGTTTGTAACTCAATAAGTTACAAAAGATTAATAAATATGTGAAATCTTTGTTATTGTACATACAATACCAAACATTTTACACATTTTTTTGAGATTTTACTTTGCAATGTACTGAGTTACAAAAACAGACTTGGTCTACATTGTTTGACATTGATTTTTGAAGTAGGAAGCTATGATAAAATTGTTGTATAAAATTGTTGTATACCCAACCCTCATTCATATAACCTTGTGAATTACAGAAACAATTGCAGCCAATTTCTATCACCAGATATGTCATGATGGCAAATCAGTATGTGTCCATACTTAGTGGTATTTCAGTTCATAATACTAGTAATCATAATTCTATCAATGTTTACAGATCCAGTAATGCCAAGTCTCAGCTACAGGCGATGGAAACCATCATCAAAGAATTGAGTAAATTAAAAGAGATATGTGATAAAACTGAAGAAGAAACCAACGTATGGCTAGGCTATAATTCTGTGATTTGTAAACTATATGTGCATGATGAGAAAATGACTAGCAAGGTATCAAAAGCTGCTTTAAAGGTAGGTCAAGGCATAGTCATGGCATGGGCATGGCATAGTCATGGCATAGTCATGGCATATTCATGGCATGGTCATAGCATGGTCAAGGCATGGTCATGGCATGGTCATGGCATAGTCATGGCATAGTCATGGCATGGTCAAGGCATGGTCAAGGCATAGTCATGGCATGGTCAAGGCATGGTCATGGCATGGTCATGGCATGGTCATAGCATGGTCAAGGCATGGTTCTGTTAGTGAGAATCAGATTGTGAATACTTCTCTGATGTATTGTTTACCGTGATCAAAATCTAATCCTTTCCTAGTCTGGTATCAAGATTATGTTATTCTTATGAAGTCGCCTGGTGTTTGTCAGTGATCTTTGTCTAATTTGAGAAAAGTACATGCTGTTCTAAGTATGATACTTATCAGTGAAAAAGTTGGATATTACAGACAAGAAATGCTGCAACATAAAACACTTAGTAAACTTAGGCAATCTGTCTTCATCAATTACCTCTGGAAAGGTCAAGTTTGTAATACAGGCAAGCAGAAAAGCATTCCAAAATTATGTCTGCTCTGTTAGGGGTGGGAGACATATTTTTGCTTTTTCTAGTAAACTAGTAGATGTGGAAACCAGGTCATTCATGTTGAAGTGAAAGTGACAGTAAAAACATAAAAGCTGATAGGTTTACATGCTGATGTACTTCATGCTTTGATATTCATGAACAAAATAACTCAACTCATTATGCAGTCTTACATCATTGGTATATTCACATCTGGGAAGAACATCAAACTTGTTAGTGAATTTAAAGAATCAATGGCTATGACCAAGCCAGAGAGAAAGTTCAAACATCTTGCTTTCCTGAAAATGGTAAAACGAAAGTTGCAGTAACTTTCATGGTGATTTTCATGTTTGTGGTATCACTGTAACCATCTTCATGTCTGTACCTCATGGCATGGTCATGGCATGGTCACGGCATGGTCATGGCATGGTCATAGCATCTGTACCTCAGATGCTGCCAATTATGTATGTCTTTTAACCTGTAGCCCAATCTGAGCAGAAGGTTGATACAGATATCATGCTGCTACTCAGAATGTGGATGTGTCCATGGTTGCAATAAGACAAAGGGTAGTGAAGGCTAATAAGACAATGGTTTTGTATGTATGAACAAAAAAAGATACTGTAGCAAGCAGACTACAAGTCAATGAACGATCCTTCTCACTAGTACATCTACGACCAGGTCACAAATCTAGCCAGGGAAATCTGGATAATATGAGCATGCTGCATGTAGCTGTGTACATTCCTTTGTAAAATATTTGTTTCTTTTCAGTGTGTTTTCCAGGTGGATATAGTGATTCTAAGATCAATCTACAGTAGATTGCGTTTATTGTGGCATTTATTGAATCAGTTTTAACTTGGAAATTTTTATCAATAGATCATTATCAAGCACAAGGTGAAGGTCAATATGGATATATGAACAAGTCTTCATAAATAAATTCATTGGATATCAGATACTAATTATTGTTTGGTATAAATGATCACCAGGTTGTCAAACAGATGTACAGATTGTTTCCTGCCACCACCATGGTGGAGTTTGATAAAGAAGTAACAGACCTGTGGTTCAAAATGGAAAGAAAGACAGACAAAATCTTACACAGAGGTAAGAATGATGGTATACATCGTTATGGCTGTGTTTCATTTACTATGCAACGACAGAAGCAGATACAATGTACTTAACTTAATTTCACTGCTACTCTGTTATGACTGCGTTTTCATTTAAGATGCAATGTGGAAGCAGATACAATGTACTTAACTAAATTTCACTGCTACTCTGTTATGACTGTGTTTTCATTTAAGATGCAATGTGGAAGCAGATACAATGTACTTAACTAAATTTCACTGCTACTCTGTTATGACTGCGTTTTCATTTAAGATGTAATGTGGAAGCAGATACAATGTACTTAACTAAATTTCACTGCTACTCTGTTTTCATTTAAGATGCAATGTGGAAGCAGATACAATGTACTTAATTAAATTTCACATCTTACTTGTCCTTTACAGTGTCCACCATGTTTGATGAATGTGAAATGATGAAAAAATTTGTAGGCAAAAATTTTGCAGATTTTATTTCATTGCTGGCAAAAATGATGAATCATTGTTGTGGCAGTGAAGGTGACTATGGTGATGTGTCATGTCAACTTATTACAAAGGTAAATGTTGTTGATATTTTACATTTTCCCAGAAGTGGTCTTATACCATGGTAGTTTAGAATATGTCATAAACACATCCAAAGCTTTGTTGTTTTTTGTGTGGGAAAAGCAAATGGAGATTTACTGGAGAGTAGATCTCTCTCAGTTATAAGCAAATATATTTAGATAATGAGGGAAAAGAAACAAAGAAAAAAGAACATGAACAAAAGACTATTTTTTATAATGTCAGTCCAGAGCCATATTTTCATCACCGATACTACCACATCTGATGAAAATATAGGCCAACATATATGACCACATCTGATGAAAATATAGGCCAACATATATGACCACATCTGATGAAAATATAGGCCAACATATATGACCACATCTGGTGAAAACATAGGCCAACATATCTGACCACATCTGGTGAAAACACAGGCCAACATATATGATCACATCTAGTGAAAACACAGGCCAACATATATGACCACATCTGGTGAATCATAGAACAACATATATGATCACATCTGGTGAAAACATAGGCCAACATATCTGACCACATCTGGTGAAAACACAGGCCAACATATATGACCACATCTGGTGAACCATAGGACAACATATATGATCACATCTGGTGAAACATAGGACAACATATATGATCACATCTGGTGAAACATAGGACAACATATATGACCACATCTGGTGAAAACACAGGCCAACATATATGACCACATCTGGTGAAAACACAGGCCAACATATATGATCACATCTGACAAAACAGACTCTCTCACAGTCCTCAGATCTTCACGTTACTAAAATTAAATCTAAACGAATTATTTTGTATGTACCGATACCAGCTACATAACCATACTAGAATATCCTTGTACTGTGCGCCCTCATCGACCACATAGAGATAACCATTCGTTGACATGTGACTGCGACGCTCCATGTTTTCGCAAAGTGCCGGGCTTCGCGTCACAGTCACATGTCAATGAATGGTTATCTAGATGGTATTGGTACATACAAAATAATTCATTTAGCTTTAATTTTAGTAATGCGAAGTTCCAAGGACTGTGAGATAGTCTACTGATGAAAACCTAGGCCAACATATATGATCACATCTGGTGAAAACACATGCCAACATATATGACCTCGATGTTGTTATTTCAGATTTGCCTCCAAGTTGTTCAGACTTTCCTAAATGACATAAAACCAGTGATTTGGGATGACAGTGAACATGAACTTCAATCTGACATAATACAGATAATAAAATGTTTATTATCAGTGATATTCACCCAGGTAAGCCTTGAATTACATCATTAGCTTCACAAATATAAAGGAATTCTTTTTTTTAAAACTAAATAGTGCAAACATGCACATACCAATTGTCCTTTCAGTAGATAGAGTTGATTCCTAATATGACTACTATTAAATTGGAATAGAAAATTATGTATTTCCATCCACTCTTTTACTCTTTAAAAATTTATTATAATTTTTATTTTTTATAAAAATGTTGTTTGATTTTAATATGCATATTCTGAGATTTTGTGTTTATAACAGCATCCTATTTCAAAGATATAAACATTCAACAAAACTGAAGACTGTTTATTATTCACTTTCAGAGGTTCAGCCCAGAATGTGGTTTGTTGGCTGGTAGTGCAGTTGGTCTATTGATGAATGCAGCAGCTGATAAAAATGGAGTTCTGAAAACAGCAATCAACCTCCTACAAATGAACACAGGGGGTAAATACTCATTCAGTCAAACAATTGAAATCTGTATTATATCATGGAACTCTGAAAAAGGCAAAAATTGTGGTGCATATGTCTGACGCACTGACACAACAAATCTGATATTTTTCACATGCCTTTCTGTATGTGATATCATTATAATTATATGTTTTGTTTCTGTAAATGTAGAAAGAAACTGTTAGATGCCACAGTGGTCAATTTATCAATGTTTTTGATTGCAGGGAGTCTTACAAAAAGACTACAGTTTGGTCACTTGGTGATAGACCTCAGTCTTGGTGATAATGGTCAAAATAATGTATTTCCTACTTTGGTTCTACTAAAGGCAATGTTGACATGTATGGACAAGGAACTGCTCATATCTTTGGTACAACAAGATGGTAAACAGGTGACAATCCATAATTAATCTACTAACTAGCATATTTGGTACATTAAGATGGTAAACAGGTGGCAATCCATAGTTAATCTACTAACTAGCATATTTGGTACATTAAGATGGTAAACAGGTGACAATCCATAGTTAATCTACTAACTAGCATATTTGGTACAACAAGATGGTAAACAGGTGACAATCCATAGTTAATCTACTAACTAGCATCTTTGGTACATTAAGATGGTAAACAGGTGACAATCTAGTATCTTTGTCTTTTTAAAAAAACTCATGTCATTACTAAAGCATGTTTGAAATATTGTAATCTCACACAGTTACCATCAGATGCTAGAGAGATTTAATTTATGTCATACTCCCAAGCCATCTCTTTAATAATAACACTTTAACCTGTCTGGTACATATCATGGATGGAACTTTCATGTCAAAATTAAACAGATTCTTGATGATAAACTTTCCTTCCAGGGTCCATTCATGTATTGCATTCTCTTCCAAGAAGTGTGTTCATTGTGTCGGAACATTGCAGAAGATCAATACCATGCATTTCAAGGTACATGACAGAATTTTTTTTTTTTTAGAGTGTATAGGAAGATATTTGGTTTGCTCTACAAACTCTAATTGACTACTTTAGGAGATAGTTTGCTCTACAAACTCCTTACTTACTAAATTTACTAAACTCCAATTTCCAATTTGTGAAATATTATTTGAAAGTACCCATGTATTTGATATCTAAAAAGGAAAACATTAATCAAGCACATTATTGAAAAAGATAATTTAAAGTACAACGAGTGTTTTGATCCCATTTTGAAATGAGAATCTACCAAATAGATCAAATCACAGGTATTCTAACCTTTAAGTGGAATTTTCTCTTTGACAGTGTTGGCGTTATGGCTGCAGTCTGCCAAGAACAGTTTACATCTACTGTACACAAACAAACATTGTGAGGAGAGAATATTCAGCAAAGATTCCAGCTATGTGAAAGAAGTGTTGCAACTCATTTGGGAAAATTGGGAGAATCCTGTAAGATATCATGATTGTTATTCTAGTTGTAATAAAGTTATGAAAACACAAACCCAGGAAGAGAAGTAGATGAATTTAGATGATATTTTGATGTTGCAATACTTGCAAGGACATAATTTTTAAAATAAGTATGGTTTAAAATGTGACAAAAGTGATTTGCAAAAGGACTGTTGTCAGAAATTGTATTGTAAATGACCTCTCATAATATGACTATAATTATTTGCAGATTGATGGAGTGGCTGACTCCATAAAAACCAGTTTTAGTAGTTTACTCGATATCTATAATGAAGAGAGTAAACTGTGTGGAATTAATGATCAAATGGTAAGCTATTTTGTAGTCAGTGGCAGGGTAAATCACTCCCCCCCCCCCCCCCCCCCCCCCTTGCCCACTGCAGTCTGGGTTCAAACCAAACCAGTGCAGATTTGGGTTGATTAGGTTAGCCCTGGTCTGTATGTAAGAGTGTTTTATTCAATTTAACCCTACCAAACAATACAGGTTTTCTTTGGGTACTCCAGGGTTTCCTCCTACTACAATGTACATCATGGGAATACTTTGGCACAGTGGCAACCACAATAACAAATTTATGAATTTATTTTAAACAGTAAAATATTATTACAAATGTATTAGGTAGTCACACTACAAGCCATAGTTAAATAGAAGTTATACTCCATAAATACTGAGTTCAGTTACATAATAATTGACCCAAACTGTAATGTAACCGGAATATTTTAATAAATATTCCTTCTTTATAAATTTATCTAATATCCTAACATGTAAATAATATTGAGTTACCTTAACTCTGTGAATAACAGCAGTTACTTTTGTCATTGAGTTACCTTAACTCTGTGAATAACAACAGTTACTTTTGTCATTTTCTGTAGTTTTTTGAAGAGTTGTCAACAAAATTAGTGAATACATCTTGGCATGTGAAGGGAAAATATGGACCACTATGTTCACTGGTTCCTTATATTGGAGCTTCCAAGGTAAGTACCCATAAACCAGTATGTAGAGCTACCAAGGTAAGTACTCATAAACCAGTATGTAGAGCTACCACATTGTTGCAAACCACGGCCTGTTTTACGACAACGTTCTTAATGAGCCCCCTACACGAAATGTAGTGGTAGAAATAATAACTCTGGTTTGCGAGAATGAGCTACCAAGATAAACCAGTATGTAGAGCTATAAAGGTAAACCAGTATGTACCCAGGGTAAAAAGTCTTCCAAGGTCAAGTAGACTGACTGACACTTAGCATGACATGCCGGTGTAGTATAAACTTTTATAGAAATATTTTATATTGAATATGAAAAACATGAAATGCTCTGACAGAACTGAATAATTTCAAGGAATGTATTTGTACGTAACTTTGCCATGTGATGTGTTCTTACAATTAGGAGTGATCTAGGTGACAGAACTGGTTTACAGCACCATTAACACAACACTTGTACAACTATGTGTTTATCTCATAAATGACACAACACCATTAACACAACACATGTACAACTATGTGTTTGTCTCATAAATGACACAGCACCAAAAATACAACACTTGTACAACTATGTGTTTGTTTCATAAATGACACAGCACCATTAACACAACACTTGTACAACTGTGTGTTTAGCTCATAAATGACACAGCACCAATAACACAACACTTGTACAACTATGTGTTTATCTCATAAATGACACAGCACCAAAAATACAACACTTGTACAACTATGTGTTTGTCTCATAAATGGTACAACATGCTGGTATTTATAGAATTGCTCCACAAGTCAGGAAAGAGGACAACGTTAAAACATTTAATTCATAAAGGATTTTGTATGATTTACAGCTCCTAACAGATCATCCTGAAATTGCTGAAAATTTGGTCAGTTGCTTAGCAACCAACTATCTTGCTCCACCATCCTGTGAAGTTTATAAGATGTTTCTACAGACCCTAAGGTCAGTCAATTCAATTTTATCATTAATTTGTTGAAAACTCAAATAATTTTTTCAATGAACTGTCACACTTTCTTATTCCCAAATGTGTGAAGCCCAAAGGAGGTTACTACACTGGGTTGTGTCTGTCCATCCATTTGTCCATTTTTACCTGTATCTCTGATATGCACATGCCAAATGAATTCCAACTAGGTACAAAGGTGACAAACCAGACTGGGCATGTGTGCAATCTTTAGTTTGGGTGGGTGGATGGGATTGTTATGGTGTTGTTTTGTGGGGGGGGGGGGGGGGGGGGGTTATGGTGTTTCGTGGTGGGGGATTACTATTATTATGAAGTAATAACATTGACTAGAAGTTGTAAGTTATGCAAGTAAAATATATTAGAAGAATAATGAAGTTAGTGCATAGCAGAAGAGAAATTCGCATCTCAAGTTTACAATTTTGGTGGATATTTACCTGTTTGTTTAGATACTATATTGTTACAACTTTTCTAAGGGCATATACCAGTATGCCAGAATTCGAAGCCTTGCTTAGATCAAATTTATTCATATATTCTATACACAGGAAAGAGTGTCCCAAATCTGATGAAGACAAAATGGCTGAGTTTTGGAGTCAATACTGGAGAAGTCATCTGATACATGCACTGTGTCACAATACACAGTAAGTCATTTCCATTTAACCTTTCTGTGTAATTCCCCCATCATAGGGTGTGTGAAATGCATTGACCACTTTTTTCTATTATCATAGACATTTTATTCAGACTGAAGTTTTTTCTTTAAAAAAGATCTGTTCTTTCAACATAAATGAGATTTAGCAATGTGTCAGTTAAAATTAGTGAAATACAATCCAGCATACAAGGTAAACTTGAATGTATAACAATTGATTTAATAAGTTTACTTTGTGTACATCACTCATCAAACATATCATCTAAAGCCAAACAACATAATTTCTGACACAATAATCTACAAATATGCAAATATGAACAACTGTAAACAAAACTATGAAATGTTCATTTCAATCTGTTTTGATGCAGATTGTTGAGGCATAATGCATCTCATTATTGGTTGCCATGGACACTGAAGGTCTTCCCATCAGCCTTTCACTTATTGACTGAAGTACTACGATGTAATCCAAGTGAAGCATCTTCTGCTAGATGTCTACACTCTCAGATATCAGTACTGAATGCTGCCAGGAATCTTAACCTTATCCATGGATCTGACTTGGTAGGTATTCCTCACGCTTAATTGTAATGGTTGAATCACTTTTATTGTATAGGTGACAAATTTAAATGATGAAAATATGAGAAAATCAAATTATCAATTATCTTTCCTGACCTTTGTGCAGGAAATGTGTGTATTGCATATCTACTTTACAAGACTGTTCAAAGAGTAGTTGTCTTGTCAGAATTCTTCACTGTTTCAAATTTGACTTGTTTACAGACATCTGAGCCAATCTGTGAAGCCTTGTGGCATAGTGATGATGACATCAGATCTGATACTGTAGGTTTGCTATGTACAAGTCACAGGAAATCAGGTAGGGACACATGACATACTCAATAAACCAGTGATGGTCACATGATACACATGTGATACATATGTCATTGAATGGCTAAATTCACCAGGAAATGTGTATATTAATTTGGGTAGATTCACCAGGAAATGTGTAATGTGTATATTAATTTGGGTAGATTCGCCAGGAAATGTGTAATGTGTATATTAATTTGGGTAGATTCACCAGGAAATGTGCATATTAATTTGAGTAGATTCACCACATGAACAAGTAATAAACATGTGACAATTTATACAAAGTATAAACTCATGTTAATATTTCAGGAAACATCACTAAATGTCTTTCCAGATTTTCCTGAATACAGCTACAGATGTATTTATATTCATAAATTAAAACCCTTCAAATGAAAGGAAACATAGGACTTGTAAACAGCTATCATGTCAGAAACATAAACTCATCAATTTATTTTCAATCTTGTGTAGAGTCAATGTCAGAGTTGGAGCTGACTCTTCTGAAGAACTTTTTTCCTCTTAACATGAACTGTGATTCATCATCATTCCGACAACATCTTTATGCATACACTAAGAGATTAATTGTCAGAATCAGAGACAGTTGTATAGCCATGGTTAAGCAGTACAAAAAGACATCAATGACAGACGTGGACCCTCCAAGACAACTTCAAATGTCTGTTGGTAAGATATAATTAATTTCAATAATGACCATACTTGCAAGATAGAAATTCTTGTAGTTGTATTGCTATGTTGAATCTTAGTGTCTTGTTTACCCTTAGAACATGGAGGGGAATTTATCCTATGTGTATTTGACAGCAATCAACCTATCATTATCTGTTTTAGTGTTTATATTTTATGTTTATATACGATATAAAACTTTACTCTGAGCTATTTACAACACCTGTATGGGGAACTTCTGATGCTATTGAAAATTGAACTTTCCAAAATACTGTATGAATTGACAATATAAAATCATGTGTGATACTTCCACATCAAAATACTAATATAAATTACCAATATATAGGCATATATGAAACTCCCACACCAACAAACGAGTGTTGAAATGTTCAGCATTGCATGACAGCTATCCTTTAAATATGTGCCAACAGTGTCATTTACTGTCACTGTTATTTATTTCCTGTTCTATGCTATTATCAGTAGACCATATTACTAATTATAGACATGTTTTTATTTACTTTTCAGAATTTGTAGACTGGTTGTACAGTCTGTGTATATCTTCCTTATTTCCTGGATCTTCTTATCAAAGAAGGAAAACATCTTTAGAATTGATAATTGCTGTTCTTGAGGGTTTTATCACTGAAAATACTACATGTCAACGAAAAGGACAAACACCAGGTAGCAAAAATAACATATAAAATATGTTATATTACCAAGGATAACACAAAAAAGTTAAAAACTGATTTTCTTTATGGCCCTCTTTGTAAGACATAAAACTGTACTAGAGGACAATGATAATAATGGAATACACTTCATATGTGATATTGAAAATACAAAAACAGACAAAGACTAGAAATGAATGAAATAGAAAACAGCTGTATTGAGACTAGTTTAGTTCTATAAAGTCATGATAGTTTGGTGTGTAGGACTAGTGGTATAATAATCTCATTTATAGTACTTGACCTTGACAGTTACAAAAAACTGACATTTAGTGTTGAAAAATAATTAATTGTTTACTACTGCAGTCATATTAATTTTGGCACATGAAAAATTTGGCAGAATAGCAATTTAGGATGTGTCAGGTGCACTTATATTTGGAGGACAATGCAAGGGGAAAATATACACTATTTGGAAATATCTCATCCAGTTTTCCCACTGTATTCAGTGCAAATGTTGTGGACACCATTAACAACAGCTGAATACAGAAATATCAGGCAACTTGCAAACTATGTTAAAGGGGCGTATTTCTTCAGAGAAATCTTTTGAGTGTATTCAGCTAAAACAAATCTAATGGCAAAAACATATGACTGCACTATACAGTATGTACCAACAACTTTCAAGTCTGCATATTACAATTGTTTTCTAATGTTAGTTTTTTCTGTATGAACAGTTCTATACATGAACATGAAAAGAAAATGAAAATGACAACATAATATGTGTAGAAGTGACTCAGACTGATTGATTATGCTATGGATTCTTGAAAAGAACTCATAAAATGTTGATATTGATATTCCAGGTGCAGTTGAAGTTCTAATTAGTTGGGCCACTGAACACAACAAATGGTCTTTCTTTTCTAATAGGTAAGTAATAGTAATTATCAGCCATGCTTATTAAACCTATACCAAAGATGACTATTGTCCATGGTAATTCAACCTACACCAAAGATGACTATTTGCCATGGTAATTCAACCTACCCAAAGATGACTATTGGCCATGGTAATTCAACCTACCCAAAGATGACTATTGGCCATGGTAATTCAACCTACACCAAAGATGACTATTGGCCATGGTAATTGAACCTACACCAAAGGTGACTATTGGCCATGGTAATTCAACCTACCCAAAGATGACTATTGGCCATGGTAATTCAACCTACCCAAAGATGACCATTGGCCATGGTAATGCAACCTACACCAAAGATGACTATTGGCCATGGTAATTCAACCTACACCAAAGATGACTATTGGCCATGGTAATTCAACCTACACCAAAGATGACTATTGGCCATGGTAATTCAACCTACCCAGAGATGACTATTGGCCATGGTAATTCAACCTACACCAAAGATGACTATTGGCCATGGTAATTCAACCTACACCAAAGATGACTATTGGCCATGGTTATTCAACCTACCCAAAGATGACTATTGGCCATGGTAATTCAACCTACACCAAAGATGACTATTGGCTATGGTAATTCAACCTACACCAAAGATGACCATTGGCCATGGTAATTCAACCTACACCAAAGATGACTATTGGCCATGGTTATTCAACCTACCCAAAGATGACTATTGGCCATGGTAATTCAACCTACACCAAAGATGACTATTGGCTATGGTAATTCAACCTACACCAAAGATGACCATTGGCCATGGTAATTCAACCTACACCAAAGATGACTATTGGCCATGGTAATGCAACCTACACCAAAGATGACTATCCAAAATATAATGGAGAACTGTGTTAAATGCTTCTAGTTAAACAAATTACTGTGTACACATTTTATACATACTATTATAACTTCAAGAAGAAAATGTATTTATCACCATAACAAAACATGCAAAATCCAAAGTGTGTGTAATTGTTAAGATTAAAAGAAAGAGAACTTTACAATTGGTTATACATCATCTTATGTCTTATCAAATTGATTATAGGAAAACTTCCCAATACATACAATAAATTATGACAATTTGCCTCAACAGACAGGCAGACTGCACCATTTTTTACCCAGTCTTCCTAGGTTTTATGACCAGGACTTTTCAGTGAATAACAAGATATTTGTTGTCCCTCCTTCAGCTTCAATAATAAAGTTAGTTATAGAATTAAGGGCTTATAAGGCTAGAGACTTAGATGATATTATTGACCTGTTGTTCTTTTCAGAAATGCTAGTGTTCTACTACATTGCTTGGAGGATGGTACAAATGAGATACGTGAATTATCCTACTCAGTTCTAACAAACTACTTTCCATGGCCATTAATGTGCTGTGAGAATAGTGTAGACTCAGCAGAATGTCAGATATTACAACATTGCTATCACTTGCTATGTAGTCCTAAAGCCATGCAGTGTGAGAGTGGTGCATTGATGTGTAAAATGGTCTGCAAACAGTAAGTATCAGTCATATCTGTAATGAAGGTCTTAGAAAGTGGTAACAGAAAGGACAAATTAAAGCCATCTTGCCCATTCAATGCTCCTGCAAACAGTTCCATGCAGTATAAATGAAATTCAGAATAAATAGAAATTAACTAGAAATTTGCATGATAGAGAAAATGTTGACACACAAACACTTTTGTTAATTCCAAGGTTACATTTGACCATCAAAGATTACCTGTGACAGAATAAAATGCTAAAGAATGAATTACAAACTGTAATTGAGTGAATATATTATGGACACATTATATTTGTCAAATTCCACAATTGAAAACATTTGATAGCAGTGAAAAGAATGTTCTAGTAAATCAAAAGATACTGATATTGCACAAAAATGTGAATAAATATAAACATATATTTCTATCTCAAGGTACACTACAGGACTTGGCTGGGACTTCAACATGGTGACTACCACCCCTGGTAATGTAACCATAACCAAAGATACAGAAACTACAAACAAATATTGTAAACTTCATTTTATAAAACAACTTGTACAGCTGCTAGCTGACCAATATCACTGTGCCAAGAGAAATCTGCTGAAAGCAGCCAGTACAAGTCCAATGCATGGTAAGTAAATGTGAATGTTAGTTCTTTATACAGTATATCTTGTATTGCACTAAAGATTCAAGAACATACAAGTGACATGTGGTTGTGGTGTGTTTAGGTAGCTACATAAAGTCAGAACATACAGACTATTTCAAATGACGTGTAGCTGTGATGTCAGTGGTTGTGGTGTGTTTAGGTCAGTAATGCAAATATTGTAATGGAAGGCAGAAAATACTCTGTGTGACCCAAGGTGGCCTAATTGTCACATTTTAATAGAATGTAAATGAGCAAGGACAGTTTGGTGATGGTTAATGAACTCTGCATGGTATGTCTGTTTTCCTTATATAACTATTGTATAGTCAATGAACTCTGCATGGTATGTCTGTTTTCCTTATATAGGCATTGTATTAGCTCTAAGAAGATGTCTCACTGAAGATACAGATATTGCAGCCATGACAACAGGAGTAGAAGCTACAGAATGGCGGTCTTTGATTGGTCAAATTCTTAGCATGGTGGAAACCATCATCAACTCTATGTTACAGGTTCTCTTTGGCAAAAATGCTAACCCAGACACTGGTAAGTATAGTGCAGTCTTTTTTGGTTGCTAACCCAGACACTGGTAAGTATAGTGCAGTCTTGTTTGGTTGCTAACCCAGACACTGGTAAGTAAAGTGCAGTCTTGTTTGGTTTGATTTGATTTGTTTTGTGTAAGTTATGTCAGCCTTCAAACTAAAATGTCCTAAATGCTGTTGACATGTTTAATACATTTATTTTGATTTGGGGATTGATAAATGTAAAATAAAGAAAATATGGGTGAGTGAGATATTTAAATTTCATTCATATTATTGTTTGTTCTATTATTCTAATGCTGTAGATACATCACCAGATTTTGCTGAGATGGGATTGGCTATTGATGAGGTCATAGCTGAGTCATTAGGTGAAGATAGTGAATATGAGGAATCAGCAGTCATATCTACAGAACATCAACTTATACTGGCTTGTTGCTGGCTGAATATCAAGGTAAGGTATATATGTCAAGAATATATGTCATGTTTTGGAGATTAAGTGTGCACTTCATAGGTGTAATGTAAGGGCATACAGCTGATACTCTTTGTATTCGTCAAATCAACATAACATTAATTTAATCATGTGAATGTACTCTCTGTCTCTGTCTCTGTCTCTCTCCCTCTCTCTCTCTCTCTCTCTCTCTCTCTCTCTCTCTCTGTCTCTCTGTCTCTCTCTCTCTGTCTCTCTCTCTCTCTCTCTCTCTCTCTCTCTCTCTCTCTCTCTCTCTCTCTCTCTCTCTCTCTCTCTCTCTCTCTCTCTCTCTCTCTCTGAAAATGAAATGAAAATTGGACTGAGTAAATATGCGATTTTCTTAACTTTAAATGGTTTACATCATTATTTTTCATTTACAAGGTTATATACAATATTACATATTATATATGCAGAACCCTGCATGAATTATCAAATTGTAATTCACAAGGAAGTTACACAGTTACTGCATTTTTTTATTTCAGGAGTGCAGTCATCTTCTTGGTAGTTTTAAGTTACACAGTTACTGCAATGCTGTTTTCTTTATTTCAGGAGTGCAGCCAGCTTCTTGGTAGTTTTGCAAACAAGTTTTCCTTTTCTCTTGAAAGTTCCAATGGTTTGTTGACAACTGAACAAGTTCGAACCATGGCAGACATTTTTGTGAAAATTTTGACTAAATGTAGACACAGGGTAAGATGTGACAAACATTAATTAATATAATTTGTTGTGAAAAATTTACTGAAGGACAGAAAGACAGACAAATGTGTCCTCAAGCTTTGTTTGCAGGAGAATGTTGTTACTGTAATCAAGCATACAATCATATACACTGTAATATCAAAAGTGTAGTTTAGTTGATAAATGTAAAAGTAAGAAATACTCCAAAAATATTTTATAATTAGTGCAAAATTCATTAGAAAATCTGTATTACTTAGTCATTTTTTACTTGGGAGGTGGATTCTTTTGAGGGAGGAAGGTTATATATCGAAATAGTCATGATTTCATGTGGCAAGAGTATTTTCAAATATATTTTAGCACAGATATATGTTCCCATTACCTATAGTACCAAGACCTTTTAAATTTGATTGTTTTGCAGGGTGCCATAGAAGGTTGCAGTTTGGGTTTCATCAAGTTATGTTCAAGGTTATTGTCAAGTTCAATTCAGGAGTTATCAAGTATACCAAAAAACATACTTGTTCAGGTAAACATCAGCAACTATAGAAGAGTGTGGTGTCACTTTGTTAGCTAAAGCCTACAAAGTTTACCAGAGTGAATAGTAATTGATGATGGAGTGATATAGAAGATTGTGATGTCACTTTGTTAGCTAAAGCCTACAAAGTTTACCAGAGTGAAAAGTAATTGATGATGGAGTGATATCCACAGTTTGATCAAAGCACTGGATTGACCTACAATGATACAACCACTTTCCATTTTCTCTACTCCCAGGGGAGCATATAGTTCATGCTACCGCTTGGTGCATAGGATTAAATCCTTCAATTAACAATCTAATCTATCAGAATCCTAACAAAACGGCTTGGTAAACCAAGGTGAAAAATACATATGTTTTGAGAAGCATTTATATTGGTAGTATGCCTGTGTGTGAATCAGCCCTGATATAACAGGGACTACACCTCATTGTCAAGTAAAGTATACACTGTTGGCATTTATAAAGTAAAACCTCACTAACTCTCATTTCTACTCCTCTATAGACATTCAGTTTGTTGGAATCTCCAAAGTCAGGTACATCAATCACCAGGAGAAGTGCTGGTCTTCCACTAATAATAGAAGCTATCACATCTTGTGAACCCAAAGGAAGAGAGGTAATTCTTGACATACAATACTGTGCTGAGAACAAAACACTTAAACAGGTCAAGTACACGGTGAACAATTCATCAGACAACTTGAAACCTTTCCTAGATCAAAGTGACACAGAAAATAATTCATCAGTTATGAGAAAGTGTTTGGCTTAAGAAATGTTTGAAAGAAGACAGAATTCAGTTTCTCCCACAACTTGTCTAATAATTTATTTTATTTCTCCTTATCAGAAATTACTACTAAAACAGTGTATGGAAAGATTACTGATTGCAGTACACCAACCATTACCAGAAAGTGCAGCCCAAACTATGGATTTACCTCAGGTATCTTGGTTTACTGTTATTTATCATACATTTGTAATGTTCAGTGACAGAGTTAGGTTAGTATACAATTCTTCATACCCTGGAGATTTGTAAAGCAACAGGTAATGTTATCTTTGGTCTTTTATTTAAGTCAGGTTTTGGGGTGGGGTGGGGTCAGTATTTTATCTTTTCTAAGTCTTACCCTTTGTAGCTTGTAAACTTTCCCAAACATCACAAATCCAAGGCAACTTTTTTTATTTCAAATGTATACGAAGGAGTTCACTTACTTGTCAAATTTTACAGTGTAACCATGGTTTTACTTAAAATGCTTGCAATGTATCAAACTTTCAGATGTAAAAAGAGAAATGATAAGTATGTATATATCTATTTTACATGACAGGTACATGCTTTCAATATTTTGAGGTCATTGTTCAGAAGTTCTGTGCTTGGAAATGCAATGCTGAAGTATGCATGTGATGTTGTCATGGTAACCATTAAAGGCTTCTCATCTCCATCATGGGCAGTAAGAAATGGTTGCACACTGTTGTATGGTGAGTTTAAAGACTAAGGTCGTATTAGAATTAATATTACATATGAGCTATAGTGAAAGCTATCTAGCTCTGTCTCATCTCCTTAGTCAATGTGTTATAGTGAAATCTATCCAGATCTGTTTCATCTTCTTAATAGCATATTTCTTTTTGTCTAAACCAAGTTGATGACATTTTCATAGTTAGATGTAGAATTGTAGTCTTTTATACCACAGTGTTTACCTGAGACTAAATTTTTGTCAATCTTTGAAACTACAAAATTTTGTGGTGTCATCTACTTACGATTTATGGATGCAATATGACCTTGACTCTGCCCTTGATTTCCTGGAGGTTGGACTCTGACTCTGACCTTCATTCCCTATTAGTTGGACCCTGCCTCTGACCTTGATTCCCCAGATGTGAGACCCTGCCTCTGACCTTCATTCCTTGGGGGTGAGACCCTGACTCTGACCTTGATTCCCTGGGGGTGGGACCTTGCCTCTGAGTCTGACATTGATTCCCTGGGGTGAGACCCTGCCTCTGACCTTGATTCCCTGGAGGTAGGACCCTGTAGATTGAATGATGGGGAAGGTATGATTTCATGAAAGAACTGTGTTCATTTTTGTATTTCTATTATTATATATATTCTTATGTTCCATAGCTGTTTTGCTGTTTATAAATGCATATTATTATATTCTGTAAGGATTGTTGATAAGTCATAAACTAGAATGTGTCTGCCCTTAATTTTAGGTACATTGGTAGCTCGTATGCTTGGCCAGAAAAGAGTGCAAGATGAACATTCACAGTTAAACTCCATCACAGCACAGGAGTTCTTTGTACGCTATCCTAAACTCTATCCATTCCTACTGTCACAGCTTGAAGAGGCATCTCAGTACCAGAAGGACAATAAACTTTGTCTGTATCCAGCACTACATCCAGTGTTGACATTGCTTTCAAAGTTAGGTCCTGGAATTCAACAAGACAACACACAGTGGTAAGAGATTATGGTCATGACTCATGCAGAGAGTTTATTTCGGAACAGAGACAGTGTTTTGTATGTAATAATACACAAGACTTATAAAGTATTAATTTATCAGTGAATACCTTTTGATGTATAGATCATGAAATTCAATTTAAAAAGTACACTTTCAGAAGAAAAAAAAATTTGAGAAAATCTCCAAATAATGTTTTACCTTGACTTTACTCATACTTCCACTTGCTGATATCTCTTTGAGATAGAAATTTGATATTCATGATGTAATCTTGTTGTTGGATTGCAGCTCACTAACAAAATTCATTGAACCAGTTATGAAATTATCAAGCAGTCCCATCTATACAGTAAGGGTATTAGCAGCAGCAGCACTTGTACCATTGGTTGCTATGAAAGATAAGGTTGAAACTCTGGCAGCCATCTTGGATAACATACCTGATTCTGCTTCTATGGTCAAATCACATAACAAACTACATGGGATGTTGTTACAAACTGAAAAATTACTGTTTTCAGTGCTAGCAAACATCAGGTAGAGAAATTTATTATTATTCATAAGAAATTATTTGAAACATTTTTGTCTATTGATTGATTAATTGATTGAAGTTGACTTTTCCCTTTTTTTAGTTTACAAAATAGCAAAAGTCTTGATTAGTAAAGACCAGATGGGTAATTTCTCTTTACAGAAGACATGAAGATACTGTAAATATCTCCAAGCACCTCCTAAAGAAAATATGGCTAGCATCAGAGAAGAATTTATGCTGTTTGACCAAGGCATTGTATTTAGATATTTTGATCAAATTTTGTACTCAAGTCAGATGTAATGATGATGCTGTTCATCTTCTTAGTACCTTGAATGAAATTATCAAGAAGTCTGTCTCTGAAGTTGAAGTTACACCAGTGAGGAGTATTCAGGTACAAATATACATGTACATGTCTAATGACTGATATATCAAACATCCTCCAACATATATGTGTGTGTGTGTGGGGGGGGGGGGGGGGGGGTGCATTGGTGCATGCATGGGTGTTTGGATGTTTGTATGTACACACACATGGACATGGGTACATGCATGGATGTGTGTGTGTGTGTGTGGGTTTGTGTGATCTCTGTAAATCAGACTAACTTTTCAGTCACATTCAGAGAGAAATTTTTGAATATTATACAATAATTCAATATTATGATGGTTATGATGAGAACTGAATAAAATTGAGATTGACCAGAAATAATTTACTTCATCATAGATAGCCTTTCACAACCAGGATTTAATGTTGCTTGAAATACACGGAGAGAAAATTGAAAGTGCAAGGCAGACAAATGTGATTTTTAACAATGTGGAGTAGTTTTGGGTTAAGATGTGCAATCCAGTAATCGTATCTCTTCACTTTGGTTGACTTTACAGATTGGTGATGCAATGTTGTCAAGGGCAAAGGTCACTGCTTCATTGAAGATGGCAAGTGATGAGAATAAGCAGAAAGAGTTTCTGACAGAATTCCTAGTATGTGACAATAGAGAAATCAGATACTCATCATTACAGTATGTTGCTGAAAGTTTGCGATCTGAGACCAATACTGTCAGATTTCTTAAAGAGTTTTTACTGAAATATATTACAGAACATCTGACGGCTGAACAGGACATGGCATGCTTACATACCAAATTAGAACTGTTTATTGAATTATCAGAAGAATTGGATTTATCTGTTTGTGAAGAGAACTTGTTCAGTTTATGTGATGTTCTTTTACCATTAGCCAATGGAGATAGGGGAACTACACTAACAGCTGTTGCTATTCCAGCACTAGCCTGTATTGTCAAACAACATATACACCATAGAAAGTACAGGTATGTGTGAATCTACATATACACCATAGAATGTACAGGTATATGTGAATCTGCATATACACCATATAATGTACATGTATGTGTGAATCTGCATATACACCATAGAAAGTACAGGTATGTGTGAATCTACATATACACCATAGAAAGTACAGGTATGTGTGAATCTGCATATACACCATAGAAAGTACAGGTATGTGTGAATCTACATATACACCATAGAATGTACAGGTATGTGTGAATCTACATATACACCATAGAAAGTACATGTATGTGTGAATCTACATATATACCATAGAAAGTACAGGTATGTGTGAATCTGCATATACACCATAGAATGTACAGGTATATGTGAATCTACATATACACCATAGAATGTACAGGTATGTGTGAATCTACATATACACCATAGAAAGTACATGTATGTGTGAATCTGCATATACACCATAGAAAGTACAGGTATGTGTGAATCTACATATACACCATAGATTGTACAGGTATGTGTGAATCTACATATACACCATAGAATGTACAGGTATGTGTGAATCTACATATTCACCATCAAATGTACAGGTATGTGTGAATCTGCATATACGCCATAGAAAATACAGGTATGTGTGAATCTACATATACACCATAGAATGTACAGGTATGTGTGAATCTGCATATACACCATAGAGAATACATGTATGTGTGAATCTACATATACACCATAGAATGTACAGGTATGTGTGAATCTACATATACACCATAGAATGTACAGGTATGTGTGAATCTACATATTCACCATCAAATGTACAGGTATGTGTGAATCTGCATATATGCCATAGAAAATACAGGTATGTGTGAATCTACATATACACCATAGAATGTACAGGTATGTGTGAATCTGCATATACGCCATAGAAAATACAGGTATGTGTGAATCTACATATACACCATAGAATGTACAGGTAATAGGTATGTGTGAATCTACACCATGGATGACACTGCAGTCACCATACCATTTACAGGTACACTTTCTTTTATGATAAGATCTGATAAGTGTCTCGGTGATGTAGGCATTCTACATTCCATTATTTCATAAATCAATTTATTAGGATTCCTGTAGATAATTTAACATGATCAAGTAATACTATCCAAATTTCACTTCATCAAAAAAATAACCCCAATAAAAAATGAAATATGACAGCAGAGATTTGCTTTATGTTGGTCATTTATGTTAAAATGATCAGTTCTTGTATTGATGTTGTTTTTGTTTTCTATTCTCCACAAAGAAACCTTATATGTGAGTTGTGCTGTCTGGTTGACAAATATAGTAAATCTACAAATGTTGAAGACTTGAGACTCTCTGTAACTAAGACATTACAGATTGTTGGTTGTCAAATAATCACAATGATAGCTCAAAGTCTGGATGAAGATCTCCTTCCATTTGCATTCAGGTAAGATCATCATCAAATTTACCATTTTAATATAAAGGCCATTTTATCAGTTAACTAATGCTGTGATGTTGTCTCACATACATTGTTACAATGATATGTGTTTCCAAGCCCTAACATGTGCTAAACAATACAAAATTCAAAAAATCCATCAATTTTTTCATATGCACCCCTTCTACTAGACATACACATATAATATCCCAACATAAGACATTGTTATTGGAGTTATCCTAGCAAGTAATAGAAGACATTGTTAGTGGAGTTATCCTAGCTAGTAACAGAACACATTGTTAGTGGAGTTATCCTAGCAAGTAATAGAACACATTGTTAGTGGAGTTATCCTAGTTAGTAATAGAAGACATTGTTAGTGGAGTTATCCTAGCTAGTAACAGAAGACATTGTTAGTGGAGTTATCCTAGCAAGTAATAGAACACATTGTTAGTGGAGTTATCCTAGCTAGTAATAGAAGACATTGTTAGTGGAGTTATCCTAGCAAGTAATAGAACACATTGTTAGTGGAGTTATCCTAGCTAGTAACACTAAACAGAAGACATTGTTAGTGGAGTTATCCTAGCAAGTAATAGAACACATTGTTAGTGGAGTTATCCTAGCTAGTAACAGAAGACATTGTTAGTGGAGTTATCCTAGCAAGTAATAGAACACATTGTTAGTGGAGTTATCCTAGCTAGTAATAGAAGACATTGTTAGTGGAGTTATCCTAGCTAGTAACAGAAGACATTGTTAGTGGAGTTATCCTAGCTAGTAACAGAACACATTGTTAGTGGAGTTATCCTAGCAAGTAATAGAACACATTGTTAGTGGACTTATCTTAGCTAGTAATAGAAGACATTGTTAGTGGAGTTATCCTAGCTAGTAACAGTATCAATAAACAAAGTTACTTTGTGGAAATATTTACTCTAAAGGAACTAATTTATCCTATATCATACCATGTGATTTTGTTATCATATTTTACTTCAACTTCAATAAATCTTCATTCATTAGCCCCCCCCCCCTCTATATATCTCAAAAATGATAATACATACTATTATAGAGACTTCAATTCAAGTGTCTACCCTGTATTATCACATACAAGCTATCTTATGATACCTTGGCCCTTGACTTTGACCTTCAGGGTCAGTTGTCAGTGGTGTTCATTTGTGTTCAATTCTTTTAAATCATGTTCACAAATAATACAGGCAGGGAGATACTTGATCAATTGTTATTGTTAAAGCTCATGTCAATTTTTACTGAATGGCGGCCATTTTGTTGCTCAAAATCTATATTTATTACATCACTCAAAACTATATTACATAGAGACTTCATTCAAATGCCTACCCCTACATAATTAGATGTGAGCTTTTTATTAACACTTTGACCTTAATCTTGACCTTGACCTTCAGGGTCACTTAACAAAATCAGTTAGTTTCTTGCATATCATATGCACTTAATGGTGTTCATTTTAGTCACATGCAACACAAGTAAACTACATTAGGGTGGGGTTCTCTGTCTCCTATGAAGACTTGTTGTTTTTGTTTATATACAGAATATTTACAAGTAGTGTCCAGCTTCTTCAAGATGAAATACAGGAAGTGAGAATGGCTGCAGCTGAGTTTACAGTCTTGTTACCTCGTCCACCATGTTTTGTGCGGTATTCAAGTCTTCATAGTAATGCTGGACTACAGGTATTATATAATATGATGAAACTGTACTGGTATTGTCAAAATATACATGATCATATCAATAATTAAGTATTGATATTTCAAATATATACAATTTAGATATTTACAAGTATACCCAGCTTTGCAAAAAGTAAAACCTTGATTTACATACGCTAACAATTATAATGAAATTAGTACTTGGATTCATTGGATCTGCTTTTTAGCACAACAGAACTGATAAGGTTCAATAGTGCTATAGGCATGGCAAAGTGTCTGTCTTTCTCTCTGTCTGTATGTATGTATGTATGTCTGTCTGTCTGTCTGTATGTATGTATGTATGTATGTATGTATGTATGTATGTATGTATGTATGTATGTATGTATGTCTGTCTGTCTGTCTGTGTGTAGATGTGTGTGTGTGTGTGTGTGTGTGTGTGTGTGTGTGTGTGTAGTAAGCAACTTAAAGTCAAAAACCACAAATTAGGTGTCAAAATGTGAGTTTTGGTCAAAAACCTATATCTCAAAAAGTACTTGATCTGAGACTGAAATTTGGTAAGCTGTTTCTAGAAGTATTATTCTGCAGATTTTGTTCAGAACATTTTGACAAAATATGCCCTAACAACCATGACCACACCCTTAGCAACAACCAAATGCCAGTATGTTTTGCTAAGATAACAACATCTTTTAGGCAAGTAAACATTAAAAAAAATGTATGCAAATATCCCTAGCAACCATGACCATGTCCATAGCAACAACCAAGTGATGGCGTATTTTACAAAGAAAAATCAGATTCTTCGACAAGTGAACAAACATTCAAAAAGTGTATGCAAATATGCCTAGTGACAAGACCATAGCAACAATCAAATGATCATATATATTGCAAAGATAACAAGTGATTAATAGCCTAGCAACAAGACCACACCCATCACAACAGCCAAACGATGATGTATATTGCAGATAACATCAGGGATTCATAGACAAGTGAACGAACACTCAAAAAATGTATGCAGATATGTGTAACAACATGGCCTTACCCAGACCAACAGCCAAATTATTATGTATATTGCAATGATAACAACAGGGCTGAATAGGCAACTGGATAATCATTGAGCAAACGAACACCCATATCTAGCATAAATCAGTATGCGGATTAACATTTTTAAAAACTGGACAGTTGTGCTACAATGCCATTGGCACTATGTTTGTAAAATTGTGACTATGATATAAAAGTACAATATTTTACCAACTTACTGTGTGAAATTTGTTCTATAGTGTGTGTGAGTCATCATATGAATCCACAAACCAATTTATTACTTTGCTGAAAACAAAACAGGATAGTGGAAGAGCTGAACACCAGAACCACTTCTACACATGTTACAAAAACAAAAAAAAAGGACAAAAAACCAGTGGAGCTATTCTGACCGATAGGTCGCTTTATTATGACATGACAGATGGATTTGGTTTGGATTATGTTATTCCAGCGTGAGCGTCAGAAACAGTCTTGTTTTGATTTCACTTGTTTGGATTCAGCTACATAAATAAGTTTATCAGTAGTATAAAAACAATATGTATACATTGTGAGAAGGAGGAATGATTTGAGTATGTACTGGATGAGATTATGTAAAGTTGTTAGTGTATAACTACTGTCTGTTATACCATAGACCCTACACCCTGGTGTAGGGTCTATGGTTATACAAAGGAAACTAGAACTACTGTCTGACTATTTGTTAGTGTATAACTATTGTCTGTTATACAAAGGAAACTAGAACTACTGTCTGACTAAAACCTTGTTAGTAATTCTATTAATTTTTTTTTACAGCTTTTGATGATGTATTTCTTCATGGTTTTTGACTGGTCAGATAGTTTCCTTGATTTCATACTGGGTTATCTACAGGGAAATATTACACCAGTGCAGGCCATTAAGGATCAACATCTTACAAGGTATTCAAATTTGACTATGTAGTATCTCTAAATATCTTCAATACTTTATCATAATTAAATTTTGCATATTAGAAGTGAAAGTTCATCCAATAATTCAAATTTGTCTCATAATTTGGAGACCAGTTTTGTATGAGTAGATATTCCATAGTTATAAGTGACAAGACATTGGTTTGATGGTGTCTGTATATCTTTACATTAGCCCAACTTATAGGACATTGGTTTGATGGTATTTGTATCTTTTTGTTAATCCAACTTATCTTTTTTCTTGTTTTAAAAGTTGTATTTGGCAAGTGACTCTGCATCATTGTGTTGATATTGTATGTATTGATATTGAAATGAGACAGTGGTAAATAAATGAACATGGTACCAGTGATATTTTTTTTAGATCATTACATTACTGGCACATTTATCAATATTTTTGCTCAGGAAATGACTTATTCCTTGTGTTGCGTTTGTTTTTAGTGTTTGCTATCATTCACTTCTTTGTTCTTGCTACTGTCATCCAGCATTTAAGTGAGATATCTAGAAATGTAAAATGTAAACACATATGAATATAAGGTTAATTATTCTAGAACTAGTACTAGAATATGTTTAGCACTTGTTACTTGTTGCTCTGATTGAACTGTACTTAACTGGTTATCTTGTCACTTCAAAGTTAGCATTGATGTACTTATTATCTTATGGTCACTTCACCCATTTAATCTTCTCTTGACAGTTCAGTTCATTTATTTGAACAAGAAGATGCCAACATTTATGCAGAGCATTTGATAACTGTACAGATGATGTACACAAATTTACATGTAAGATCCCAATATTTACTTGTTACTCATCATTATACATTTGCAGATGAAATTAACATGTTGACGCAGTAACTTCATGGATGAACTTATCACAATATCATTGTTTTACAAAAAAAATATATCTGGTCAGTTTAGTGCCATTTTTAGAGTCATTTGTTGCTTGATGTTGTACTTACACTCAATAAAGACATTGTCACGACTTCTAACATAAAAGATGCTGGTGTGCCTTTCCATTCAGCGAATCATCTCATTTTCCCAAACAAAATTATTCAGATTGTATGTCATACAAACATTGCCAGCCATCTTGTTAACACATAAAGATTGTATATATTATGACCAGTGTAGTGGGTTAACACATAAAGATTGTATATATTATGACCAGTGTAGTGGGTTAACACATAAAGATTGTATATATTATGACCAGTGTAGAGGGTTAACACATAAAGATTGTATATATTATGACCAGTGTTGTGGGTTAACACATAAAGATTGTATATATTATGACCAGTGTAGAAGGTTTTAGCAAAACTGTTGTACTCTTCTTCTGTTCAATGTTTCATTTTGTTTTATCACTTAAACAGAAACTGGTTGACAAAGGCATCAAGGAGAGATATTTTAGAGACACAGTGAAGTCCACGTTACAAAGTACCATCACTATACTGAAAGCAACACATGACGAAATCCAAACATCTCCAAAGCAAGGTATAAAATAACTCTTTTGGTAAAATTCATGCAAAGAAATGTCCACATGTTTGTCAATTCCTGTTTCTGAGTTTAGGAACTGAACTTATTCTTGTTATATTTTTTTAGTAATCTGCTAGATTTTTAAATCATTAATATCTGTCATATCTTTAAATAGATTCGTAAAAAGTGCTAGTAAACAATTTTTAAAAAGTAACAACTAACATTTTGGTATGCCTTTCAGTATTGATTTGATTGGTTGGGGTTGATTGACTTTGATTTGATTGGATGAGGGTTGATTGACTTTGATTTGATTGGATGAGGGTTGATTGACTTTGATTTGATTGGAAGGGGTTGATTGACTTTGATTTGATTGGATGAGGGTTGATTGACTTTGATTTGATTGGATGGGGTTGATTGACTTTGATTTGATTGGATGGGGGGGGGGTGATTAACTTTGATTTGATTGGATGGGGGTTGATTGACTTTGAATTGACTTTGATTTGATTGGATGGGGTTGATTGACTTTGATTTGATTGGATGGGGTTGATTGACTTTGATTTGATTGGTTGGGGGTTGATTGACTTTGATTTGATTGGATGAGGGTTGATTGACTTTGAATTGACTTTGATTTGATTGGATGGGGGTTGATTGACTTTGATTTGATTGGATGGGGGGGGGGGTGATTAACTTTGATTTGATTGGATGGGGGTTGATTGACTTTGATTTGATTGGATGGGGGTTGATTGACTTTGATTTGATTGGATGAGGGTTGATTGACGTTGAATTGACTTTTATTTGATTGGATGGGGTTGATTGACTTTGATTTGATTGGATAGGGTTGATTAACTTTGATTTGATTGGATGGGGTTGCTCGACTTTCAACATATATGAATTGTCATTTTCCTCCTTATTTCATCTCACAGGGTATGGTATTCATGGTGTACTGGGTTACACCAAACCATTTTTGGCTGTTCATCGCCTGATACTTTATTCAAATTTACTACTGAGTGTTGCCAGGCAAAAGGTAGCTAGACAGAAAGGTGATTTGGATGAAGAGATCACGACTTTATCACAAGAGTTACAATTATGTATAAGCATGTTATGCCAGATAGGAAGCACAGCTCATAACATGAAATGCACTGGGGAATCCTTTGCAAAATTTCCAACAATAAATGAATGAACTATCAAATAAAAATCCTGTAAACCCAAGAATTTACAGTCATTATGAACAGTTATAATGATGTAGGCTTGGTGTTTCATTCATGGGATATAACATTTTTTACACACATTTAGACAAGTTTTAATGAAAAATAAACAAGAAGAGATGTGCACACTTAGTTTGATATCAGAAAAGGTGCATTGTGTGATCTGTGTATTGTAGAGAATGACACTTCTTATTGTTATGTATGATATATGCTACAAGATGAAATGTACTTTGTCATCTGTACATTGCTCATAGTATAGTAGTAAGAGAAACTTCATAAAATGATCAAGATTCTGTAAGGACATGTAAAAACACATAAAGGTAAGTCTATAACGATCTGCAACTAATACTGCATTGAGCACTGTTCTCTCCAGTGAGAAACTTTTATGAACAATTATACATATGTGTAAACAATTATGTAATGAATAAAGATACGATTTATTAAAAAATAAACTTCTGTTGTTTTTTGTGTTATTACACTTGAAATATTAAAGAGGTTTTATTTTTGCAGTTGATATCACAAAGAAAGTAAATTGAATCTATTAAAGTGCTGAAAACTCACACTTTGCTGAAGTGGGGTAGGTAGGTAAAACATACACTAGTTGTATTTCTGAACATTCAATCTTCGGGAACTACATATGTTTGTCCCTTTTAAAACAGTAAGTTACAATTTTGTAGGTTTAAAGTATTATATGAACCTTTACATGTAATTGAATATATGGACGATGAAATGATTTACTAGGAATAGTGTTTACAAGTACGCGTAAATGTTGCGAGACATGTTGAGGGCGCTCTTAAGGTCAAAGGTGAAAAAGCCGGCCGGCAAATGTTATACATGTAAACACGTGTACACACAGCTGAATGGTTGATATTTTGAATGTATTCAAAATAATTCTCAGTATGTGATGGATGTTATAAAATGATGTCACGTTATGTGAATTGAGTAATCCTCAAATTTAGCTTACAGTTCATTAGTAAACGTTCTGGTTTGTTAGTAATGTTACAATAATAATAAATTCATCACCATGTGATGCGTTTAAATAACAATAACACTTTACCAATGACGGTAATGGCGATCGAAGTTTCAGACAGAGTATTCAAAGACATGAATTCAGAGAGTCAAAATATTGATTTTAAAAGAACCCTTCTTTGTGTTCACTTCCCGCCCATATAGTATGACGTACGAGTGAATGACCTTGGTGTCGACGTGATGATGATTCACGTCACACCAAAACATGTCATGACAACAAATATGGCTGTACGCGTTCACAACGAGGCAAATGTTACAGTTTTTTTCCTGTTGATTAATTGTGTGAAATATAACATTTACTTATAAATATTTTGTAAAATTTTATCATTGTGATCTTGGTTAATAGTAGAATTTTAAATTCCCTTTGAATATCACGCCGGGTAGCCAGAATTGGTGCGTTGTCAATGCATGTTCTCCTTCAGCGGTAGCGTGGCCGAGCGGTCTAAGGCGCTGGTTTTAGGCACCAGTCATTTCGATGGCGTGGGTTCGAATCCCACCGCTGCCAAGAATTTTTTCTTGAAATTACGTTGAATTATTAATGTAACATGTTTTAAAATAGTATATCTTTGTGTCAGACTCATATAACTATATTTTTTCTTCTTCCTATATTCACAGCCACGTTTTAAGTAAACGTATCTGTTCTTTGTAAAGTTGCCTGATATCATTGCAACACATGCTTAAACTTACAACTCTCCCATTGCTCTTTCCATGATATAATAAGCCTATACAAAGTGTACATGTTTTGGTAAATTGTTTGTATGAAGTAAACATTGATATTGTGTAGAACACAAATAACATTAACACGACGGATTTGAAAATAAGATTATATACACACTAGTACACCTCTATATAATCCGCCCCATAAGGTAAACACGTGTTTATACTAAGTAACACGGACAATTACAGCACGGTCTATTATAGACATCTAAAAGCTAATGTTATATTATTATTATTATGTGTGCACTAGGATAAAAGCCAAGTGGTGGACAAAAACTGATACTGTTTGGTGAGTTCAGATTGGACTCACATGGTACAGGAAGCCAAGTACAATGACACCATAGGCCTATTGGATTCAAGTGTATAAGATCTTTACCGAAGAAACTTTACTGCAATTATAAAAACATAACAACAAATAGTGGATAATGTCAACAAATAAGTGTGCATGACTTGGTGATGTGACCAGACTTAAGCTGTAAATAACAGACTGTAACTGAAACTATGGGTGGGCATCATTTTGGCGAGAGTCTCATTATCCTTCTCTTACATGATGTAAACCATCGTTCCCATACGGTGCTATATTCGTTTTATTGCATTGATTGTTTTATCTAAAAGTGCGACACCGTTTGTCGTGACACATGTGTCACCCGTTGCATGTATATTGCCGTGGTCTTTGCCAAAATAATTTTGTCCCTCCAGTGTACACGGCATGCGTCGATCGAGAGATATTTCTTCGTGTAAGCTTATATTTGAAATTGATCGAAATATACATAGATACCAATATAACCCAAACCAATTACCTTAATCTCACCTCAAAGGGAACAATATAAATTATTATCTTGTTCATTCATAAGCTAAGTACCTTTGTAGAACTACATTGCCACTGAATATCATTATGTTGTTTTAGTGGCCGGAATGTACACTACTGGAAAAAATAGAGTTGTTGTCTTATAACGTTACTTTGTAAGTTATCGTGAATGTTTGATTTGATGTTTACTCGATCCCCATTTCACATGTCGGTATCGGTATATTTATTTCAAAGCAACCCCGTTTCACACCGTCCCAGTATCGTTATTTTGCAGGTCGACAGGCTGAACTGCGGGTTGATTTGCGGGTCTTTCAAAATGACAATTATTTGTATAAAATCAACCAAAACAAATATGTTTACAAAAAATGGTGACAAATGAATACATATATATGCTCTTATGCAGTAAATAATCTGTATGAGCACATTAAGTATTCAGCCAATAATATGGTGATCATCCTCAAAATGATGACGATTTATTTTTAGTAATATGACATGAATAGAATACAGTACAGGGAGCTGTTTTGTGGCAATAATAGAGACAAAATTGCTGGATGTACTGATTATTCTATTTCAAGATTGTGGCTGTTCTACAATTCATTTCTGTTCCTCAGTGATGTAACTAGGGTCTAACTACTGTTGTAGTGTCATTGTCATTCTTACAGGCTAGTGTGTGGGAGCCATTGTGTAACTAGTCAGACTTATTTGAGTGTGTAAGATATATTTCAGCCATAAACTTGACTTATTGTTTTCAAGACAACAGGACACCACTTCCTATTAAGAGTTGCAGAGATACGTTGGTCCACATTCATCTCTGTTACAGTAAATAGTTAGTCTTATATAATCACTGAAAGTACATGTAATATTAATAGTGGAATTGGGATATTTTCTGAAGTCAATGCTATATGCTAACTAATCATTTTAAACAAATGGCCATCACTTTTAAAGGGGAGGAGGGTAAATACACCATTTGTGTGCAAAATAAGTTACCCCCAGTGGTCAGCAAACAAGTTTCTTGGGTTATAAAAAGTGAATAAATCATGCAAAAATAATAGCGACCTGCAGCGACCCGCAACCCTCACAATAGTTACACTCGTTTCACACGTCGGCATCGCTAAATTTGTGCATTTCAAAGCAACCCCGTTTCGCATGCCGGTATTCGTATATTACTACATTTCAAAGCAAGATTGGAAAAAAAACTCACGTAAAAGACGCATTAATGATGGAATAAAGGTAAATACAGGAAAACCAGCCTATCTAACATCAGATTTTAATCAGATTGGGTAATGACATACATATGTACATGTACATGTATAATGTACATGTATATGTACTTATTGTATTCTAAAATTATGACGATTTTATATAAATTGTAAAATAAAGTAAGCCTTAAATATAACAAATACATTACATTCAAATTCTAAAGTACGATTTCTATTATATCATATCTCGCGAGTCAAACGTTAAACATTCAGAAACTCCTCGGGATTTTTAGGCTCTCGATGAAGTGTGGAAAACATACCAATGTGGTCGACTAGGTTCGGAACAATATAGTGTTGTCTCATTCCCGTCTGTCTAACAAACTCGGAGATGGCTATGTCTATTGGGTATTCGGGAGAACATTCTATCGATTTTAAAAAGTCAACGATTTGTTTAACTTTTCTGGTATTGTACAAAACAGCTGGAATACAGCAATCTGGGGCAGTTTTCAACATATATAGATGTTTTGATAAACGACAAAGTTCCAACAAATGTTGGCGACCAACTAATAATAACACTAAGACAAAATACACAACTGATAGGAAAAATGTTATCATACGTAGAGTTAAGTTTGGCTTAATTCTACGGTTGAAAAACCAATACAGCTTTGCTAAAAGTAGCCCTCCAGTGCATCCGATGACTAATAATTCAAAGAGACTCGATTCTGTCCACGAAAATCCTTGCCATTTCTCCGGGAAATGAAGCTTGATAGTCGCGAAGCTGTTGAAATCATTAGTCCTCACGAGTTCACCTCTTTGGTAATTATTTTCTATCTTTGTTTTCAGCACGTATTCAAGAATCTCAAAGAAATCCCATCTCAATAATGCATCGTCCTGTAATATAAGTGTATAAGATGCGTTGAACTTTGACATAGTGTCCAAACAGTATAAATAGTCCTTCTGTTCTGAAGGGTAAATTATTTTGTTCATTGGCAAGCGTTCTTCATCACTTTCATGACCAACTTCGTATTTCGTAAATCTCCGTATATATTTAGATAGAAAAACTACCTCTGTATGTTGGTGTGGGTGATGGTCAACATTACACATAGCTACAACAACATTGTTGTCAGGGCGACGTTTGAGAAGTTGATGTATTCTTGATCCCACTTCTGTTAGATATTTTGGTTCGTATCCCGGATAGTTGTGACTTCCAACACGGTGCATCGTCAATATGCCTACTGCAAACTTTAACGACTGCTGTTGCTGATGGTTTTCGTCTAAATGTTTAGTTTGGTATATTGGTGACAGTGATGAGAAATATGCTCTCGCTTTGGTAAAAGCAGTGATCCTCCGCTGGATGGCGCTGTTCACCATGGTAGAGAATGGCCCACTTCGGAAGTACATAGAGTAAGGTGCATCATGACAGAAAAATGGCAGAATCATTACAAATGTGACTATATATAACACAATTGTGTGTTTTAGTATTCTAATGAATGAATCTCTCCGTAAAACACAAGTAAAAATAGCTTTGCTATTCATGGTTAAGAGTTTAGAATAATTTAAACCAAGGCATGTAGCTCTCGGATTCAGTGTTATATGTAAATAGCTGGTTCCTTCAATTTCTATTCGTATATGTGTACTTCAAAGACGCACACGTCAAAGATCTCCAGTTCATGAGACTGTCCAGTTCCAGTTCAAGGGTTGAGAATATGCAGAATAGTCATGAACACAATCATTTGAAAATCAAATATACCGTGCCAGCTTCTATAATGTATATAGAAGAAATATTGACACTTACATCCAGGTGTATGTGCATACAGAATAGCTCGAACTTATACACGTAAACTACAACAATTTCATCGATCATGTAATATAGCTACCGTTAGGTTGACGACTTGTTGACATGTAAATATACCGTTCTCGAAATCAGATGACTGGTTGTTCCTCCAAAACCAAAACCTTTGCCGTGATGCAATGTAATGAAAATAACCGTAACGTGGCGGCGACCATGCATGGGTAGGCTTATAGTCGTCAAAATATTCGTTAAACATTAACTCCTGAGAAAGATACATTTATAGTACATGTACTTGTAGTCCAGGGTCAGGCTCTACACTATGATCTGACATTGTGAATATATTTACAGCCTAATCCATGGCTAAATAGGCCTAATTATTGAACTAATGCCCAAATTATGTAAGTTCACAGTTGAAATCTTCATATTTGATGCAAACTATCAAATGAACAAGTATTACAGTAAAGAATTATTAAGGATCGGGATAGGTTCGTTGCCAACAGTTTTGGTAAATTTATCACTGAGCTGTTAATAAATCATAACAATTTGTATTAGTTTATAGATTAATAAATTTATTATTATACATTTAGTGTTTTGTTGTATTTCTGTTGGTAGCCATGAATTATATATTTGTCATTATTTATACTATACTATACTATACTATACTATACTATACTATACTATACTATACTATACTATACTATACTATACTATACTATACTATACTATACTGTACTTACTGTACTGTACTGTACTGTACTGTACTGTACTGTGCTGTGCTGTGCTGTGCTGTGCTGTGCTGTGCTGTGCTGTGCTGTGCTGTGCTGTGCTGTGCTGCGCTGCGCTGCACTGCACTGCACTGCACTGCACTGCACTGCACTGCACTGCACTGTACTGTTCTGTACTGTACTGTACTGTACTGTACTGTACTGTACTGTACTGCACTGTACTGTACTGTAATGTAATGTACTATACTATACTGTACTATACTATACTGTACTATACTATACTATACTATACTATACTATACTATACTATACTATACTATACTACTATACTATACTATGCTATGCTATACTATACTATACAATACTATACTATACTATACTATACTATACTATACTATACTATACTATACTATACTATACTATACTATACTATACTATACTATACTATACTATACTATACTATACTATACTTCACTGTACTGTTCTGTACTATATATTAGCCTAGTACTGTTCTGTACTATATATTAGCCTAGCTCATACATACATACATACATACATACATACATACATACATACATACATACATACATACATACATACATACATACATACATACATACATACATACATACATACATACATAAATGTGGAATTTAAATTGAAGGCTGAAAAGGAATGACTTGTCGTTAAACACATAAAAATCCAACAAAGAAAGAAGCAGTCAACAATCAATCAATCGATCGATCGATCGATCGACCGACCGACCGACCGACCGACCGATCGACCGATCGATCGATCGATCGATCGATCGATCGATCGATCGATCGATCAATCAATCAATCAATCAATCAATCAATCAATCAATCAATCAATCAATCAATCAATCAATCAATCAATCAATCAATCAATCAATCAATCAATCAATCAATCAATCAATCAAGACAATATCATCTCAAATTAGAATTGGGTGAAAATATTTAAGAAAAGTTTAATACCATTATGACAGTAAAAAGGTTGTTGGTGTATCTGATTGTTGGTTGAATGCATGAGTGACCTCTGGGGATGAGGGAGTCCTTGGGGTTTTCCCCCTGACAGATCTGCAGTTTTTTGCTTCTATTAAGACAGTGTTTAGTTTATTCATATCCTTTGAGGTAATATTTCCAAGCTTCGAATAGCTAACGCAAATGTAAGTTTTAAATGAGTTTCCCATGTCACATAAAATGGACCCGTAACATAGGGGCATTAATATTGCACGTTAAAGAACTTTAGGTGGTCATACCTAGTGTATAATAGAAACTGGAATCTGATAAGATGTGGTGATTGTAGTGTCAATAACATGTAGTGTCCAAAATAGAAAGTGTATTAATCCCTTCTAACAAGTTCATAGTGACGAGTAGAACATTTTAGAGTAACTTCTTTTATAAACTATCTATGAAGATTAAGCTTACCATTACGAAACTTTCAAGTTCACTTTTGCCCCAAAGTGCAATATAAGTGAAGCACTGATTGTGAAACAGCCAAGCATTTACACGACATGTTCTATAACTAGTGTGGTAACTAGGTAATACATGTATTATATGTATATGTATAGTTATGTTTGAACTAATAAGTAATATTAAAGAATTGATGTAAGAAACAGGGATAAGAACAAATATTTACATGTACCACATTTCAGACAAGGCTATATGCCATTGTAGAAAAAGGATTTTTTTCTTCCATCACAATCCAAAACACAATGACCCCCCTATCCACAATTTTGAAAACAGCATGACCCCCCCCCCTACTGCCAATTTCAAAAACAGGGTGACCCCCCTACAAATCCACCCCCAGGCCGAAGAAACTGACCGGTCCCTTAGCTTTTTCTGCCCAGAATCAAGATTGAAACTGAAAGATAAAACCCTGGTGACGAAGTAAGCCCAATGTGGTGTGAGACCTTTTCAAGTTCGCAAAGCCCACAGAAATGTATTTGTAAAGAAATCTCACACTGTTATGTATCCATGAACACTGAATTTGATTTATACCCTGTTTATAGTTCACATATAATGTAGTGTACCCAATCTGATGTGGTGAAAACGGTTATATGCCGCTTTATTTACTTCTATTTCCATCGTTTTGTGTCGTTACTTTGTTTTTGTTCCGAGTGATCGCCGCCTTCAGTGGGATCATGATATTTTTGAGAGCGCAAGGGCCCGGTGGGGTGGGGGTGGGGGTGGGTTTTGGAATTTTTTTTGACCAAAATAATTTCTCCCTAGCCCCCACCCCGACCGTAAATTCTACACCCCAGTCGTCTAGTCCATGTACGACACACAAAGTCACAACGCATTGCTGTTGAGTAAAGAAAGAAATAGTTACAGGAGGCAGACGGTAAACAAACAAACCAAACTTACAAACTAACAAACCGCAACAAAAAAACCTGATGAAATTCTATATTTTTTAAATCTTATAAAGTTACAATGAAATAGCCACCAAAACGATGTGTCGACATCCAGTCCATTGTTTCGATGTGTTATATTAGTCTTTCATTTTTAGCGTTAATTTGACGGTCGCGCCGTATCGTGTAACAGTGCGCGAATGACTTGTACATTTTAAATTTTGGCGGCGCCATGTATAATCCCTGTATCACAGTAATTGAAACCCCGTAGGATGTTGTTGTTCGATCCAAGATGGCGGCTGGGAAAGCTTATAAAGTGCATATTAGCTCATAACATGGACTCGTACCCCCCACCACATGTCCCAATACACAGAAATCATTGAGAAAACCGCTAGCATTTCAACATGGCTGATACCAGGCGGCGTGTTAAGTTATACGTTCTAAACGAAGAACGCCAGTGGGACGACAGAGGAACGGGCTATGTATCGTCTGCCTATGTCGAGCGGTTGAAGGGAATGTCCTTGTTGGTTCGTGCGGAGTCGGACGGTAATCTAACAATTCCAGCACGATTTCATTACTACAGTGATTCAGTCGAGGCATTGGTCGTTCCAAAGACTAATCAACGTTGTCTGAAACAAAGGACATAACAGCGATTTTGATTGTTAAAATCCGGCGAAACACGCGCCACTATTCACTGAACGCACTGATAGCGTAAATCGTATCATTGACCTTTGTTAAAATGGAAATACACTGACCTGCCGATGAAATTTTGATCACATTCATTGAGAAGGGAGATGTGTTATAGTTTTCAATGGCAGATTAACTTTCATGTTGTTTTGTTCATTACAGGTACTTTGTTACTCGAGTCTAGAATCCAACACGGCACAACTTACCAGAAACAACAGGTAAAATGTTAATCGTACGAAATCATATGAAGGCAAACAATTTTGACAGATGAATTCTGTGTAACGTTTAGTAGTAGTAGTAAGGAACACGCGATGGTGGTTTTAGTTTTAGTAAAGCTATTATTCCAGATCTATCACTATAAATGACGAGGAATGGATGCAGTTAGCCATATTATAACATTCTCCGTTGATTTTATGTCTGTTCTTTGTGTTTTAGGCTACACTGATTGTTTGGTCTGAAGCTGATAACTATGATCTGGCCCTCAGTTTCCAGGAGAAGGCTGGTTGTGATGAAATATGGGAAAAGATTTGCCAGGTACGTGTGTATATCGTGGTATAGCTGTATTTCATTGATACGTGTGTATGTTGGTGATTAACCGACTGTTGAACTTTCTGCTTCACTTCAACCAGGACATGTCTGTCAAAAATTGATCTTTTGTATTTGGCTGGTGTAGGGCTTCAAAAATATGACTACTTAGTCCATGGACAGTGATTGTATCACATGCCAAAGGGCACAAGAATACAACAACTCATAATTCTCTTTCTTGTCAGAAAAGGGGAAGTTGAAAAAACTGCAAACAGCTAGACTGTTGTTTATATTGCAGTAAACATAGTAATATATATGATGAATCTGACTTATTTGAACACATACACCTATCTGTCTGTTCCTCCAGTCTGGAGTGTTGCTGTAACTTAATATTGACAGATGGTTGGAAATAATCAAGTGGAAATTTTGATCTGTCTCTTGAATAACATGATTGAGATATTTATCATTTGATTTCCAATAATTATGATTTGAATTGTGGTACATACAAAGAAAGTTGTGAAATTTGTCGTATAATACATTATACATTATCTAACATCCTGATCAGTAGATGCTCACTGTAACAGAAATATTGTGGAGATCAAGGATTAACATATATTTTTCACAATATTTTGTATACAAATAAAATGACTGATACTGTTACAATGTTGTTTACCTCATCAGCTTTTTAATGTACTTATCAGAAATGCTTTTGTGACACTGTACTGTTGGAAGAAATATATTTAGACAACTGCAAACTACTGCTGTGTGATGTTGTGTTAGAAATTCAAAAGTAAATCCAAAGATATAAAAGAGTTGAAATGGTGACAATCTAAATAATTTGTTGGCATTGTGCTGTTGGAAGGAGACATTGGCAATATACCTCTATTTCATGTCATATAAGAAATTCAAAAATAAATCCAAAAATATGAGAGTTGAAATGAATGTGTATATTACTTTCACATCCTACATTGATCATTGTTACAATGTAGGATGGTTGTCATTGGACAGGTTCTATTGCCCAGACCTGTATATAAAGCAGTATTACATGTCATTTGAATTGTGATTGAAGTGACCTATAGTATGCATGTTTCATTGGTATGACCTGCACCACATGTCGAAATTTAACACATTCTTATTGTAAAAGAGCTTTTCATACATCAGTTTTACAATGTTGTGACTGTGATAATGTCAAACAAATAGGCATCACTAAACTAGTTCATGGGAACAATAACTTGATCTAGTCACTATGTAAATATATATATATATAATAGTAACTTGTGGACAATTCTAGATTATTGAAAATTTCTTCAGACTGTTTACACTTTGAAGGTTTTCGTTGATATCCCCTCTTCCCATCCACATAATTTGTAGTAAACACTTACATGTAACTTACATACTAGTTATATCCACCATGATTGAAGTAAATATATGTCCTTTTCTTGTCCCAAATCAATTCTCAAATTTTTTTAAATGAGTACTATTTAGAAATTTTTTTTTGGTCAAGTGGATTTATTCACTTAAGATATCATGATACTTACTTTATGCCAAATTTGGATATCTGTTTCTGTTGCTGTGATATGTAATGTCAAAAATTGTAAATTTCCATTTAATTGAAAAGAATGCAAACAAATCAAAAGTTAAAAGTTCAGTTTGTGTATAGAGATGATTTATATAAGAGACAAAATATTGTACACTAACGATGAAAATGTCGTAAGGTGTGAGTGTCATAGAGACTGAGAAGGTAATGTTAGGTTATGACCTTTGAGGAATATAAGTGGTTTACAAATTCAGCACATGATGATGGGATGTCAAGGTCACAACATATTTGCCTATGTCTTATTTCTTTGTACTAAGGCATGTCCTGACGAATTTGAAAGCACAGGTGTTACTGAAGTTTCCTATTGTTGTCTGTCTCTGGCACTCTAAAACACACACTTCTTCCCATGAATAAGGAAAGCCACTGATATTTCTTAGTTTAGATGTAGATCTAAAGTTTCATATTGTTTGTAAAGTATTGAATGTATCAAGGAGAACTGTTGTAGCCTGTAGAACAAACAGGTTGTCAGTGTCTGTTTTTGTGTGAATTTACCAGCCATGATTGTTATGTAAATATTGCAAGCCTGAATGTTATATCTGCTATCTCTCTTTTATGTCATGCTATCCCTTTATGTACTTTCTATTCGTGTGTGTGTGTGTGTGTGTGTGTGTGTGTGTGTGTGTGTGTGTGTGTGTGTGTGTGTGTGTGTGTGCACACATACACACACACACATACACAGACAGACAGCACACATACACACACACACAGACAAACAAACAGACAGAGTGATATGCATTTGTATCAATCCACAAATATCTATGATAAATATTATGCACCACGAATCACAGAACACAGAAAAATAGTGATGACCTTCTGTGACCTTGACCCGAGGTCTGTTGACATCAGATTTGTAAACAGGTGTGGTGTAGATATGAACATTTACTGCTTATATACATACAATATTGTATGGAAGTCACTTAAGGCTAGACTTGCCAAGTGTAGTATTAGTAACAACAAAAACAAGGAAATGTTCAAGTCTTTACAGTCAGTCTTTGTAACAATGAACAAGAAGCACTAAATAGTATTTAGTGCTAAAATGTTACACTTTCTTACAGTAATACTGAAGACTGATTTCAGCTGTGTAACTATTTCTATGCCTCATATATAACACAGAATAAAACACCCTTTAAAAAATACTGGTGGTCGTTTTTGAAATTACATCTTCCTTGACTCCTTTTGCATCAGTATTACTAGTAGACAACTATCAGGAGTGAGACAATCAAGATTGTACTGTAAACCTAGATATTTTCGCTACTAGAAAATCTGTCAATTTTACAGTCTTTAGCTAGTTCTCAAAGACTAATTTTAACTAATTACCAATACCTGACTGGTACATTGTGTTCATGTACAAGAATGTATCTTAGTCACTGCTTATTTTGGCATTTTTGTTTTCCAGCGAAATTAGCAAAAATAAGACTTTAGCAGAAATGTTCCTGTTTATAGTAATTAACGTGAAGGATGTTAGCCTTTGTATTGACATAATTAGAAAATCATACTCTGTATATTTAGATATTCCAATGTTCATCCTTGTTCGGCCAACAAAAATGTGAAAGAAATAGCATCCTTTGTCATGGTATTATCAGGGTGAATAGACAAAGCGTCCTTTCTTATGATATTATCAGGGTGAATGAAGAAAAATATTCAATGATGATATCATTGTACATCTTCAAAGTTAATTTAAGAAAAAATGCAGATATAATGGTGATTCTAAATATTTTGACTCATACTGTTTTTTGAATCAGTCATATGACACAACATGTGTGTTGTCATGACATAGGATGACCAGGGTATAATTACATATTTTCTGTTCAAATGTGTACAACTTGGCTGGTGCGTAGTATGTTAGATATTATTCCCAGATATTTGTCTTCATTCAGCCATGTGAAATATGAGTGAACTAAGAGGCCTTGTTGTAACACAAAACCCTTAGATCACAAGTATTGTCCTGTGGTTTAGAGAAGAAAAAGATTGGGGATAATATCATCATACCTCCTCAAGCATAATTTTCTGAAAAATTGTGAAAAAATAGTAGTGATTTAGAAGATTTCACGTCATATTCTGAGCACTGTAGAACCAATTGACAGACACAAGTTGTTGTCGTCTAGAACAACCAGTTTATAAAAATACATATTTGGACAAACATGTTTAATTAACCTGCCGTGTATTTAATAAAATGTATGTTGTTATGGTAATCGGTTAGCGATCACTCCGCTGATTCCAATGTAATGCGACACTGTACAAAGTGTTTTGGGTAAGATCGCCCTTGCACTTAGTATTTGCATATATGTCAATTGTCTGTTAGCCAGTTAGGAGGAGAAACAGATATTCCAGTGTTCCTGATCCTTACCAGAATAGACACAATAATTATGATTCCTGACAAAAAAAATCTTATCCTGCACACCCCTTTTGAAATTCCGTAGCACAACTGAAAAGCCATGTAAACAAATCCTTGACTGTAGCCGTGATCTGCTGTACAGAGTCCTACTTTCATAATCCGCTCCACTAGCATGGCGCTATTTGTAACCTCTAACACATATTTATTGAAATGCATCATCTTTGGCATCACTTCCGTCCAAAGTTTCTGTGTTTGGACTAATCGCAATGTTACTCATGGTGATGCTGAAAAGTTTGATCAATGGATATTTGTTTTTTGATTGGATTATTTGTGACTGATTTACATGATTTATGTTCTTACAAAACTGTTGTACACTGGTTAAATGGTCAAAATTGGTGAAAATTTGTCAGAAAATTGTATTTTCAGTCATTAAATTTAAATAAAAATAATCACTAATCCGTTTATGATACTACAGTCAGTCCCCCACCAGCAATGAAAGTGTGAAGTCGTTGCTTCAAAACCTGAAACATGAGCTGCTGTAAATATAATTCAATATTTGACAGGACAGCAAAAAATTATCGCCCAAATTTATTCTCTAAATCGGTAAAAAATGACTGTAAGTTGGTAGTATTGTTGCCAAAATCAGATGCATACCAATCAACGGAAATATTGTCGTTATTTAAATCCAATGTTAGGGGAGACAATTTTGGCTGCGGCCATATTGAATTTGAATTTTACCTAAAAAAACGCAGGCTAAAAATCCGGTCCGAAAATCCTCAGATCATGCGTAATCTATCCACCACTGACCAGTATAAATTGAACTTGTATGAGTATTATTCATTATTGAATGTTACCACAAAAGAAATATGAGCAAAATAATTCATTATATGGGTAAAACTTAGCCCCAAGGTGATAGTTTGGGCGTAGATTACAGGTCAACGAGTTATTCATTTTGCCTACTTTCACTATGACACCCATAAATTCCCCGTTTGGAGATTACATGGACTTCGCAGTGTTTCTGACTATACCGTTCCCATGCAACTACATGTATTCAACGATGTATTTCTGGTAAAATTCAGTGGAAATTTTGGTGAGCACCCTAGAGCATTCCTGCAATAGCGGGAATCGGGGAATCGGTGGTGAAAGGGTTAAGTATGTGTTCACAGTTTCATGTGCACTGAACAGTAAATTTCCATATGAATGATCTGTGGTCAACGATATATGGTGTTCCTCTGGTGGTGCTGTATGGACCTCGGCCCGCGATCTCTTCCCTAATATGTCTGATGATAGAAAATGAATAATAGAAAATTCTTGAACCATTCACAAAGTAATGTGTTGGCATCAGTTTTGCTAGCACGATACAAAACGCTAATTATAAATTGTTAGCTAAATCTGGTTTCAAATGAGAGGTATACAAGTGATATGAAGTAGTAACAGTCTGTTGATATGGTGAATAATTATAAGTTGTCCACACTGTTAAATACTTCCTGAGGAATGTAACAGTTCACTGATGAGGCCTGACCTGTATTTTGTTGTGATGAAATTACTTGTTGGTTCATTTATGTCCTCCTGTGATAGTACATTAAATATAACTTATACAGTCAATGTTGAACCCAAATACAGCTTTCATATTAACGGTATAATGTTTCAAAATTTATGGCTATGCCCAAAAAGAAAAGAGAAGCATGAAGTTCTTCTTGAGATAAAAAGACTTTATCTTCACCCATAATATAACCTGTTTTGTTGAATAGCTACTATGAAGGACTAAATTTATAAAAACAAAAACAAATACTGGGTAGTAGTTAGTTGTTATGCATGACTGTAAATGACAGTAGGTTTTTTTCATCCTTTTCCTTCTATTCAGATATTTAATAAGTCCAATAAAAATTAGCCAATTCTAAAATTCTCCACGGCATTGCTGTGTAAATATGTTAAATGTATACCACCCCTCATGATTGAAATGTTTTGTTATAATAATAGTAGCAGTAAATTAGTTTAATTTATAGTAACTGATTCCAGCCCATCAAGCTTAGATGTCACAAAAATAGATACAGTGGTAGTACAGAAAGGATAGAATGTACAAATACAAGTTAACTCATATAGTCGCCTATACAAATTTTCTTTCCACCATAAAAAATGCAGTCTCAGTGAATTTTGTAGTGTTCTTCATCTAGTTTGTAACGAAATACTCAAACTTCTTGACTGACAGAGTGATGAATTCTGTGTGTATTTTCTGTTATGATGCAAGTATTATGCAAATTGTCATAGCGACCACAATGTTAAAGAAAGTGTCAAAGCGTCATAATAACCATTTCAGGTTGTGAATCACATCAGTTATGTGACCTTGGAAATCCTGTGAACAATGTACATACACTACAGGTCACTCACCTGAATTACACACACAGTACACAACATTTGATTTCAAATATACCACAGTTTGCTATCATTACAAACAACACCTGTATATATGGTTAAATATTAAAAGACAAAGTAATTTGGTGGATGATACTACAAACGTATTGTGATACTAGGAGTAGATTTCTGTGACAGAATAGTGGACTGTTGTTTTAATGAACCAGATTGATAACATGATTTGAATTGTGAACAGTTATAATGGCCAATATAAAGGTTGAGTCTTCCGAAATAGGTCAGTTGCACTCAGCATATCTTCCTTAAGACATGCCCCAAGGACATTGTTCATAGTGAATGCCTTGCTTTACTAAAATCAGGTTTTGAAAGTTTTACACATGTAAATCAGTCATTTTATAGTGAATTATGAAATAGATCTTTAGATTTTAGCACAAACACTTCTGACTGATGTCAGATATATATGTCAGTAACAGACTGAAATACATTTGTTTCAGCTCTATAATTTGGCCCTGTGTATCAGTACAATTTTATTTTATTTGTTATTTTTTGTTTAGACTGAGCACCCATATCTATTTTAGACTAACTCTGTTTTTGTACCCAAATAATGTATTATTTGCTAGCCAAGGAGGAACAAAAGAGGGTGTAGTGAGTAGAGTTGGCAATTTGCCAACAACCTTTGTACTACATTACCGTATGTAAATAAACCATGTAGGAGCTCACCTATGCTTGTTTCAGTGCTGCTGTGATAGAGATGGGAACACATATATCAGTTATGTATTGTATCATCATGTTTATCTCAAAGTCAAACCATGATTAATAATCAAACACACACACACACAAAAACAGTTTATTTTAAACAGCATATTAGAGTAAAGAAATGTCAATTTATATTTTAACAGCAATCTGTTTTATTACATTAAAAATGCTAATCACGGGCATAATATTCCTTGCGTAGCATGGTGCTGTATTCTTTGCAAATGTTTGTCCATGCTTTTTGAGAACTGTAATCAGTATTTAACGCAGTCAAATTGTGATTATATGTTATATCAAATTGAAACTTTAATTTGGAAAAGTGGTACAGGTATTAATGGAATGATCTTTGCTAAATTAAAACATATGGCTGGTTACTTCATTAATTTGGTAAGCAATGGGAATACAGTTAAAGAAAGAATTGAGGTGATTATCTTCCACATTCAGGTAAAAAACAACTATGTTTTGTTCTCTTTCTCATAACGACATGGTTTTTGAAAACATAGAGGCATTCCTCAAGGTATTCTTCAAATGTACAAAGCTAACTAAAGGTGGGGTGAAGTGAGGGCGTTTAAATGAAACGGCCACTTTCAAATCGTGTACATTTATTTTACTATTGCTTAGATATTGCCTATTATGTGTAAGTGATACACTAAAAGGGATGAACTCTTGTACTGAATTTTTAAATTCAGATGTTCTAATTTTGTAAATTTTGTAAATTTTTGTAAATTTTGTAAACTGATTAAAGTAAGAATTTTGCTTTGATTTCAACAACGCTTTGAAGATTTGGGGTGGAATTAAAAACAGAAATATTGAACTGACTGTGCCATCATCTCAGTAGGAAGAATTTTGAAAGCAGCCTGTATTTGTAGAAATAGTCACTTACCTGTGGAGTTCAGTGTATTAGTAAATATTTTACTCTAAGTAAACTATAAGTAGCTCAGGCCAGGCTATTATAATTCTACAAGGAAAGTAAAATGTGCTGGATCATTTGAGTAGCTAGCGTATACTATACTTTACTGCTTGCACATTTATGCAAATATATGCAAAAATAATGTTAATTGTTATGCACATTAGCCATCCCTTAATTTTTTCTGTGGAGAACACTGCTTATGCTCTATTTCTTAGCTGTTTTTCGTTAGGCCTAAAAAAAAATTGTTTGCTTCTCATTACCTGACCCCCACTTAGTTTTTCACTGCCAACCCTAAACTGAGTAAAAATAAATAAAATTGTGAAGAAATAGTGGATGCGGAAACTTATATAAAACTGTACTTCAATCTGTAATGGCTGTACATCTGATGAGAAGAAACAAATAACACACAGACCATATGGAAAACAACGGAAAATATAACTACCTGAACTAGACACTCACACATGAAAAAAAAAAGATTTCAATCTACATACCCCACCTATTCTAAAATTGAATGTAATTGGATCGCACAATTTTTGTTTTTAGGCCTTAGTGAGAAATAGGTTGGCTTCCATCTTGTTTTAGATAAAATAAGTTGAGAATGCTGTAAATTGTAGCTGCACTTCAATTCATGTATTATTAGATACTGTTCCCAACATTTTTCTTCATTCAACTGAGGAAAATATGAGTGACCTAAGGGGGCCTTGTTACTATGAGTTGCAAGACGAGTAGTGGCAAACCCTTTGGTCATGAATATTTTTCACCTGAATGAAGTAAAATATTGTGAATAATATAATTATACCCCCTCAAGCATAATTTATGAAAGATTGGGAAAAATAGTGGTGATTTGGAAAATTTTGACATATCTTGGACACGGTTAGAATCAATGATGCAGACACGTGTTATAGAACAACCAGGCCCATAAGGGTATACAATCCATATTACTGTTTGAGGACAATAACTTGTGTGAATTGTAGTGTGTATCAAACTGGTAAACATAATCACATTAATTGTACAAAACGATATAGTCATATGTAACAGTTGTGTGTGTGTATGATCATAAATATGAATGGTCTTTGTCATTGGTTACATCATAAATACTAAGCTGCTTTTCAGATAATAGTTGGTTTTGTTGTAAATGTTGTCAGTATGGAAGTGATGAAATAAGCCACTGAGGCAGTTGATGATGTAGGTGTAGAAACCAAACATTGATGATTTAAATCTATTCCAAGCAGATTGGAAGAAATATAAGATTAAATTGTAGATAGAATGAATTAATTGAATTCACCAACAATTCATATTTTATAAATCATTGTTTTGTGACAACAAATTTTTAGTCAAGAAATTTATAAATAGCCTGTTTGTAAGAAGTTGAAGTATTGCTTCTTGTCATTCTATTAAAAAGAATAATAGTGTTGTTGTGTACTGAATGGCAGTGTTTGCACTTTGACAATAGTACCATTGAATAATATTTCAGTGGGTTGTATTTCCTACATGTATGCACAGTCCACAAATTATGGTTGCAGTCTTTGAGCCTAAGTCATGCTAAGAGTGATTTCACCTCAAGAAGTATTAGTAGTATTACATCAGATTGCTACATGTAATTGTGTTGTCATTAACTACAGGTGTGTCTATGTTGTTGTCTGTCTGCACATTTACTTTTACAAGCTACTTTGATTTTTTGCAATTTTCGATTCAATATACGTTGACATCAGAAATAGATAAAGGAAGGATGACTTGTTAACATTCACATGAGAGCAGTGTACAGTAAATGTTATTATGTTATGCGTAATGGGTATGGTTAATGTTTAATGATGCATAAAGGGAGACCAGTACACAGATGTTTGCATGACAGGGATTATTATCACAATCATTGTACACATTGATGAGGCAGAACATTGAATGCTTAGTGTGCCAGGTCACAGGAGATATACTGACTGTGTGTCTACATATCATTACATGTACAGAGTGCTTGGAATCAGGGTATACTACTGTACTAACATTTCACATATGTAGACAGACAAAACACACACAAACCCTATTGCAAATTGTGAGATTTCATTATTTTTTTAGCAGATCACACATACGGATACCAGAGGTTTGTTATAGACTTTTAAATCTACCAATCCTATACCAATTGTAGAGTTGTTAGATTAGAACACCAACCAACAATACAAATGGGCTAATACTGGTAGCAATCATCATCCCTTTGCAGTGATAGTCAAGACATTAACGTAACAAAACACAGAATGTACATTTAATGACCATGTTCTCTCATTTTATGAAATTGTTGCCATGATAATCCATGTGGAATGAAACCCCATTAAAATATCAACAATTGATATGTCACATCCTGGTAGTCATGAACTTACATCAATAAAAAGAACAAGAAAAAAGATGATACCAGTCTCTGTGGTTTGTAGCTTACTTTAATCTCTGTTTGATTCAGAGACTTAAAAATGATAATACCTGATCTTTGATCAGAAAAAGTTGTATAAACTGACATTAATTTATTAGACTGGCTCCATTTGTCCTTTGTATATATTATGTTATTGCAATACATGTAGAAAAAATTGAAAATAAAAAGTTCATTTGTAAGTCTTTCTATGTGTGATGTATGACAAGGGTGCCACTGTGTCTGTACATGATCCCTAATGAATAAACCAAACACCCAGTTCTTTCAACAGTAACACTAGTGCTGTTGTCTGTTTATACGAGGAAACTGATCTGCTGTTAAAAGTAATTTGCATGCGCACGCGCTCACGCCACAGTGTCACACACACACACCTACACACCTACACACCCGCACACACACACACACACACACACACACACACACACACACACACACACACACACACATGCACATTCACTCATTCATGCATGCACGCACAGTATCTTGTTGATCTTTTGATCAAGTATTTTAGGTAACTGGTATTTTATTTCTATTTGTTTTATGAAATTATAATGTTTTTTGTGTTCCTTTAATTAAGAAGACAACCCTGACAAAATGATGATTGATATTGCAAAATTAAATATTCCATTATGATGTAACTTTCATGTCTATAGATGTTTGAGTTCAAAATATTTACTTAAAAATAGTTCATATAATTGTCTGGTCCTGTTTATTCTAGCTATATAGCAGTGATAAAACTTGGTTGGTCATAGTTCATAATACTGTAAAAACAACTGTTAAAAACATGATTGATGTATGGCTGTTTTAACAGCTGGGACAAATTCTGTTAAAATTTCACAGAATTCATGCCACAAAACTTGTACAGCTTTGTTTTGTGACGCTGGTGATGGAATGACAGATCAAAGTCTGTTCTATATATGTACAACTAACAACTAACAAGAGGCATTTGTGCTGACCCTGACAGTTTAGCAGGGAAAAGCAAACAAAGCCGCAGCCATTGCAACGTTTTGCATCAGTGTCTGACATTTTAACGTGTGACAATGTGGTCCAATTTCGTCAATACTGACCTTGTATACCTTTGTGAATTACCTTTGCTGCCAAGTGTACTTACTGAACAGGTAGTTAGCACTGTCATATTGCTAATGTTAAATTTCTGGACTAAATATTTTAACCATATTCCCATATTCAATTTTTTACGCCTGTGCACATTCCACATCTGCTTTCAGTATCTAGCTTTTGTGATTGACTTGCAAATGGGGTACAGTACATCAGGACTCAACTAAATGCATTGCCATTTAGTTGGATGGTAAAATCACATTATACATACTAAAATGTGTCCACAAAATGAAATGAAAGTGAGTTTACAGGTGAATATGAAGAATTTTGACATTCTTTGAATTGATGAGTCATAGAAATATATAGTATTCAGATTACTATTAATGGCAGTTATATCATGTCAAAAGAAATATGTCATGGTTGCCAGTTGTGCAGCATGTTGTTTTATTTGATAACTTACTAAATACTTCAGTGAGGGAGGGTACTTTGAATCGTTCCTCATCTGCCATATACATAATATATGTATATGTGGAAACTCTCCCACTCATCTCAAGTACATATATGCTTTATTGTCACTATACAATACTAGTTGCAGTTGTTGGTTGTGATAGCCATTTATCACATTCTGTATTTTAACCAAGTAAGTATACTTTGGTTTTACATGACATAACCATGCAACTATGGAGATTGTATGTACTTATTCAAAGAAGTACTTGTATTTCATAGTATGTAGCTGTTATTGGAATATTGTTTATGTCGATTTCAGTCATGATTGTGTGTTTGATAACCTACAGGAAACAGAGCAGCATTTCAGTGACTCAATCAGATTAATAAATAATGTATTTTCAAAGTTTTGCTTTAAAATAGCAGTAATTGAAGCCATTTAGTGATTCCATTAATGTAACATGTGGCTGTGTTCATCATAGAATGATGATCATGTTTAACAGTTCATCTCTGTTATTCAGGACACCCAGGACAGTTGATCATGTCTGTGATTTGAAATCAGTGGATTTACCTCATATGAGTCCATGATTTGAGATCAGCAGATTACCTTGTGTCTATGATTTGAAATCAGTGGATTACCTCGTATGAGTCCATGATTTGAGATCAGTAGATTACCTCACATGAGTCCATGATTTGAAATCAGTGGATTACCTCATATGAGTCCATGATTTGAGATCAGTAGATTACCTGATGTGAGTCCTTGATTTGAAATCAGTGGATTACCTCATATGAGTCCATGATTTGAGATCAGTTGATTACCTCGTTCGAGTCTATGATTTGAAATCAGTGGATGACCTCATATGAGTCTATGATTTGAGATCAGTGGATTACCTCTGATTGGTCCATGATTTGAGATCAGTAGATAACCTGATGTGAGGCTATGATTTGAAATCAGTGGATTTCCTTGTGAGTGTCTATGATTTGAAAAAACCTAGTTATATTGATATCAAAACCAGCCCTGGTTTATCATGATCATTCACCAGTATCTTTTCAATAGCAACCATAGCAAGAAAGAGGAAAACAAATAACTTCCGTGTGTTAATTCAACTGACTTGAATGTTGGCATGAGATTGTCAGATTGCCATGACAACATACTTGACTGTAAGACTGAATATTTGTTGTGTTTACACAGTGTGTAAATGTGGGAGATTACAGTTTATATTGACAAATATCAATAAGAAAGGACCAGAAATATGAGTGGTTTCAATTTCATGTGAGAAAAAAAAATGTAAATTTTGTCAGCGTGATTTTACATATTTCATTGCAGGTATCAGATTAAAAATGTGTTTTCTTTTCAAAAAATATTTCTCAGATAATGAATGAAAGAAACAACTTAATTTAGTGATGGATTGAAAATCACAAAAACAATTAAGGTCAGTTTCATAATAGGTGTATGAAATTAAACCATTTTAGCATGTTCCAAAACCCAACCTTTTATAAAGAGCTTAATTTCAATTTTCCAATTACAATGCAATGATGAAGTAACAAAAAAAATGACAAATTATAAATTAAATCGATGCAGATTAATAGACATGTCAAGTTCTGGTGTTAGTCAGTGTAATTGTTGTCTACATTGCAATGCAAAAAGTCAAGCCCAGTAGATATTTTCAAAAAAGAATAATGTTATTATAGTTTAGTATAAATATTGATGTTTACAGAATGATGTATCAGTTATACTTTGATTACTGTAATAGTGGTACTAGATTACTATGGAAATCAAGCCATAAACAAACTAACAGTGGTACTAGATTATTATGGAAATCAAGCCATAAACAAACTAACAGTGGTACTAGACTACTATGGAAATCAAGCCATAAACAAACTAACAGTGATACTAGATTACTATGGAAATCAAGCCATAAACAAACTAACAGTGGTACGAGATTATTATGGAAATCAAGCCATAAACAAACTAACAGTGGTACTAGACTACTATGGAAATCAAGCCATAAACAAACTAACAGTGGTACTAGATTACTATGGAAATCAAGCCATAAACAAACTAACAGTGGTACTAGATTACTATGGAAATCAAGCCATAAACAAACTAATAGTGGTACAGTCAAACCTGTGTATAGTGGTCAGCCAAGGGACTAACAAAATGTGGCCACTATAGAGAGGTGGCCTTTCTGTAGAGGGTTGGTTGTTTTTGTAATCAGGTGGCCAAAACATTTAGAAGTTAAGAGAAGTGGGGACATAAACTAAATACAACATAATATTAAGGGTTTAAAAACTAATTATTTAATCTCACATCAAAAATACATGTACATGTATTTACAATTCAATGACAACTCTGCTTTGCATACATTCTAGAAGTAATTTTGCAGTTTCTGTGAAAAATATCAATCATCAATAGTCTAGTCCAATTACAAATTTATGTAACACAGTTTTTCGTCTTTCAAATCTTTCTTTTACGATCACCTGGTGCGTTGCTTTCGAACTCCTCCAAAAATTCAGACTTGCGTTTCTTTATGATCAGTATCTGGGTACGCCCAACACCATACTTCTCAGCCAGTTTGCGTGAGCCCACAGAACAACCACTCGCTTTGTACAGACTGATAATCTCGACCTTCTCGTTCAAAGTCAACGTCTTCCGAACAGCCTTCGCCATGGTTTCGATGATAAACGGTAAATAATGCTGTGATACAATTTGTTACGACGTGATAGCTACGGTGCAAAAGCATAGAATGGTACATGTACGAAGCTCTCGCTCCGAAACACAGTTGCCACCATTGATGTTTTGTTTACGTTCACGCACAGAGTGACTGTGGTTCACGTGTTACGTGATGACGCACTTTGACCTATGACCTGTCAACTGTACTTCGATGTTTCTTTGTACGGTAAAGTTTCTGACTCCTTTCGGCACTGCAGCAAGTGTTAAACGGGTATCGTTGACATTACTGTGGGTCTATTGGCGGTATGGTCACCCTGTTTGATGTTACCGGGTGATGCCCACAGTGTGGCTGTAGTGAATAACATGAACGAACTACGTCATTGTCTTGTTTCCGTAGTGCAGTGCCTATTGTTAACCAAAGGAGGTGTGTGTTTTCACACTGATACGGCGATAAAACAAAACATCGGACAACCTCTGACGACTTTCTATTTCAATTGAGAGTTTCAACTCAAAGATACCGACCGTTATACACGGTATAATTACCAAATTGGGCCGGTAATAGGTGGCCGCTGACCGCGTTAAAGAGGTGGCCGTTCTATCAAGTGTCATTAACATGTAAAATTGCATGGGACTGCCACAAAGTGACCGCTTAGAGAAGGTGGCCGCTCTGTCAGGGTGACCGCTAAGACAGGTTTGACTGTACTAGATTACTATGGAATCAAGCCATAAGCAGACTAACAGTGGTACTAGACTACTATTGAAATCAAGCCATAAACAAACTAACAGTGGTACTAGATTACTATGGAAATCAAGACATAAACAGACTAACAGTGGTACTAGATTACTATGGAAATCAAGATATAAGCAGACTAACAGTGGTACTAGATTACTATGGAAATCAAGACATAAACAGACTAACAGTGGTACTAGACTACTATGGAAATCAAGCCATAAACAAACTAACAGTGGTACTAGACTACTATGGAAATCAAGCCATAAGCAGACTAACAGTGGTACTAGATTACTATGGAAATCAAGACATAAACAGACTAACACACAAACTGAAACTGAAACTGTTCTTGCACATGTTGATATAAGTTATTTATGAACATTGATGTAATTGCTAATTACACTTATAAGAGGGTGGCATCTCTCATAGCAAGTTTTCCTCAAGTAGCCACACATTTAATCCTATTCAATGTTTTTACACTAGTCCTGCTTCCAAATAGAGTAAGTTTGGACTCAATTATGACATTGTCCCCTTCCTTCTACTTCTTGCAAAGAGCCGTGTAACAAACCTGAACTACCCTAGAAGAGCCTGATTCCATAAAATTACCAGACGAAGCAGTCAAATATTAGCAATTGGTTGAGTATTTATCCATTGTCATCTCTTTGACTACAGTAATCCCTGCTTGGATGACCAAAGTCTTAAAAATTAGAAATTTTGATAATTTCAAATGCCTCCTTATTCAACTTTGATACACTGGCATATCCAATATGGCAGCGTATGCTCAAGTACATAACTTTGAGATTTCACATCATGAAAAGTTATCATGAAATATGAAATAAGAAATAGTAAGTTGGTTGATTACTGTAACATTTGATTGCTGGGTATGTTAATTCTTATGTTATTGGTAAACAAGTATTTTGGTTTATTACATAGGTTTTTACAGGACGGTGTATAGGGACAATGTCAGAAATGTGTCACTGGTTACAATATCTTGATTATAGGGTGATTATATCTAGTATATACATACCAAGACACTGCATCAACAGTCCTTTTTAGTTTGCCAACAGCTTGATTTCCAGAGTAATATTAAAGCAAAACAATTGGTTATTGATCACTGCTTGTCATTCATTTTCATCTTGATCATTGCTATTCATACCGCATTACATGAATAAGTCACATTCATTCATGAATTATTTTCATTAATATACAGTTCACAAGCAGTGTTGAAGGTTTCCAAAGTGTTCAATTCAATATTGCTCATTAATGTGCAATGAAAAATAAATAACTGTGAAATCAATATATGTCATATGTGCTATGTAGATAAAAATGATTATAAAATGTACCAGTAATGGCTGCTAAATATAGACACCAAGGGATATATAATTGTTACTCATGGTTTGCAATGAATCCTAGTACATTAATTAAAATACGTTTTAGTCCCACATTTATTGTGGTGTACCATGAAAATAAAGGTGTGCTGCATTATATAACAAAATTAGATAAATTCTGAAACAACTATTGAACTAAATGTTAGTGCAGATTTAGATAGAATGCTATTTACATTGTAAGGTGTATCTGTTTTAAAATTCAAAATGGCCACCATAATATCCAAATGCTATTTCAAAAAAATGAGAGGATAATATTCTAAATTTTATAGAAGTGGGAAGGTAAATGTTACAGTTGTGTACAGTATGTTTGCAAAGGACTTAAAAGTCTTATAGCTAAGTGTGATAAAATTTGAAGTATTTTGTTACCTTGTGAAAACCCTTCCTACTGCCATTATATTGTGTTTAGTGTAGGAGTTGTATTCACTTGTATGCACATGTAAAGTGACAGTATATGTATATGCAGAGGATTGTGTTGATCAGAATTAGAATTTACAAATCTGTTTGTATTAACATTTACATAACATGATTGACTGGACAACTATTTTAACTGTTAGTGGTTGATACAGGATTTACATTTGGGCAATATACCAGTACTCTGCAAATATGAATAGTGATGCGTGATGGTTTATGATATGATATGTATGTCTAAAAATAACCTAAATTGATACGACAGAGATATCTGTGGTATGTTCCACTGGAAATGTGATATTGATGTAGTATGTACACAATATAATCAATGAATAAATCTGAGCCAATATGCTGAAATATTAATGAGAATTAATCATAAAAATTGACTTGATTAATCCAGTAGATATCAATCAGATATCGGGTTACATATCCTTGTCTGTGTTGGTTTTAGCTTGATTTTGATGAAGTGCTCAATTTTCCCAGTGGAGTACTATATAGGGAAACTAAATTAGAATGTGAAATGACAAAACAGGTGCAGGAATTTTAACAGTCTGTTTGTTAAATTAGTCTGTACGCCTATATTTTAATTGCAAAAATAATATTGAACATAGGGGAAATGTAATGTTGTGTTATATATATTGTTTTGTGTTACAGTTGTAAAGTTGGCAGACATAGACTGATTGATATGAATATTGTAATGATTGCAGTAATAATAAAAAACATCCCAAGATTTATTCAATGATGTGAAAAGAAAGAAGGAAAAAGAGAGTTTAGTCTAGTTACAAATTAACTTAATTTTTTTATGACAGTGAAAATGGAAATCTGCTTGCAAACCATTTTTTAGCACAACTGATTTGATAAGGTTCAGTAGTGCTATAGGCATGGTGTGACAGTGTCTGTCTGCCTGTCTGTCTGTCTGTCTGTCTGTCTGTCTGTATGTGGACAACTTAAACTCAAAAACCGCTTGACCAATTGGTGGGGACATTACTTATGGTATCTAGTTGGGAAACTGTTAAAAAAGGGAAATGATTCCATCATTGGTGTGTGATTTTTGGTCAAAAAACTTAAACTCAAAAACTACTTGGCAAATCAGTCTGAAATTTGGTGGGAATGTTTTTAGGGGTGTTTAGATTTAGAATTGCTAGTGAAATAATGATTCTGGCAGTGATGTGCAAATTAGGTCTAAAAATGTGTGCCTTTGGTCAAAAATTTATAATTCCAAAACTACTTAGCAGATTGGGATGCAATTTAATGGGGATGCATCTGGGGATGTGTAGATGAAGGTGTATGGTGAATGGAGCTGAAACTTGGTAGGGGTGTTTATGGAAGTGTTAGTGTGCAGTTACTGTTCAAAACATTTTGACACAACTGGCCCTAGCAACCCATGACCACACCCTTAGCAACAGTGAAATGATACATATTACAAAGATAACAACTGGGATGGGTATGTACATGAATAAAGACTTAAATATGTATGCAAATATTCCTAGCAACAATTCACATAGCAACAGCCAAATGATGTATGTCTTTTGGAATCCCTTTCATTTGATACAGTTGTGCTACAATGCCATTGGTGCTATTTTCAACTAAACTCTTTATGACAAACAGTGAAACATGGAAACCTGCTTGCAAACTGTTGTTACAAATATAAACAGAGTTCAGCTTCAAACGTAGTGTTAGATTGGCCATGCATAAAATCTGTCTTGTTCCTATGTAACATTGTTGTATGTTACTATATTAGGTATTTTACCTACTGATGATGGTTATATTACACGATGGGATCACTTAAGGATAAAATTTGAACCTTTCCAAAAAGGAAGTCATGAAATTTACAGCGTATATCAACAATTTAAAAGTATGGTGTATGTTTTATGTACACTTGTGGAAATATGTAAGTGGTCTATTTCATAGGTAAATTAGAATTGTTTGCTCAAAATAGGCCATTTACAGGTATTCTTGTATAAAGTTATCAATATTATACAGGTAAACATGGCTAATGAACCAGTTTTGATATTTCTTTGCTAATTCGTGAGGGAATAGTTACAAATGTGCTGCCTAAAGGCAACATATGAACTGAAAGACCATATTATACTGTCATGTTGGCGATTATCACTATTGTTATTTAGTATGCTAAAAATAATGTTAGAATAGTTTACTGTATAATGCTGGTTGGTTAGAATTATTGGCTTTTATACTAGTCAGAATTGGTGTGTGTGTGTGTGTGTGTGTGTGTGTGTGTGTGTGTGTATGTGTGTGTGTGTACATGCGCGTGTGCATGCATGCATGTGTGTGTGCATGTGTATGTGTGTGCGTATGTGTATGTGTGTGTATGTGTGTGTGTATGTATGTGTATGCGTGTATGTGTTTAGGACTGTGTACTAGTTTTCACACATGATTGATAAAGGATTCCTAAGTTTTCAGTGTACTACATACATACATGGTTGAGGATCAGTTACTTGGCAACAAATTATACAGCTGCTGTACCATGACACTTTGACATTTGTTATTTTAGTCTGTACCTGTAACCTTTTAATTGTGTTGTTGCCATGGCAACATAATTATCTGAATTTAGTTTGAACAGCATAAAAAACTCTGTGCATTCAAAACATTAAAATATGAAGGGTTGTGAAAATAGATTGCAATACATGTGAACAAAATTTTGTTCTTGACTGGTTTTATAGATTCCAGAATGTATCTTGACCATCCATGTGTGGAAATTCAAACTTGTGTTCTTTTATTTACTTATTTTGTATATCTGGATTTTATTCCTTAGGTACAAGGAAAGGACCCTTCAGTAGACATCACACAAGGCATCACACACAGCATCCCACAGTCTCAGGAGATTTCTCAAGACATCGTAGAAGAATCGGAAGAGGAGAGGTTTGAAGAGATCCATGATGCGGCTCCCCCAATTGAACTACCACCTTGTGAACTCAGTAAACTAGAAGAAATATCAGAACTTTTTAACAGTGTGCTCCCATCACCCATCCGCCGAGAGAAGCTAGCAATCGCCATAGAAAACGACCACTACGTGAAGAAATTAATAGAGCTTTTCCATATGTGTGAAGACTTGGAGAATATTGAAGGCCTACATCACCTCTATGACATTTTGAAAAGCATATTTTTACTGAACAAGAATGCTTTATTGGAAATAATGTTTTCAGACGATATTGTAATGGACGTTATAGGATGTTTAGAATATGACCCCAATCAACCACAGCCAGTCAGGCACAGGGAGTACTTAAATTCCAAGGCTCACTTCAAGGAAGTCATTCCAATCACAAATCTAGAATTGTTACATAAAATTCATCAGACTTACCGAGTTCAATATATTCAAGACGTTGTGCTGCCCACGCCTTCAGTCTTTGAGGAGAATATGCTATCAACGCTCAATTCCTTTATATTTTTTAACAAAATCGAAATTGTCAGCATGATACAGGTAAGTTCAAGTGGGTGATTTCATGCTTAATTATGCTTAATGGAGATGATGTCATATATACATCTTTTTATGTTCATAAACTGTTGTATTTTGGTTTTCTTCGTGATATTTGTCTCTGTTTATGTCTGTGATTTGAATATTAATGGTGGTCTTCTGAAAGAACACATCACATTTAGTTCTAACATTTATAGCTAAAACTGCAGAAATTCCAGAGAATGTGAAAGTACAGCTGCCTGAAAAGATAAGGTTCTGAGCCTAACAACACTGGAAATTTAATGGATAAGAACATATGCAATACCTGAGTTCCAAATGTAATTGCAGAAAGCAATACCCCAACACTTTCCTGAACTCTGAACTTTGATGAGAGATTGAGGTCACCCACTACACTATTAAAACCAATTGGAGTGATTTCATGGCTTATGTAGTATACTTGACATGACTACATTGAACAGCTGTCAGTCGTGTTAGAGATATGATAGGAAAACAAGGATTCCATAATATGATATTGCAATATGTATGGATGTGGTTACCATTTATTTTCAATGAAACACCATATTATGGGGTATACACTTTATTACCTGTATCTGTAGGAATGTGTTGAAGAGGCTGGGGTACAATTTACTGTGTTATAAGTGTGTACTGTATGCAGTTTTAATATACTAGTAGTTCACACATGAACTCTGTAACACCACAGTGCATGGTAGTGGCCCACTCTCGATAACTGGTAAATTAATACTCCTTTTGTATTAGTTTGCAAGCAAGTAAGGAATATGAGGCATAGCTGCATATTTTGTATAAAGGAAATAATGGCTGGCTTCTATAGGGGGACCTCTTTTATACCACAAGATGAGGTTGGTCACCCATGCTACATCTAATACAGGTACAGTTAAAGATTTTAAAGCAGTGTTTAGAATTCAGAATATGTACTTGCTTCAGGTATGTCTTTTTATTAGACAATGAAGAATGAACAAAACCAATAATGAAATTGCCCCAAGTCATTGATCTGTGAAGTGTTGTTCATAGGTCATGTGAGGTCATCTGAATATAGCAAATTAACAAAAACTACTGTAACATGTTCGTGATGGAACACTGTCGACAGATTGATGTGTTTGTTTGATGGAATGTTGTCAAGACTGTGTGTGTGTGTGTGTGTGTGTGTGTGTGTGTGTGTGTGTGTGTCCGTCTGTCTGTCTGTCTCTGTCTTGAAAATTTCATTATTAGACCATCTTACAACATGCTAATATATAGTAGAAGAGTTAGCATAGTAATGTTAATCATGTTTGATTTACACAGAAACTCATAATTATGCTACTTTTATAAGTAATGAAATAAGTTTTAAGTTGAAGTTTTAGAAAGCCTGAAAAGGAGGGAAGTACATACTACATGTAATGTAGTTGTATAGGTCGATGTAACGTGATATAACTCAGGCAGTCTTATAGCACTTGCAGCAAGCCATCTGTTGATACAGCAATACATGTAACACTAACAGTTGGTGGCTTACAAGCTCTAGAATATTGAAATATAGGCAGATGTGTGGCAAGTTATTACAATTAGAAATCAAGTCACATATTCTATTTTAATTACATAAGGATGGTTGTTTTCACCCCTGATAACACAATAGTAATGTAGTCAGCCTATTGACTAATCAATTTATAACTTATATCACAGGATGGTGTTTTCAAGAAACTAAAGTGTGGTATGTTCTGATTACATTTAGATTGCCAACCTAAATTAGGTCCTCCCAAATATAGCTATACCCTAGTAAATTACCAACTAGATGGATTATTTGTCTATAATGATTGATGTCATGTTGTTGTGTTATATTGTGTGTCTACTAGTACTAGTAGTAGATACACCTCATGTCAATCCTAGGATATCTTATGTAAACAATAGAGCCCTAAGATAGTAAGGGTCAGTTAGGGTCATGCAAAGACAACTGGAATGTGATCAGGCATAACTGTCATGGGTTTATGATCTAGAGAGCCAATACTGACATTCTTTGGAAACCTTAATAATTGTTGGTTAAACAACAAAGCAAAGCCTGGAAAGTATGTCATGAATAATACACAAGATATGTAGAGTTTGTTTAAAGGATTTTATCCATGGCATAGTTCAAGTCTCAGCCATCTGTTTGAGCAGAAAATCCTAAACATTTCACAGAATTTATTTGAAGAAATTATCAGACATGTTATAAATTAAAGGTTATGATTTTTGTTACGAAGAACAATTAGATAACAGAAAATGTATATTTCTTTTCACTTTTCATATCAATTATTGACTAAAAAGATTTGAATGCATAAATACTGAATGGCTGCAAATCCATGAAAAGAATGACTTGTATTTTTTAGTGTTGTAACTTACTGAGAGGTCCTTTATGTATATATGATATGATATGATATGATATGATATCTTTTATTACCTGATCAAAAAGAGAAGAGAAAAATGACATTACAAATATAGCTACAAAGAATCAAACTATCAGATCGAATAACAGGAGTCAGAAAATAGCAATGCTAATTGTGTCTGACCCCTGGAAACAGTAAATAATGGTACAAGTTTAGGGTGTAAATAAATATGCAAATGTAGCTCTACCCTCGATATCCCCCCCCCCCCCCCCATATATCTCTGAGAGGCAAAATGAAAGGAATGTATTTGTTCACAGTTTACACTGATCATGATGGTCAATGTACAGCAATCCATGAATAGCAAGGAAACCATATTTTCAAACAACAACAACAACAACAACAACATCGTCATCGTAACTGTACAGGTTGATGATGTTTACAAATAATTCAAAGTAGTTCCGACCATATTAAAATACTGTGATGTCAAAGTCAATCTGATTAAAATCCGATGTGGTGAAAGCATCTAAATGCTTCCATCGTTTTGTGTCGTTTGTTTTTGTACCGAATGATCGTACAAAAACAAATGACACAAAATGCTGGAAATAGAGGTAACTAAAGCATTTAGATGCTTTCACCACATCGGATTTTAAATTATAGTCAAAGTATAGGAATATGACATGTATGGATTTCATATCATTTCTATACTTTGATGTCACACCCTGGGAATATGAGGGTCTATGTATATAATAATACCTGTGTATGTCATTGATTGTTTACCATAATATGTTTAATAGAAGGTACACATAAATTGTCCTGGTCTTTTTGTCATGTATTGTAGTCATAGTTTAACACATTGCAGTATTTATCAATAGAGTGTGGTAAATTATTGTGCAGCAAATCATAAACAAAGGTACTGGTCATGAACCTATGCAGCTTATATACATCAAGAATTTCCAGCTCATTTAAAAGTGGTGAAGAGTGAGTCCTAAACTGACTTTGTATACTTAATATACTTATCTAGCCCACAAACTTACCTATTTGACACCAGGAGTTGAACTGGTGAAGATATTGTCCAACTAGATAGCCAAGTCTTTTGGCTAATTGCAGGTTTAAGATATTTGAGTGTTGTTTAGACTTGACCCTTGAATTAGGTCAGTTGTAAGGTCATTGTGTTGCAAAGTGTATCATAAGCTGTGAATGAAAGTACAGCGACAGTAACTAACAGAATCACTGTATCGCTAAGTCTAATATTGACTATAACAATCACTGTATCTCTAAGTCTAATATTGACTATAACAATCACTGTATCACTAAGTCTAACAAGTCTTTATACAGTACATGTCAAAGTTGATCTTGTCATATTAAAATTGCTGTGATTGTGCCGGACTAAGTATGCACAAAAGTCGTTTTAGACGTGTTATTGAAGTGCTAAGGTTTGATTGCAGATAAGCAATGGAACATATCCAAAATGGTTGTGGTCCATTTTTGTGATCAAGTGAACAAGAAGAATTCCTGATTTTGGTTAACAAAATATGTCTGTATTAAAAGGTTGGAGTTTAAGAATGGTTAATCATGTTATTTTGACCTACAGTAAGTGGTCCTATAATTTACAACACATTTTATCTGTTGTAGGATGACGACAAATTTCTTCCGGAGATATTTGCACAACTGACAGATGAAGCTACAGATGACAATAGAAGGAAAGAACTGGTCTTCTTTCTAAAGGAATATTGTACATTTGCACAGACATTTCAAAATAGAGAAGCTGTTTTCAAGGTATGTATACCTTACAATGTGTTCTAACAAATGTGGCTGTCTGATTTATTTGAATAACTTAAACTTAAAATTAAAACAAGTTTACGTTAGCATTGGTATCTTTATAACATCTCAACTTGTGATGAATATATAAAGACAGTGGATAAATTGAGTTGTGTTTGATTTCATCAAAACTTAGATGATATGTATTTCAGAAATCCTGACTGACTTGTGAATTGTGACAAATATTTGTGCAAAAATTGAATGAAATTGGTATGTACCTTCAGAGATCGCGTGAACGTGTTGTTTGTGCATATTTGACGCCATATTTGACACTTGGGACACTTTTTTGGATGTATGCATCACTGGGGACGTGTCATAAACAGCTGGGACAAATGGGGCTTACTGTTGGCAAACGTATGGTTATCATCTTTGCTTCGAAATTGTAGAGCATGACATCGTGGATTTAGTCAGTTCTGCTTGTAACTATTTTCTAAATCTTTATGTGCAGTGTGACCTGTTAAATTTGAATATGACCCATCGTATGCAAAACGTTTAAACCGTTTCATGTGCCCCATGACCATTTCTTGACGTGGAGAGTACGTCTTGGGTAGTTTAGAAAACTATGGGATATTATCATTACTTATCCACGTGATTGGTTACTTGTTAATATCCACATGATTAGAAAGGGTTTCCATTGATAGCATGGCCATTACGGTGAAGCATCTTCCCTCATGGGTGAAGCGATGATTTAATAGACCACATTGGTGGACAGTCTATGCTGAAAACTTCACGTAGATAAAATCATACTGCCATGTCACCATTTCATTCTCACTAAAACTGAAATTTTTTTTTGAGCTTCGTTATGAGATTGAACACATTACATGAATTTACAGTTCACTACATGCTCTTCGTCTATCTGAGGAGAACATGGTTCACATGTTATGTTAAGGCATCGTTCAAGAATAAACGAATAGCTTCACGTATACAGAGTTAACAGTTCTTCTCAGTGACACAAAATTTGTATCAAATGCTTTTACAACTGTGTCTGTCAAATTGACAGTTACCATCTTACCATAGAAAATAGAAAATCTAGAAAGATCAAATTAAACCACTGTATAGAGTATTGTTGCATATAAATGTTTTCTTTTTGGAAGTGCAAACTATGTACTTGTATACGGTGTGCAGGAGAATGACGTGTTCATTTCATGTACATGTATTTACATGTGTAACGTACATGTATTTCGTATACATCTGCAATACATGCAGTGTGCATGCAAATTTGGAAAAGACGCACCACTGTAATGGGATTTTGATGCTAATTTTGGCAGGAACGCATCCCAGGTACTCATCAGAAAAAAGCTACCTCGACCTCTGACCTTATAGACAGATAGTTTCAATAGATACAAATGTGTAAGCTATGATTTTCTAATTCTAATGTGATGCTACTAAGCTGTACTGAAGACTGTTGCCGTAGTAACATATTGTAGTATATGTAGTGTACATTTGTGTCAGCTATGTTATCTTGGCATCATTGCATATACTGTATTTTGACATCTAATTCATATGATTGTATTGTTATTGTTTCAGATGCTATCAAATTTAGGTGTTTTACCTGCATTAGAGGTTATATTGGTAAGTTACATAAATACTATTGCAATCAGATATGTAATTCAATGTCATATCAAGGTTGGTGTGTTTCAAACCTTCCATAGTCATACATAATTTAGGCATAAATTCAGCTATGAAATGTTTTTTTACAGTGTTTGTTTTCACTTTAGCAATTTATCATAAAACATAGTTGTACACATAGTTGATGCTAAGTTTGCCATGTATTTGAATTTATTGTCTTGCTTTGTTTTCAAAATGAATTGATTTGTTGTTGTTTACTTTGCAGGCAATGGATGACAATGATGTGAGGCAAGCAGCCATTGACATCTTTGCATACATTGTTGAGTACAGTCCTTCAATGGTCAGGGAATTTGTTCTACAAGAAGCAAATACTCAGGATGATGTAAGATTTTATCCCTTTATCCCTTTATCTTGTTTCCTAGAGATGTAATTGTCTTTTGCACAGATTCAATGAAAGACAAACACTTCTCACCACTTCTCCCCATCTACCACTTCTGTCAAACACCTCACCACCATTCCCCATCTACCAACCCTGTCAAATGCCTCACCACCACTCCCCATCCTAACATCCTTGGCAAACGCCTCACCACTACTCCCCATCCTACCACCCTTGGCAAATGCCTCACCACCACTCCCCATCCTACCACCCTTGGCAAACGCCTCACCACTACTCTCCATCCTACCACCCTTGGCAAATGCCTCACCACCACTCCCCATCCTACCACCCTTGGCAAACGCCTCACCACTACTCCCCATTCTACCACCCCAGTAACAATTGCAACATTTGACATGGTTCTAGAGACATTACAAGTATTACTAACAATCAAAGTGACCATTTCTGTAGTTACACTGAATACAATTTATAAGGTCTGATGCTAATATTGGTTTCATTGATTATTTTTGTTCTCATTTGTAGGATGTATTATTAATGAATCTTGTCATAGAACAAATGATCTGTGACCCTGACAAAGGTAAGTAACTAAAGCTGACAAGCAAAGTAGTCTTTGGTGTGCTCTTTTAGTACATTGTCATGTATTCTTTTTGAAAATGGGTTCCTTGACAAGCAACATACACACTTATATGAGGGAGACTGTTTTATCACTGTACAGACACCTGTAGATTATACCAGTTTTAGTAAGGAAAATACAAGGAAATTAATGATTGCTGAAATGTGTTTTGCACAGACCACCAGTAGATAATGGTATCTGTATCTGTATCTGTATCTGTATCTGTATCTGTATCTGTATCTGTATCTGTATCTGTATGTCTGTCGCTGTCTTGTATTTCATTGTATTGTATTGTATGGTATTAATTATGTGTGGTTTATGGAAATCTACACTGTGCAATCTTGTTAAAATCTGATGTGCTGAAAGCTGCTAAATGCTTTATTTACCTCTATTTCCATCATTTTGTGTCGTTTGTTTTGTTCCAAGTGATCGCCGCCTTCGATCACTCAGCAATGAACGATTAGCCGACATCTACATCGGATTTTAATCAGATTGATGCACACTTTGATGTGTCAGTTCCTGTGCAAATGGTGTCACATTTCCAATGTTATATTTCATGTACTTCACAAATATTTCCAGATTTCTTTCTGATGTAAAAGGTCATTATTATACTCAGTACATTTTCTTGCAAGTTGTCTTAGTTTAATTATAATGAATTTGCATATTTTTCAGAACTTGGTGGCGCTGTCCAACTAATGGGACTTATACGAATTCTCATTGACCCTGAGAACATGTTGGGGAATGTGAGTTTAAATGTAAGTCATATATTAGTATTACATGTAATATAGAGAATAACAACACAATAATGTGACACTACTACTACTATTACTACTACGATGACGATGGCGGCGATGGTGGTGTAGGTGGCGACGATGACGACAACGACGATGACGACTACTACTACCACGACTACTACTACTACTACTACTACTCTATAGCTGACTTGACTAATCAAAGTTACGCAATGCTGATCATTAGATAATGATAATAATGATAATAATTACTTTATTCGTCATGTAGAACGTGAAATTTCCTTTGCATTGGTACTACATAGCCATATAGATTACAATTACTCAAATAAGAAATTCATGAAAAGTAAAGGTTACAACATACGGATAAATATATTTAGCAGCGATTACAAGTGATGATCATTTATAATGTTAAGTACATGTAATAGCTTTATTTTCAACCTAGTGTTTCATGTACATTATGTATGTTTAGAATACTGTACTTGTGTTTGGAAACTTCACAAGTAGTTAATTACTGTATCAGGGTTCTCCATAATTATGAAAAATAAAGGGGCAGCCTAATTTACATATCAATTTGCATACTATTAGCATATTTTTTCAGATCTTAACATTAGAGAGTGAACAAATGTTTCAAGAACAAAAAGACATGGCAGGCATTTCGTGCTACAACAATTGCAATTCAAAGCCAAACTTGATCATATCATACCAGAGTAGTTATTCTTTAAGAATAAGTGTACATTTTAAGTTTTCATTTGTATTCATAGATACAATATAAAAATGGTCAATGATATCCCATGATCGTATGTACTATTAAGAGTACGTATGGGAAGGCTTGGAAAATCCGGAATGTGAACCGGCCACGGAAACTATCATCTACGGAAACTACATTTTCATGTATAGACAAAAACAATGCCACAGTTTTCTATGGACTCAATATGTTACTGGATTCAATGTGAACAAGCCTTACTGTGCTTTACCTTTCCAAAAACATGGAGGTTAACGTTCTTTCTTTTCTTTTTTTCGATCAGAAGACAGAGAAGACAGAGTTTTTAAGTTTCTTTTACAAGCATTGTATGCATGTTTTAACGGCACCAGTGCTAGCAAACACAACAGAAGACAAACCAAGTAAAGGTATGTATGTCATTTTGGAATCATCAAACTAGTCTGAGCTAAAAAGGACTACTATTATGAAGTGTTTGGTTTGAATATGACTATAGAATTGGAAAGAATTGTATATGTTTACAGTGTATCTCTCAGTGTAATGTCTATTATCAATCCTGACTTGGCTCTTGTTGTGTATATGTGAAAAGTAATTTGTCCAGTAAGCTAGTTTGCTGTGTAAGGAGTCAAGTCTGTGGGATATAATACATGCTGAAACTAGTAGGTAGCAATACTTAGTAAGTTTGAGTCACATACTAGAAATGTAGACAGTAAATCAAAAGTTACAACTACTGTGGCTTTCACTGTGATAGACTTTTGGACCACTTAGTCAGTCATTGATCTATTGCAATTTAACTGTTACATGTGAAACTAGTCCTTCTATCTATGTTGGACATTAGGACATTTGAAAATGATTTTAAGATGACACAGATTGTACCATTGTCTTTTTTTACAGATGACTATCAAACAGCCCAGTTACTGAGTATCATCTTAGAGTTGTTGTCGTTTTGTGTGGAGCACCATACATATCACATCAAGAATTACATCATGACTAAAGATTTCCTGCGCAGGGTACTAGTCCTCATGAAGTCCAAACACATGTTTTTAGTCCTGAGTAAGTAATATCTCTACTACCAAGCAACTGGTCACACATACGCATTTCTTGTTCACCTTACTATCAACAGTTTAATATAAACAGGCCATGAACTTTCTGAATATGAGTGGTTACTATTTAAAAATATCATTTAATTTAAGGGTAAACAGTTTTTTTGTTGTTGTCAAATATGATATGGTTTGACAGAATTATACTAGACTGACGTTGTTCTTGGTTGAGAGAGGAAATGTCACACAAAGATGTGACACTTATCAGAGTAACAGAAGTTAGTATAACTTAATTACATAATGTATGGAAGAGTTTACTTGATTTAGAATGGCAGATGTTGTATAACCATGTTTTAAAGTATATTGCTTGTCTTACTCTTTAGGTGTAGTACGGTTTGTCCGTAGAATAGTAGGTCTGAAGGATGAATTTTACAACCGTTACCTGATAAAAGGAGACTTGTTCCAGCCATTGATAGATGCATTTCAAGCTAATGGAGACAGATACAATCTGCTCAACTCAGCAGTGTTAGAACTATTTGAATTCATTAGGATGGTAAGTAATCACTTCCATATGCTTTTTGTATTTCTGTCTATTTAACTGTTCTTCAAGAACTTCTTAAAATTACTGAAATAGTGACGAGTAAAACTTTTGCTTGATATGGTACTTGTAGTATCATGCCAGGACATATGAAGTGAAACCCTGCAAAGAAATGCCACTAAGTGTTGTAAGACAAGACTATTTCAATAAAGTGATCACATTCCAGACAGACAGTGCAATGTTTTTACTCTGACCTTAGTATAATTGACTTAAATGCTTGGCCTGATTATAGGGTATGATCTTCTCTTCAAGTGATGACCTAGATAGACTGAAGAGACAATACTAGGAGTCAAAAGAGTTTTATCATGGATTGTCAATACTGTCACTATAGGTGACCTCTCTTCATTGGGGTCACGGGATGACATGTGATTTGTCTGTTTACAACTTGGAAATTCCTTTGAATCATGCTACCAAGGATGACTAGAAAGTGAGACAAGACATGTTTTGTTGTTAAATTGCAGGAAGACATCAAGTCATTGATCACCTATGTGATAGAAAGTCATAATGACACATTTCAAGACATCAACTATGTACAGACCTTCAAAGTACTCAAAATCAAATATGACCAGCAACAAGACAGACTGAGTGACAAGCCAGCTCTTGAAAAGTAAGTGGGTATGCATGGATTCCATGTAGTAGAGATACAGAGATGTACAGCTGACTTTTGAGTGTGTTTGATGGCTGAGGGATGTAGCGATTCCAAAGACAGATTCAGCAATATTGACATATTTTTGTATGAAACTGAAGAATGTTTGTATTGACAGCCACAGTGAAATGATATGCAAAGAGAAATTATACTGTTATAAAGTATGTGTCATGTTTGGAGGTAGTAAATGGGGATGCATGTCATACTGTCAAAATGTGGAGATGAAAATCACTAAAAACAATGACCATAACTGTGACCATGACCTTGACTTTGACCATGATCATGACTGGCCATGACTTTGATCATGACTGACCAAGGCCATGATCAAGACTGACCATGACTATGAATATGACCGACCATGACTATGACTATGACTGACCATGACTATGATCATAACTGACCATGACTATGACTATGACTATGACTGACCATGACTATGATCATGACTGACCATGACTATGAATATGACTGACCATGACTATGAATATGACTGACCATGACTATGTCATAACTGACCATGACTATGAATATGACTGGCCATGACTATGATCATGACTGACCATGACTATGACCATGTCTGACTGTGACTATGACCGACCGTGACTATGACTATAACCATGACATGACTATAGCATAGCTGTGGCTGTGACCATGACCATGACCATGACCATGACATGACTATGACTGTGACTGTGACTGTGACTGACTGTGATCATGGTTATGGCTATGACTGGCTGTATGTTGCATTTTCAGTAGGAAAGAATACCTTGTGGCTTGTTTGAGAGTGATGTTTTGTTTTTGGTTGGCACATAGATTACCCCTTACCTCTGTGGCTACAGTGTAAATAGTGTTACTTTACTTAATCTAACATGTAGCACTGTTTTTCCTGGCTACTGCAGTGCCTTCTTGCAGTATCACCTGAAATCAACTGTCTTCGTTGGTCACTGCCTTTTCTCGCTGTATGAAATCCCAAAAGTTTAAAAAGATCAATTTGTCTTGTTTTGTGATGTTCCAGAAACCCATTTCTGTTTTACAGTAGTGTGCACCAACCAGCCATCTTACACAACAGTCGGTTTAGGCGGGATGCCAGATCACTTGACGATGAGGAAGAGATCTGGTTTGATCAGGAGGATGAGTCAGAGGATGGTGAAGCCATTGTACCTGTATCAGATATGCTCAAAACCAAAATGGATGCTGAGTTGGATCATATTTCAAAAATTATAGATGGAAAGAAAGGTAAATCAATCAATCCACATTTTGCTATGAATGTCCTATGTGTTCAAAATGAGTACATAGAAATAACATCTGACGAAGGTAGATGTTGACATTATGATAAGAGTCATTGGGCTTGTTGACTCCCTGACATAGATTTGAATGAGGAAAATACAGATTTTTGACCACTTGACAAGGAAAATACAGATGGTTGACCACCTGTCAAGGAAAATACAGATGGTTGACCACCTGTCAGGGAAAATACAGATGGTTGACCACCTGTCAGGGAAAATACAGATGGTTGACCACCTGTCAAGGAAAATACAGATGGTTGACCACCTGTCAAGGAAAATACAGATGTTTGATCACCTGACAAGGATAATACAGATGTTTGATCACTTGCTGAAATTATCGAGTTGTGGTGTTTGAATCACAAAACAGAAATAGACAATTGCAGTTGACATACAAAGAGATTAAAGTATTTTCATGAAAAGTCAACCTGCCATATGGTTATATTAATGGTATTTCTTGGTTCAGTTGAGTGAGTCATATGGTTATATTAATGGTATTTCTTGGGTCAGGTGAGTGAATCATATGTCAATGTATAACAACAGTTAACATGATTAGAATTGAGACTTTCATATTGTCACCATATAATTGTGTTTTTATATTGATTTTGTTATTTACTTAAGGACACAACAACGATTTAGATGGTAACAAAGACGTGTTCAGCAGTACTAGACCAACCAATCCACTAGTAAATAGTAACAGATCACCTTCACCACCACCAAGTCTAGTTATCAAAGCAACATCACCTCCTGGGGCCGGGAACACACAGAATGCCATCCAACGTAAAGTCAACCAAGTAAGTTCATTATGAGTTAGTTAGGACACTATATATTTGTTTAAAAGGAAGTTGTCCAATCAAATGTCATAAAATGAGACACTGATATTATAAACTTGTAACTTTATCATCCCTTTCAGGGGGTATTGTAGGATTGGTACATTATCCTGTATTGTGATAAAGTTGTAACTTTGTCATCCCTTTAGGGGGGGGGGGGGTATCGTAGGATTGGTAGATTATCCTGTATTGTGATAAAGTTGTAACTTTGTCATCCCTTTCAGGGGGGTATCGTAGGATTGATAGATTATCCTGTATTGTGATAAAGTTGTAACTTTGTCATCCCTTTCAGGGGGGTATCGTAGGATTGATAGATTATCCTGTATTGTGATAAAGTTGTAACTTTGTCATCCCTTTCAGGGGGGTATCGTAGGATTGATAGATTATCCTGTATTATGATAAAGTTGTAACTTTGTCATCCCTTTCAGGGGGGGGGGGGGTATCGTAGGATTGATAGATTATCCTGTATTGTGATAAAGTTGTAACTTTGTCATCCCTTTCAGGGGGGTATCGTAGGATTGATAGATTATCCTGTATTGTGATAAAGTTGTAACTTTGTCATCCCTTTCAGGGGGGTATCGTAGGATTGATAGATTATCCTGTATTGTGATAAAGTTGTAACTTTGTCATCCCTTTCAGGGGGGGGGGGGTATCGTAGGATTGATAGATTATCCTGTATTGTGATAAAGTTGTAACTTTGTCATCCCTTTCAGGGGGGGGGGGGGTATCGTAGGATTGATAGATTATCCTGTATTGTGATAAAGTTGTAACTTTGTCATCCCTTTCAGGGGGGTATCGTAGGATTGATAGATTATCCTGTATTGTGATAAAGTTGTAACTTTGTCATCCCTTTCAGGGGGGTATCGTAGGATTGGTAGATTATCCTGATGAGGATTCTGAATCTGATGACGATGAGGATGATGATCCACCAGCCACTAAACGGCCACGTTTCATCTGATGACAACCAAACCAGTCTGTCCATCATCATGAGCTTCTAGTGATTGAAGGTAGTCAAGGCATTCCAACCTAATTCACCAACAACACCTAAACTCTGTATTTCCCAGTGTAATGGCAAACAGAGACACATTGCGTCATGTATACGTCCCAATGCCTTGTTTACCAGCCAAGCCTTATCACAAAGCATCACTTCAAGACTGGACTTCCGTCTTCACTGTTGTCTGAAACACCTAAAAATGAAATAGATACTATTTTTATGAGCTATGGAACTGTTTTTGTGTTTTCTGCAGTATTATGACAACAACAAGAAGAACAACTTGTCACCTGTGGTGGTGTCCTTTTAACTCTTCTTTGCATAGTCTGTGCAAACCATACCACAGATGAGAGACAGACACAAGTCAGCATGCAAACAACTGATGTACTGCCAACTGTGTAAATACAGCAATACTCCAAAAAAGAAATGTTAGTATTCTCCTAATGTGGTTGGTCTGCCATAATGAAATTAATAATCACAAGATCTAGTAGAAAATTATCAATGTGAGTGAGAGCAGACTTATGATCAAAGGAAAACTCAAAAACACAAAAAATTCAGGGAATTTTCTTGAAGGATTTTGTAAAAAACTGATATTATGTAATATGATGTGGTCTGTCATTTTGTGAGTATGATTTAGTCATTCTAAGACAAGGAGATTTTACACAGCTTTCAACCAACAAAACAAAAAAAAATGTTAAAAACTTGGACATTGTTCCTCTGAATGTATGAAATATGTACAAGGCTGAGACTTGACGATGAACACTGTTTCAAATTTTGGACAAATGTTGTTGAATATGGTCTTAATTTGTGTGTTGATGTAAATTCAACATGATGAACTATGTAGAAATAGCTAAGCTAATAGTAAAAAATAATTATGATTTCTTAAGTGTCATTGTCATCTATTTTTAACAAGATATTTCAAACTTTCTACTCTTCTTCCTTTTGCCTCATACAAAACTATAGTTTTTTTCTGCCAGTGTTTTATTTTGTCCCTCTACTAAGCAATGGCAGGATTGGGTTAGAATGACTCTAGCCTTGGGAATCATAGTTTAAACATTTGTGAAAATTGACAATGAATTGAATAATGAAATGGGTACTTGTGTAATTTTATTGAATGCTGATTTTCTTTTTTTGTTTTGTACTTTTTGCCTTTATTCTTTTTTAAATAGAATATTGTGTATGTAGTCCAATGCCAAGTAAATAGCTTTCCTATGTAATTTATTTTGAGTCCCATGTGTTACATAATAGAATGACCCTTAGAATTCAACCATTGTAATTATGAATCACTGTCCGTATGCCAATCAAATTTGTATTGTATATTTTACATTTTGTATCTGAAACTGATGTATGTAGCACTCCATATTCAGTGGAATATTCTCTGTCATTTGAGAGGAGTTTGTTTCATATAGAGCCATGCTGGACCAAATAGTTTATGTACAGAGATCTGTTTTATGATTTCATTCCTTGCGATGTCAACGTTCATGTGAGTATTTGAATTCATTTATGAAGGTCACAGGTCATTGATTGATGTATTCCTGTATGTGCAGACTTCACTTCCTGAACACTTTGACGAGTTCATTATTGGTTCATACTGACAAGAAAATGTTGCCACAAGATATAGTTCCAAGTCTCCAAGACCTTGGTCACTTATTTGACAGGTCTAGTGACTTGTGCTCTCTATCAGTTCACTTTAGAGAGATGTAAATATGAGAAAGTGTCCACCCTATGGCGTGAAGTCTGGAAGTTACCATCCTATAGCTTGAAGTAATGAAGTGATGAATGGTGAAGTTGGTTATGAGATTTCTAATGACTAGTCTTCCATCCTGGTATATCAATGAAACTGAACATCACATGTTGACCCTCTACACCACAACTCACTCACTCCATTGCCATACTTCTCCACTGGAATACTTGGATACAGATCTCAGCACCTGTCCTAATGTTCACCTTGACAGCTATCCCAAGCCCAAATTGTTGTGTAAACCAGGCCATTAGAAAAAAACAAAATAAACAAATGTTATCTCCCCTATCAGTGTGCATCCAATATTTAAGAAAGTCTAAAGATACATAGTTCTGAGTATTTGTAGAGCCACTGAGGAAGATTGGAAAATGTCAATGCAGTGTTGAGCATCCACCCCATCAAGCACTGATCCAATTTTAAAAAACCCACAAAAAACAAACAAACACTACCAATGTAGATAAGTGCAATGTACAGAACAGAACTGTTGCCTATAATTCTATCATAGAGTTTATCAAATATTTTTGTATGTTTTCAAATTCTCAAATATACATTGCAGACTCCATGTGGCGGGTGTATACATTGCAGACTCCATGTGGCTGTCAACCATACAGACTCCATGTGGATTGCTGGTGTATACATTGCAGACGCCACATGGCTTGTTATCAGATAAAATGGGGGCTTAAATAGAGAGCACTAAAAGATATGGGTATATGTCATATACAGTCAATTGTGGTCTATTATATAGTTTGTACACATTGATGGGGTGTTTGCTGAACACTGCAGTTTTTTCTAGTCCAACATATTATGTCAAATGTGTTGCTACCCCTTTCATTTTATGGTTACTGTGTTGTAGCCCAGAACCAGGGGTTTTTAAATGATGAATCATAACCAAGTTAATCTCTATAAATAAAGATTCTTTGAGATAAGCCAACATATAACTGCTGAGTCAACTACTTTGTGTGTGTGTGTGTGTGTGTGTGTACACATGTGCATTTACCCCGGTAAGCATGTTGGTAGCCCAAATGATAGTTTATATTTGGAGTCTGGGTCCAAATTTGTTCACATTCCAAGAATGATGTGGTAAAGAAAGCCTTTGTGAAGAATATACAAAATAAACAAATTATATTAAATTTATATATATATATATATATATATATATATAAAACACGAATGTAACATAGATGTGCGGAATCAAATACAACTCTGCAGTGTTATAATACCAATTGTGCATTATTTTCAATGTTTTTATAAAAGGCTTCCGTTAATACATAATGCTTCTACAATTTCATTTAGAACAAGCTTTTATCTTGAGAATTCCTAATACACAACTAGCCATTATATTTTATCTTGAGAATGCCTAATACACAACTAGCCATTATATTTTATCTTGAGAATTCCTAATACACAACTAGCCATTATATTTTATCTTGAGAATGCCTAATACACAACTAGCCATTATATTTTATCTTGAGAATTCCTAATACACAACTAGCCATTATATTTTATCTTGAGAATGCCTAATACACAACTAGCCATTATATTTTATCTTGAGAATGCCTAATACACAACTAGCCATTATATTTTATCTTGAGAATGCCTACACAACTAGCCATTATATTTTATCTTGAGAATTCCTAATACACAACTAGCCATTATATTTTATCTTGAGAATGCCTAATACACAACTAGCCATTATATTTTATCTTGAGAATTCCTAATACACAACTAGCCATTATATTTTATCTTGAGAATTCCTAATACACAACTAGCCATTATATTTTATCTTGAGAATTCCTAATACACAACTAGCCATTATATTTTATCTTGAGAATGCCTAATACACAACTAGTCATTATATTTTATCTTGAGAATTCCTAATACACAACTAGCCATTATATTTTATCTTGAGAATTCCTAATACACAACTAGCCATTATATTTTATCTTGAGAATGCCTAATACACAACTAGTCATTATATTTTATCTTGAGAATTCCTAATACACAACTAGTCATTATAGTTTATCTTGAGAATTCCTAATACACAACTAGCCATTATATTTTATCTTGAGAATGCCTAATACACAACTAGCCATTATATTTCATCTTGAGAATGCCTAATACACAACTAGCCATTCTTAAATGCTATCTACAAAAATGTTTGAATTAAATTCTTATTTGAGAAATGGTACACATGGCACATGCAGATGTTGAAAATATGAGCGGGGAGTTCGAGGGTATGGGGTATCCCCTCTCGTAATTTCTTATTTGAGAAATACACAAATAGTGCACATGGCACATGTATATGTGAAAAATACGGAGAGGGGAGCAAGGGTATGGGAGGGGATATTCTCCTCCCGGTGCAGTAGAATATTTTGACGAATTACAGTATCTCAGTTACCTATCTATCTGTTTTTTGTATCAAATACATTATTTATATATATATCCAGGAAAAAATTTGAGATTAAATCGCAGATAAAACGGTGATGTTTAGGGGTTAGCTTTAGGTAAATAGCATTTTCTAGGAAACCGTAAAGACTCTCCTTTTTCGTAAAAATACAAAATGTGGTACTTCCATTGAAGAGCTTAAAGACCATGAACACCACCCTCAGGTGGGGAATAAATCATGATATTGCCCCTACTATCATGACGTGTTATTATTTAAATATACTAGGATGGATGCTGGTGTTCTCAAGACAAGTATAAAGTTAGTGTCAGATTCAGAATCAGATTCAAACTAGAGGACAATATGAAGCCAGTCTCATATTGAGCCTTGTCAACCTAATAGGTTGTCTCATTCGAAAAATCACGATAACACCTGAAAAAAAAAAACGGTCAAAAAAGAAATCATAATATCCAGGTTACAGGAAATGTCCCCCTTCACACTCACTTGATGGGACTGGGGACTCAGCTTGAATAGGAAAAATATTGCCTGAAAATCAGAGATAAAAGCTTGTTGACAAAATATTTGTGAGGTCAAAGTTCAGGTGATGTGTTTGTTGGTAGACGCACTATTCCAATGATGTATCTGCATTGCAGCTGTTTAAAAAGATTTTAGTCTCATCTAAAAGTCTGTAGAAGTAATATTTTACGATGGGTGAGAAGTGGGACATTTCCTGTAGCCCCTATGGTATAACAGTACTTCTTGCAAAGGTGGAATGTACATGTTTGTGTGCAGGGAGGGGGACTCTCCAGACTCCAGTGTTATGTGATGATTGACTGGGTGAGGAGAGTGTTCTTCCCATGTATTTGAGAAAATTGATTGTGTGAGGGCATTCACCAGGGTTGGTTTTGCAAAGGTAGGGTGCTATCCAATGTTGGTTTTGTAAGGTTGAATGTGTGTGTGTGTGTGTGTGCGAGGGGGGCATTATGGAATGTATGTAATATTTACTCCAATCTGATTAAAATCTGATGTAGATGTTGGCTAATCGTTCATTGTCATTTTTACCTTCGTTATTTTGCCTGAATTGACCTTCGTGGTACATGTTTACGTTTTTATCCTGATCGCCTCCTCGAAGGTAAAATAGCAATGAACAATTAGCCGACATCTACATAGAATTTTAATCAGATTGCATTTACTCCATCTCAGTTTGTTTGGATGGATGGATACACAATAACCATTACTGCCAGTGTATATAGTGAGAAAAAGAAGGGGGAGCACTGAACTTCAAGTCCAGTAGTAACTCCTCTGTATGGATCTTACACATAACATTTTCACATGCATTCATCAGCTCACCATATTTACAATGTAAATTAACAGTCATTTATGTCATAGGCCATGACCCCTTTCTTAGCCAATCAGCAGACTGCTATCAATGGCTATGTCACCAGGATTCACTATAAATGCATATTTACATACAGAGGAGTTTGTACCAGACAACGATCTATTTTGTATTTTCAAAGTTAAGAGCACTATTTATGACCATTGGTAGCTGGGATTTATTTATCTAACTTTTAGGCTTATCTGAATAGTTTTGATTGAAGGTAAATAGTCAATAAAAGTTCATATTTTACAGGACATTTCACTCTAAGTCCCCTTTCTTTTTCCTTACATCAAGCGAGCATAGTATATGGAGAATATACTTATTTGAACCAATGTTATTCAACAGTTTGTATGCATTACTGATATAAATACTTTCAGGCAACATTACATTTCCCTGGCCCTGGCCCTGTGTGTGTGTGTGTGTGTGTGTGTGTGTGTGTGTGTGTGTGTGTGTGTGTGTGTGTGTGTGTGTGTGTGTGTGTGGTGAGAGCATTGATGGTTGTGCCCAAGTGGAATGTGTGAGGGCGCTGTATGATTTGACAAGAATAAAATCTGTGTTTGTGTTCACATTCTACTGTGCTCATCTCATGACAGCAAGAAAACTGGTCATCGTAAGTAAACACACAATTATAAGTTTTTCCAAAAGATGTACATGACCATTTTACTTCAATATTGTTGACTAAACTGCATATTCAAATACAATAGCATATCACATCAATGTATGAAGCTATAAAGTAAGTTTGGTAGAAGAAGGATTACCTAGGACGGCAAGTAGTAGATATGTTAAGTATACTATTTACATCACAACTGAAACTATATTATTCTGTAGACATCACATCAGTGTTAAGTTTGTGAAATAAATGTGTCAAATATAGTATATTGTGCCACAAATCTATTGCAATTCATAGAAATTCAAAAACAGAGAGTAATAACTGATTTTTGGACATGGTGAAAAATCAATTCAAAGTAAAACATCATTTTAATGTCATTAGTTCTCTCATTCTGTGAAGTCTATGGGTATCTTAACAAAAAAACTGTTATCACATTTTTTAAAAATAGAAATATCAATGGCAAAATTTATATTTGAAATCCAAAACATTTCTCATTTCAAGAGCAATAGATAAGGTGTATGTAAGGTTACATTTCTGTGTTTTGCCTTATTTACTACTCTTCAAGCTACATACATAGGTACATCTGAATACATCCATGCCTAAACTACATACATAGGTATTTCTGAATATCTCCATGTCTAGATAACATACATAGGTATTTCTGAAGATCACCATATCTAGACTACATACATACTTTTTGGGTAAATCTGAGGGTATGATACATACATAGGTACATCTGAATACATCCATGTCTACACTACATACATAGGTACTTCTGAATATCACCATGTCTAGATAACATACACAGGTACATCTGAATATCACCATGTCCAGACTACATACATAGGTACATCTGAATACATCCATGTCTAGATAACATACATAGGTACATCTGAATATCACCATGTCTAGATAACATACATAGGTACATCTGAAGGTCACCATGTCTAGATAACATACACAGGTACATCTGAATATCACCATGTCCAGACTACATACATAGGTACATCTGAATACATCCATGTCCAGACTACATACATAGGTACATCTGAATACATCCATGTCCAGACTACATACATAGGTACATCTGAATACATCCATGTCTAGATAACATACACAGGTACTTCTGAATATCACCATGTCTAGATAACATACACAGGTACTTCTGAATATCACCATGTCCAGACTACATACATACTTTTTGGGTAAATCTGAGGGTATGATACATACATAGGTACATCTGAATACATCCATGTCTACACTACATACATAGGTACTTCTGAATATCACCATGTCTAGATAACATACACAGGTACATCTGAATATCACCATGTCCAGACTACATACATACTAGGTACATCTGAATACATCCATGTCTAGATAACATACACAGGTACATCTGAATATCACCATGTCCAGACTACATACATAGGTACATCTGAATATCACCATGTCCAGACTACATACATAGGTACATCTGAATACATCCATGTCTAGATAACATACACAGGTACTTCTGAATATCACCATGTCTAGATAACATACACAGGTACTTCTGAATATCACCATGTCTAGATAACATACACAGGTACTTCTGAATATCACCATGTCTAGATAACATACACAGGTACTTCTGAATATCACCATGTCTAGATAACATACACAGGTACATCTGAATACATCCATGTCTAGATAACATACACAGGTACTTCTGAATATCACCATGTCTAGATAACATACACAGGTACTTCTGAATATCACCATGTCCAGACTACATACATAGGTACATCTGAATACATCCATGTCTAGATAACATACACAGGTACATCTGAATATCACCATGCCTAGATAACATACACAGGTACTTCTGAATATCACCATGTCCAGACTACATACATAGGTACATCTGAATACATCCATGTCTAGATAACATACACAGGTACTTCTGAATATCACCATGTCCACACTACATACATAGGTACATCTGAATATCACCATGTCCAGACTACATACATAGGTACATCTGAATACATCCATGTCTAGATAACATACACAGGTACTTCTGAATATCACCATGTCCAGACTACATACATACTAGGTACATCTGAATACATCCATGTCTAGATAACATACATAGGTACTTCTGAATATCACCATGTCCAGACTACATACACAGGTACATCTGAATATCACCATGCCTAGATAACATACACAGGTACTTCTGAATATCACCATGTCCAGACTACATACATAGGTACATCTGAATACATCCATGTCTAGATAACATACACAGGTACTTCTGAATATCACCATGTCCAGACTACATACATAGGTACATCTGAATATCGCCATGTCTAGATAACATACATACATAGGTACTTCTGAATATCACCATGTCCAGACTACATACATACTAGGTACATCTGAATACATCCATGTCTAGATAACATACATAGGTACTTCTGAATATCACCATGTCCAGACTACATACATAGGTACATCTGAATATCGCCATGTCTAGATAACATACATACATAGGTACTTCTGAATATCACCATGTCCAGACTACATACATACTAGGTACATCTGAATACATCCATGTCTAGATAACATACATAGGTACATCTGAAAACATCCATGTCTAGATAACATACACAGGTACTTCTGAATATCACCATGTCTAGATAACATACATAGGTACATCTGAATATCACCATGTCTAGATAACATACACAGGTACTTCTGAATATCACCATGTCCAGACTACATACATACTAGGTACATCTGAATACATCCATGTCTAGATAACATACATAGGTACATCTGAAAACATCCATGTCTAGATAACATACACAGGTACTTCTGAATATCACCATGTCCAGACTACATACATAGGTACATCTGAATATCACCATGTCTAGATAACATACACAGGTACTTCTGAATATCACCATGTCCAGACTACATACATACTAGGTACATCTGAATATCACCATGTCTAGATAACATACACAGGTACATCTGAATATCACCATGTCCAGACTACATACATAGGTACATCTGAATACATCCATGTCTAGATAACATACATAGGTACATCTGAATATCACCATGTCCAGACTACATACATAGGTACTTCTGAATATCACCATGCCTAGATAACATACACAGGTACTTCTGAATATCACCATGTCCAGACTACATACATAGGTACATCTGAAAACATCCATGTCTAGATAACATACATAGGTACATCTGAAGGTCACCATGCCTAGATAACATACACAGGTACTTCTGAATATCACCATGTCCAGACTACATACACAGGTACATCTGAATATCACCATGTCCAGACTACATACATAGGTACTTCTGAATATCACCATGTCCAGACTACATACATAGGTACATCTGAATATCACCATGTCCAGACTACATACATAGGTACATCTGAAAACATCCATGTCCAGATAACATACACAGGTACATCTGAAGGTCACCATGCCTAGACTACCAAATACAGGTAATAACAAGTCTGCATTGGACGAAGCTTGTACATGTAACAACCATTACATCAAAATAGCTGTATACTATAAAATATGCAACCTGAATTTAAAAATACAATCATTTGCTTTTGTTCCAAATTGGGTACAATATAAGAACCTGTAACATTTCTTTATAACTTCTATGTATGTTTTACCATACTGAGAGTTAGTGGATCTTTTACAGGTTGAAAAAATTGTCTGAGGTAAACATCCAATATACTAAGTCAACTATTTTCCAAGCAGTGTGCCTACAAATGCCATACTTAACAATAGTTTGAATTCATTTAATTATTGTTGCACATCAATAGTTTAAGAAGTTTACATTAAATAGAGACCTCAATATACAGCATAATTTTTATCTATCTACACACCAAAGTTATTTAGAATTGAAAAGAATTGTAATATTGAAATAAGAATAATTACAAAGTTCTTGGCAGAATATAACTGCCTCTTTTTTGGTTAGTAGATTTTGCCATCATCAAAGGAAGAGAATTGTTTGTGTAATATTTAAATACATAGGAATATAATGAGCCATTTTGCCAAAGGCACTATGTTTTCTTTCCAGGAAGGTTATATAATGCTTTATGTACTGCTGATCCTCTTTGGAGAGATCTTTTCAACAGTCTAAGTTTATAGTAAGTGGTTCAATGGTCTAAGTATAAGGTAAGTGGTCAATGTTCTAAATATACAGTAAGTGGCTGCAATGGTCTAAGTATATAGTAAGTGGCTGCAATGGTCTAAGTATACAGTAAATGGCTCAATGGTCTAAGTATATAGTAAGTGGCTGCAATGGTCTAAGTTTATAGTAAGTGGCTGCAATGGTCTAAGTATATAGTAAGTGGCTGCAATGGTCTAAGTATATAGTAAGTGGCTGCAATGGTCTAAGTATATAGTAAGTGGCTGCAATGGTCTAAGTATATAGTAAGTGGCTGCAATGGTCTAAGTTTACAGTAAATGTCTGCAATGGTCTAAGTATACAGTAAATGTCTGCAATGGTCTAAGTATACAGTAAATGGCTGCAATGGTCTAAGTATATAGTAAGTGGCTGCAATAGTCTAAGTTTACAGTAAGCGGCTCAATGGTCTAAGTATACAGTAAGTGGCTGCAATGGTCTAAGTATACAGTAAGTGGCTGCAATGGTCTAAGTAAGCAGTAAGTGGCTGCAATGGTCTAAGTATATAGTAAGTGGCTGCAATGGTCTAAATATACAGTAAATGGCTCAATGGTCTAAGTATACAGTAAGTGGCTAAGTTTACGGTAAATGTTTCAAAGGTCTAATCCAGGTATCTGAACACTGCCTGCTAATCTTAGCTTACATCAAGGTTTAAATGACCCAGTATAAGATCAGCAATGAACAGTAAAAACTATTAGCCTTTTCATATTTCTGGAGAAAATTATTAAGTTTCCTTTCATTTACTTGGAATAAACATGGTACTTGGTATACCAATCCATTCATATCATACTCACTCAGCTCTAAACTGAAAAGATTCTAGAAGCTATGAACACAATTGTCATTTTTGTACATTTGCATGAGTCAATGTTGTACAGAATTTGCATGAAAGTGTCATTTTTGTTCAAGATGTGAGGGAAAGTGTCATCTTTATACAAATTTCAAACTGTCATGTTGTACAAGATTTGAATGAACCAGTCACCATTCAACTTGTACAAGATTGAATGAAACTGTCATCTTTGTACAAGGTTTGAATGAAAATGTCATCTTTGTACAAGACTTGAATGAAACTGTCATCTTTGTACAAGGTTTGAATGAAAGTGTCACCTTTGTACAAGATTAGCATGAAATGTTAAGTTTGTACAAGATTTGAAAGACCATGGATTAAGCATGGAAGAGAAATGGCAACATACAGATGTTTATACAGATAGTCAACAAATATGCTGCTTGTGTGTGGTATCTTATATACATGAAGGCAAACTGTAATCTATTTTATTCTCTAGGCCAACTTACAGGCTCACCAAATTATCACAATTTTCAGGGGTAAATACTTCAGTTAATATCTCACACAGAAATTTCACATAAAATAAAATTGATTGAAGGCAAAAACAAATATACCGTATAATACATGCACTTTTGTATTTTAACTGAGACAATAAAGCAAAACCTTTGAAGTAAGATGTAGAATGGTGATCAGCTGATAAGTAAGATGGGGAATGGGATCAGCTGAGAAGTAAGATGTAGAATGGTGAACAGCTGAGAAGTAAGATGTAGAATGGGATCAGCTGATAAGTAAGATGTAGAATGGTGAACAGCTGAGAAGTAAGATGGGGAATGGGATCAGCTGATAAGTAAGATGTAGAATGGTGAACAGCTGAGAAGTAAGATGTAGAATGGGATCAGCTGATAAGTAAGATGTAGAATGGTGAACAGCTGAGAAGTAAGATGTAGAATGGGATCAGCTGAGAAGTAAGATGTAGAATGGTGAACAGCTGAGATGTAAGATGTAGAATGGTGATCAGCTGAGAAGTAAGATGTAGAATGGTGATCAGCTGAGAAGTAAGATGTAGAATGGTGATCAGCTGAGAAGTAAGATGTAGAATGGTGAACAGCTGAGAAGTAAGATGTAGAATGGTGAACAGCTGAGAAGTAAGATGTAGAATGGTGAACAGCTGAGAAGTAAGATGTAGAATGGTGAACAGCTGAGAAGTAAGATGTAGAATGGTGAACAGCTGAGAAGTAAGATGTAGAATGGTGAACAGCTGAGAAGTAAGATGTAGAATGGTGATCAGCTGAGAAGTAAGATGTAGAATGGTGAACAGCTGAGAAGTAAGATGTAGAATGGTGATCAGCTGAGAAGTAAGATGTAGAATGGTGATCAGCTGAGAAGTAAGATGTAGAATGGTGAAGAGCTGAGAAGTAAGATGGGGAATGGTGAACAGCTGATAAGTAAGATGGGGAATGGGATCAGCTGATAAGTAAGATGTAGAATGGTGAACAGCTGAGAAGTAAGATGTAGAATGGTGAACAGCTGAGATGTAAGATGTAGAATGGTGAACAGCTGAGAAGTAAGATGTAGAATGGTGAACAGCTGAGAAGTAAGATGTAGAATGGTGAACAGCTGAGAAGTAAGATGTAGAATGGTGAACAGCTGAGATGTAAGATGTAGAATGGTGAACAGCTGAGAAGCAAGATGTAGAATGGTGAACAGCTGAGACATAAGATGTAGAATGGTGATCAGCTGAGAAGTAAGATGTAGAATGGTGATCCACTGAGAAGTAAGATGTAGAATGGTGAACAGCTGAGAAGTAAGATGTAGAATGGTGAACAGCTGAGACATAAGATGTAGAATGGTGATCAGCTGAGAAGTAAGATGTAGAATGGTGAACAGCTGAGAAGTAAGATGTAGAATGGTGAACAGCTGAGAAGTAAGATGTAGAATGGTGAACAGCTGAGAAGTAAGATGTAGAATGGTGATCAGCTGAGGACATAAGTATAGCAAGACATCATTTCTATAAAACAATACATGCTTAATTTACACATACTCTTCAATTTGTCAATTTACACAGCAAATACTACCAACTTTGCATTCATGTACTATCTAATTGATACATTGGGTAATTGCAAATTGTCACAATATGCATACAGTCTATAGTTCATTGAAGACAAGTATGGCTGGCTTAGAAAGGGATTTGAAAGAATAAACTTTGCTGTACCTGGAACCATGGAAACACTAGTAGCAATGAATCACAAATTGTTGGGTTTTGTAGTGGCTTATATGATTTTATCTGACTTTGTATCTATGTCTGTACTGACTAAAAGTGAATTGATGATTTTGTACTGACTTGTAGATATGATTCTGTACAAACACTGGCAATGATGACTTTATAACTTGCTTTAATACAAATTTATGACTTTGCTGATATACATGTAGATAACCTTTGAACTTTGCTGAAATTTGCATCATTGCCCAGTAAAGGCATTAAGTTTAGTCCTGTCAACATTGACATCATCTTATTATTATTTCTTGTTTATGACTTCTTGTTTCAATCTGGTTGCCAAAGCTTGCCTCATGGCTAGTTTCTTCTGTTCTTCTGCTGACACTGCTGGCTGTGGGGCACCTTCCGCTGTGTACATGGATTTATAATAACATAAGTTAGAATATAAAAACATGACCAAGTACAAAAGGTGTATTGGGTGACATATTTGATAATTTATAGGTCAGCTGTATCTACGGAATTTGTCATTCTAATAAGGAAACATTGACCAGGACAGATCACAATCAGTGTATAATAGATATATGTATTAAAGTTGAACTGCTTGGGACAGGTATATGATGGACATACATGTATTAAAGTTGAACTGCTTGGGACAGGTATATGATAGACATACATGTAGTAAAGTTGAACTGCTTGGGACAGGTATATGATGGACATACATGTATTAAAGTTGAACTGCTTGGGACAGGTATATGATAGACATACATGTATTAAAGTTGAACTGCTTGGGACAGGTATATGATAGACATACATGTATTAAAGTTGAACTGCTTGGGACAGGTATATGATGGACATACATGTAGTAAAGTTGAACTGCTTGGGACAGGTATATGATAGACATACATGTATTAAAGTTGAACTGCTTGGGACAGGTATATGATGGACATACATGTATTAAAGTTGAACTGCTTGGGACAGGTATATGATGGACATACATGTATTAAAGTTGAACTGCTTGGGACAGGTATATGATGGACATACATGTATTAAAGTTGAACTGCTTGGGACAGGTATATGATGGACATACATGTATTAAAGTTGAACTGCTTGGGACAGGTATATGATGGACATACATGTATTAAAGTTGAACTGCTTGGGACAGGTATATGATGGACATACATGTATTAAAGTTGAACTGCTTGGGACAGGTATATGATGGACATACATGTATTAAAGTTGAACTGCTTGGGACAGGTATATGATGGACATACATGTAGTAAAGTTGAACTGCTTGGGACAGGTATATGATGGACATACATGTATTAAAGTTGAACTGCTTGGGACAGGTATATGATGGACATACATGTATTAAAGTTGAACTGCTTGGGACAGGTATATGATGGACATACATGTATTAAAGTTGAACTGCTTGGGACAGGTATATGATGGACATACATGTATTAAAGTTGAACTGCTTGGGACAGGTATATGATGGACATACATGTATTAAAGTTGAACTGCTTGGGACAGGTATATGATGGACATACATGTATTAAAGTTGAACTGCTTGGGACAGGTATATGATAGACATACATGTATTAAAGTTGAACTGCTTGGGACAGGTATATGATGGACATACATGTATTAAAGTTGAACTGCTTGGGACAGGTATATGATGGACATACATGTATTAAAGTTGAACTGCTTGGGACAGGTATATGATGGACATACATGTATTAAAGTTGAACTGCTTGGGACAGGTATATGATGGACATACATGTATTAAAGTTGAACTGCTTGGGACAGGTATATGATAGACATACATGTATTAAAGTTGAACTGCTTGGGACAGGTATATGATGGACATACATGTATTAAAGTTGAACTGCTTGGGACAGGTATATGATGGACATACATGTAGTAAAGTTGAACTGCTTGGGACAGGTATATGATGGACATACATGTATTAAAGTTGAACTGCTTGGGACAGGTATATGATGGACATACATGTATTAAAGTTGAACTGCTTGGGACAGGTATATGATAGACATACATGTATTAAAGTTGAACTGCTTGGGACAGGTATATGATGGACATACATGTATTAAAGTTGAACTGCTTGGGACAGGTATATGAGGAATGTGAGGTGTAACCTTGTAATACAGTATGTTATTTATTATTTTCTGTTCATACAATGTGGTATAAAATAATATACAATACGATAAAATAATATATGATTATTTATCCTTGTTGTGTTTATCATATATACAACAGCTGTAACCATGGTGATGACAATCTACATCAACATCATGCTAGGGAAGCAGTACACATCTGCCATGAAGACATTCCATTAAGGATCTTTTATTTATTAGGTATATTATTGTGTTTTATACAACATGACTATAGTTAATATTAACTTTGAAAGTTTGACTTCATTTAGTATCATACACATACACTTACTTACAGAATCACTGGAATTTGAGATTTTGTTTTAAAGAGCCAAATAAAGACAGAACTCCATTGCATTGAAATTTTAGATCATTGGTATTTACCTTTTGTTGCTTGTTTAGCAGCTCTTGCTGACCTAGGCCGATCTCTTCCTTGGGCTGATGATGTAAAAGTATCTAGTGTCTTCTCCCTTTCTTTCTTCTTCATAGCAAGCAATCTGTCACGTTGCTGTTTTAAGTAGTCTTCTCTACGCTTTATTTCTGCTGGATCACTTGAAGATAACTGTAATATACATGAAATTCAAACTTAGTTCTATATTTTATCATGATGTGATCTATGAGTAGATTGGTTCATTTATAACACTGATATGTGCCAAGGGTTATCATAGAGTTAAATGATGTAATCTGTGGGTGGATTGGTTCATTTATACCACTGGTATGTGCCAAGGTAGATTGGTTCACTTAAGAATAGCAATTATTAAATATGTACCAGAGATTACTTGCACCAGTGTGCACCCATACTTGTGGTATTTCCATGGCAGTGCAATACCGAAAACATTATTGCATACTTGCATGCAAATAATATACAAATCAGAGCCTGATTGTTCAGTCATTTGTTGTTTTAGATTAACATGTCATATGAATACTGGTAACAGAACCGCATACCACGTGAGTTCCAGTGTGGGTACTCAGGGTGTATTTGTACTTGTGCTTGCAGTGTTTTCTACTTCATTTTCACTCACTCACTATGCTTATGAAAGTACGGGAAAGTATGACCACAGACAATACTGCAAGCACTTGTGTAAATATCCTGTATACAGTACACCACACTGGTACTCAAGTATACTCATGAGGTTCTGTCATAGTAATACCTCCTATAGCTGTTATACAAAATCACGCTAGGAATAAGAAATAGAGAATAGCAATGAATATGAACCTACACAACTGCTTGTGAAAATGGAATACAACTCTCATTAGCAATAATGGCATATAGAAAGTGAGAATAGAGTGACAAGATCATTTCTTTTACTTATGTATGCTGTTTTTCAACCACTAATGTTTTCAATTATACATAACAGATACTGTAATTGACACTGTAAGTAAAATGAAATTGCAAATCTTTATTTATATCAATTTCTAAATAATACTTGTTAACAAACACATAGGTGTTAGTGGCATTCCAGTTGAAAGAGCCACTATTTAATAATATTTTTGGATTGACAAAAGGAAAGGAACCTAGTCAAGTATATTACATGTGTTGGATACTTGTATCAATGATCACAAATAGGACAGGAATGACGTAATAACAATGTCAGATTTATTTTCTGAGGTACTGTGTTCAATGGCTAGGTTACAGACCTGGAAACTGGGCAAATGGGATGATTTCAATAGAACTTACATGTACACATCAAATCTGAACAAGCCAATCAATGACCTTATGACCTTATGAGCATGTATTGGATTAGCAGTTCAATGCATTTATGATTTAATGGCTGTTTTCGATAGATAAGCTTCTGTATTAGTTGATTAAATGACATGCTTATCATGATGTAATACATGTAGAACCATACCTGGTCTGGCTACAAATTTATCAATACATAGGTACATCAAGAATTCACCAAATCAAGAAGAAAGTACACAGTATTCAAAGAAAAAAAGAGAAAGAAAAAGAGAAATTATGAAATTCACACGAGATAAAAAAACTTAAAAAACAAAAAACTAAATCACAGTTACACAAGATATAACAGAGTTAATAAAAAAAATAGCAGAAAAAACAGGGTATAAACTAGGATTTACTTTACATTTGTTTGAAAAAAATACTAAGAATGACTTTAATATACAAAGAGAAAACACACATCTTTCCGTACACAAACAAACAAATATGGACAGAATTACTATACTTCTATCTGATTGATTGTTTTACGGACGGACGGACTGACTGACTGACTGACTGACTGGCTTGTCAACTTAATGACTGACTAACTGGCTGATTCACTGACTGACTGCCTGACTTGTTGTCTAACAGACTTGGTGACTGGCTAAGTGGTTGGCTTGTTGACTTAATGACTGACTCAGTACAGTGACTGACTGACTGAATGAATGAATGAATGGCTTTCAAGTTTCTTGCTGAACTGAATAGGACCTATCCTGCTGGCTGGGGAAAATATATATACATAGCACCTACATATACATAGCACCTACTCTACTAGCTATACACATAACCACATAAAACATACCCTGCTAGCTATACACATTGCCACACAGGACCTACCCTGCTAGCTATACACATCGCCACATAAGACCTACCCTGCTAGCTATACACATCGCCACATAAGACCTACCCTGCTAGCTATACACATCGCCACATAAGACCTACCCTGCTAGCTATACACATTGCCACATAAGACCTACCCTCCTAGCTATACACATGACCACATAAGACCTACCCTGCTAGCTATACACATCGCCACATAAGACCTACCCTGCTAGCCATACACATCGCCACATAACACCTACCCTGCTAGCTATACACATCACCACATAAGACCTACCCTGCTAGCTACACACATCGCCACATAAGACCTACACTGCTAGCTATACACATCGCCACATAAGACCTACCCTGCTAGCTATACACATCGCCATATAAGACCTACCCTGCTAGCTATACACATCGCCATATAAGACCTACCCTGCTAGCTGAAGAGCTGGGTCTTGATGTCTCTGCTTCTGCTTTAGCACTACTGATCCAGCTGGCAGCAGCTTCAGCACTACTGATATCTTTCTTCTTGCTAGCAGCAGCCGGAGGTGGGGCTGGCTTGGGTTCTTCTATTTTTGGCACAGGCACAGGTTCTTTTGTTTTACTTGGTTCTGGCCTAGCTGCAGATTTCTGTTAGGAAAGTACAAGAATGAGAAAAACTATGATTGAGAACAGAATGATTTTTAACTTGACTCTCTTCACATTATGAGATATCCTTCTGTACCAGAAAGGCATTTCATGAAAATTATTTCACAACTGATTCTGTTCTTTATTTTTCTCAATCTAAATTGCAAGGTCTAAATGAAGTACTATGATTGTATTGTGTTTACATTTGTATTTATCTTGAGATGAATCAACACTTAATACTTGTTTTTTTTGAAATAGAAACCAAACTGTCAACTATTCTATTTCATAGCCTTGTTTATATCTATGGTAGTCTACAACAGTCTCCCTGGCTACAAGTTCTACACTATGGCTACAAGTTCCACACTATGGCTACACGTTCAACAGTATGGCTACAAGCTCAACACTATTGTTGCAAGATGAACACTATGGCTACAAGGTGAACACTATGGCTACAAGTTCTACACTATGGCTACAAGTTGAACACTATGGCTACAAGTTCTACACTATGGTTACAAGTTGAACACTATATGGCTACAAGTTGAACACTTCAGCTACAAGTTCTACACTATGGCTACAAGTTCTACACTATGGTTACAAGTTATGCACTATGGCTACAAGTTCTACACTGTAGCTACATTTCCACAACAGAATTCAGCCTACCTTTGCTTCCTTACGTATTTGTGGTAAATCCTTCAATGATGCTTGTGACTTGGTTGCTTCTGAATCCAGAGAAAGCTTGAGAGCCTGAACATTGTAAATATAGACAATGAATATGTATCATTACAGTGCTGATAAAGATGGTCTTCAAAGTGATGAAATTCTTTGAGAAAAGGCTTATCTTTCATTTGACAACAATATCTTGTCCACACACAACATAAACGTTCTTAAAGAGTCTTTTACCTTTTTCTGATGGGTTCATTCATCTACAAGCATAAGTTTGTCTGATGGGTACACACAACTTTACTAGTCTGATGGGTACACACAACTTTACTAGTCTGATGGGTACACATAACTTTACTAGTCTGATGGGTACACACAACTTTCTGATTTAGGAGGATTTATATATAGTTTCAACTGTTGACTCGGTTTACCTTGTCCAGCATATCTTTCTCTCTTTCTTTATCAGCCTCAAGTCTAGCTGCATCTGACTCACTGCTAGCGATGGCTTTTTCCATTTCTTTATCATACCCTGAACCCTTTCCCATTTTCCTCTGTTGTTGTTCATATTCTTCTTTAGATTTCCTGTGGGTGAGGGGACAGAAATTGTTTAGATTTCCGAAGGGTAAGGGGGAGGGAGACCAGTTATATTCTATGTGTGAAGGAGAGTGCGCAGATGGCTATTAGATTTACTTTTTGTAAGTGTGTGTGTGTGTGTGTGTGTGTGTGTGTGTGTGTGTGTGTGTGTGTGTGTGTGTGTGTGTGTGTGTGTAGGTAACATCTACCAAAGTTCCCAATGCCTTTACATTCCCACTGAATTTGACTGATACTTGCTGCTCTAAAGCTAGCATGATATCAATGCCTCAGTAAAAACACTGCACACATAATAATAGTAAAATTGATGTCCAAAACAAGTCCTCATAGAACACATAGCGACCCCCCATAGAACACATATAACCCCCCAATGTGACTGAATGGAGACATGATTTAAAGAAATTGGTTGCAAATAAATACTACAAAGTGTCTTGTGATAATGAAGGGAATTGCTGAATTTCAGTAGCTGAACCTGAAGATCCAGGTCTAGGTCAAAGTTCAATGTCTAAAGAGAAAATTTAAATCTGGCAATATAGGGGTAGAGTAGACACTTTAACTTAGTCTCCATGTATTTAACACTTTTGAGTTAATTGGTGAATCATGATTGTTCACTACAAATATGGCTGCCATTGAGTAAAAAGTGTTATGAGCACCAAAAGTAATGTATGTATATGTTTACCTGAATCTGCATTATCTATAGACATGATCTAAAAGACATTAGCCACACATAATTGCTACAAAGTGTCTGCAATATGTAAGAAATAACTTAATTTTGATGGTCTATGAATAGAGTCTATGATTAAATGTTTTGATTTATGCAGTATTAAATATAGTGACTGTTTACTACAAATATGGCTGCCATTCAGTTAAAGTAATATGAGCACCAAAAAGAATGTTTGTGTATACTTCTTTTCTTCAATATTAGTTGTAAACATGGTTTAAAACAAATTGGCAATATGTAAACACTACAATGTGTCTGTCACCTTTGTGTCAGGTTTAAAAGTAATTGGATATTGCATGTCCAAGGAATGATGTATTATGGTCACACATACGGATGGACAGAGCCCAATGTAATAGCACCTGGGGGTGATGGTGGGGGGGGGGGCACTAAGAAGTATAGTACCTGAGAACTTCTTGTAATATTCTATCTTCTTCAGTTTCCATTTGTGCATGTGAATATTGCACTGAGCTCTTGTCCCCTGGTTGTAAAGATTCTGGTACCATTCCATTACGTTGCTGAATCAGTCTTAAGGCTTGAAGTTCAAGTTCAATATTCTTCTGGATCATCATTCTTTTAAAGACTTCATATTGTTGTGATGCTTCCACTTGTTCAAAGGCTACCTACAGAACAGTGTACAGAACAGTGTAAAGGACAGTGTACAAGACAGTGTACGGAATAGTGTACAGAACAGTATTTGCAGAACAGAATACAGAAGTGTACAGAACAGCGTACAAGACAGTGTACAGAATAGTGTACAGAACAGCATATAGAACAGTGTACAGACCAGTATTTGCAGAACACTATACAGAAGTGTACAGAAGTGTACAGGACAGTGTACAGAACAGTGTACAGATGAGTACTGGACAGTGTACAGAAGTGTACAGAAAAGTGTGCAGATGAGTGTACAGATGAGTGTACTGGTTAGTGTACAGAACAGTGTACAGAACAGTGTACAGAACAGTGTGCAGATGAGTGTACAGAACAGTGTACAAGACAGTGTACAGAAGTGTACAGAACAGGGTGCAGATGAGTGTACAGAACAGTACAGAACAGTGTACAGAACAGTGTACAGAACAGTGTGCAGATGAGTGTACAGAACAGTACAGAACAGTGTACAGATGAGTGTACAGAATAGTGTACAAGACAGTGTACAGAAGTGTACAGAACAGGGTGCAGATGAGTGTACAGAACAGTACAGAACAGTGTGCAGATGAGTGTACAGAACAGTGTACAAGACAGTGTACAGAAGTGTACAGAACAGGGTGCAGATGAGTGTACAGAACAGTACAGAACAGTGTACAGAACAGTGTACAGAACAGTGTGCAGATGAGTGTACAGAACAGTACAGAACAGTGTACAGATGAGTGTACAGAACAGTGTACAGATGAGTGTACAGAACAGTACAGAACAGTGTACAGAACAGTGTGCAGATGAGTGTACAGAACAGTACAGAACAGTGTACAGAACAGTGTACAGAACAGTGTACAAGACAGTGTGCAGATGAGTGTACAGAACAGTACAGAACAGTGTACAGAAGTGTACAGAACAGTGTACAGAACAGTGTGCAGATGAGTGTACAGGACATTGTACTGGTTAGTGTACAGAACAGTGTACAGAAGTGTACAGAACAGTGTGCAGATGAGTGTGCAGATGAGTGTACAGGACAGGGTACAGATGAGTGTACAGGACAGTGTACTGGTTAGTGTACAGAACAGTGTACAGAACAGGGTACTGGTTAGTGTACAAAACAGTGTACAGAACAGGGTATGCTGTTCTTGGATATATGATAAACTTGACGTCATATAAAAAACTAACAATCAACTATATTTGATCTGTTTTGGTTCAATGTACTGCACTTATACATTGTCTGTACCCAATGGTAACCTTGTGACTTCATTTTTAACTCTACTTCATTTATTAGCAATATCATTATATGAAATACCCCCTAATTACTGACAAGTGCTTATTCACCTAGAACTAGATTTCCCTTTCAGTAACTGGAGTTTCATATAATATTATCTAAATGCAAGTCAGTCTTCTTATTCAATTGCATGCTGTTGAATAAATTCACAATTATCATTAATGTATAGTTCATGTTGTAATATTACAACTATACTGGCTGTCAATATTCAACCATTTATTTAATTTTTCATTGCATTATAGTCACTATGACTGATATCACTATGACAACACAATAGACTTTAAAATTGACCAATTTTTTATAACAATGATATGAAAATGATATTTCTAGATGATTGAGGGATATAATTTAACTTGAAGTTGAAAGCATTATAATGCACTCTAAATCTTTCATCTTTTCAACTAATTTATTCTATGACACATTAGTAATGGGTAAATACTGACAATAGTGCTGAAACAGTTGTTAATTTTATTCCAATGATGGCGTTATGGTTCAACACATCTCTAATAGCAAGAAAATACCATTTATCAAGGTTTGTCACCATGACAACATGACACCATTAGATGTTAGTTCGTATATAAAGTGATAGCTATCTACTATTAAAGTGACTGCCCCTGTTCTTGCATCTCATCCATACTAGGTCAAAATGTGGGCCCTGGAGTTTAGGTCAAACTAAGGTCAAGCCAAAAAGATGCCCTAGAATCATTACATTAAAAGACACAAAGCAATAAACATAGTACATACATAGGTTTCCTCTGAATGTTTCCCACTCTTTTCCTTGCAGGCAGTAATAAATTCTTCTGTAGAAATTCCGACATCTTCCAAGAATTTTTCCAATAAAAATTCAACCTGTAAGAATTATACAAATTACTTTAGGATAATGTTTATTCAAGAAATTGTCATATTTCTATAGCACTACTGCACGTGACAGCCATGTGTATGGTTAATAAACAATACTGTTGTAGACTTATATATCTTGTACAGAATATATCTTGTCTACTATGTACATTACAATCAATCTGTTATTAATCTGGTGCTATCCTTCATACAAATGATTTGACACCACTTTGGCATCCAGATTAATCTCTCATAATCTGTAAACATATCTTTTTGTAGACATGGTTGCTTGATATGCTATGACATAAAATCATGTACCTCGACTAACATTGACAAAGTAAAGAGCCAATTTCTACAGTTCTACTGCCTGTTTGGCAAGTTCCAGAATTCATATACTCGTAGCTATTTTGTTATCAAAATCTGTAGATACACCAGACCCTAATAAATGGACTTTAGAAAAAATGTCATGAATCTGACCAAGATCATTTTGAGTATAATCCCTACTATTTACATAATCCAAAGGACTAAAATATCTGTTTTCAATTTTCCCCTATTTACTAGATAATATAACATCAATTCTATTTATTTTGTATATCATTAATTATATCAAGTCAATCTGTTGAGGTGAAATGTAATCAGTTCAGTGGGACCTTCAAATAGTTTTACTGTAGTTAAAATACAACTGAAAACATATGCACAGGAAAATGTCAAGATCACTGTGTTACTGTAAGAATATGTACATTGTAATACTAATACTAGTGTCACATAAGAAAACTGAGCTTGAAGTTGTGTATTTCCATTACATATTTTTTAAAAGAACTCTTGTGATTTTTATAGCTTTGTATATGTATAGAACTGAGATGAAAGTTACAATAGATTGATTATTTATTACACACATGATTTTCACATAGCAAGACATGAGAATTATAGAGGAAACCATTCTATTCAGCCCCAGTTTCTCATCATTTGGCATAACCTTATTTTGTTTTCAATAAGATTGGTTCAATGTATTTACATAATAGGGGTGTTTAAGATTACTAGGTTCTCATTATGTTTCATCAATCACCTCAGGTAAATGTCTACTCTCATAACAACAGGTCAAGGTCCTGCATTATACTAACAGAAGGTCCTATATTCAGCTGACAAGGTTTTTTTATTCAACTTGTCTACAAGGGAAATGGCGACTAATTGTCCTAACTGCCCTTTCACAAACACATGCCTTTTTTTTGTTCTTTTGTGTACAAACTTTCAAGTAGCATAAGAATGCTGGTTCAGACTTTCGTTTTCATGCAACCCTTGCTTTTAGCTAATTTCAACTGTAAGTATTTTCTCCACAAAACATGCCAGTCCAGATTTCAAGTTTTCAGTAAGACTCAATGCATGGAATATGTAATCTAGGAAAGAAGGACTTTAGGATCCTACCAAATCCATTACCAAGTCAAGATCTAAATTATTCAATTTTACTATATAAAGGATTTGAATAATTCAATTAGAGACTATCAAATTCTGTTTCAGATACATTTACATTTTGTATGCTTTAGTATAGTATCTAACTGTATATTTGTGAGCCATAAAATGTTTTGGGGAGTTGTTGAGGGAAAACAAATATTAGGATTGCAGCCAAGTTTCCTAGTGACTGGCTTAGGAAAATCATGGCAATGTAAATAAAAAACATGGCGATTTAAAATCAAAATTGTTTATTTATCAATTTAATTTAGTTTAATATAAACAAAATATTACATTTAACAGCACTTTACAGATCACTGTGATTACATAACAATTGTCACTGCAGTAGTTGCAAAGCACAGCTTGTCAACTAGATGGGATTCTAGTATTACAAAGTAGTTCTATTTCTAGAAACTGCTCATATAGAATTGAATAAATTTTAATGACCAATCCAAGTTGTTGAATGATCATTAACATCTTGGTGGACACCTCTACAACTGTCTGGGCAAACTCCACAAATGTGTACAGTTTTGTCCATTTTATATTCAATTTACTGATATCTTTAATACTGGCAATTTTTTACTTTAGACAGGATCCTGTTCAACTTTCTGACAGATAAACCCATGTCTCGTCTGTTGCCATGACAGCAGATGTCATGGAGAGGTTTAGAAGCATTAAACTATTGGTCTGTGTCTATACCATTAGTGATGCACTGATGTTTGATGATGTAGTGGTTTGAACAACAGAAATCAATACAACAGGGATCTTAGAACAGGATCTAAAACGGTTCAAAGTACTATTATAATGACACTGACTGATAACTAACTAACAGGTCAGGAATGAGTCACCTCATGCATACATGTCACATTGGTTCAGTGTGATTTTAAAACATGGGTGGAATAACAATTCAAGGGGTATGAAACTAGAACAATAAAAGGGTCTAAGTGAGAGCGATTGGTGAAACATCCACATACCAGTTCCTTGTATTCTCCGTGAATTTCTGTGTATACTTTGGTGTTGTCCTCTTCGGGGTCGAACACTGTGAAAACACAAGGTATCGTGCAGTTATTTTAATGGTATTTCTTGATTGGAAAAAAAATCTAGTACAGTTCCCATACAATGCTAACTATGCACTTACCCAAACACTTGTGTTCAATAAAATTGACGATGGGCACAGTCCATATGGGACTGTAGAGGAAGCCCACCACAGTGTCAAACACCCAGTCACAGTCAGCCATTTCTGAACCGCGGTTCAAGCAAGCAACTTGTTATAACTGGAGGAAAGATTCTGAGCAAACGATTTTCGATTTTTTCAAAGTTGGGTGATGTACGCCCTCATACGCTCGGGCGCAATCAAAATACGGATAAAAACGTGTACGTGTTCGCGAGTAAAATGTAATAGATGATGAAAATTCATGCGCTGACTTTATATCTACAGTAAAGATAATTTAGTTTAGGACAACATAGTACAGACTTCTAAACAATCAAGCTCAGTTCCTGTATGGAATGAATGAATGAATGAATGAATGAATGAATGAATGAATGAATGAATGAATGAATGAATGAATGAATGAATGAATGAATGAATGAATGAATGAAAAGGTACGGATTCTGGGTTATTTAACTCTGCGAACCCTTTCTTTCGAGGTATAAGAGAAACTTAAAACAAAGATACGTAACATTCAATTTGTAGAGTCTATACTAGTATACTTCAAAGATGCTTCACAGTCAATGTAGCAAAACAATCAAATAAATTAAATCATTTATTAATTGATTGATACACATAATTGACTAATGAATCATTTTATGAGCGAGATTAATTATTTTTTTCTTTTTAGATTTTGTCACCTTTTCACCGAATCCCTCTGTTACAAGAGCTACTTCCCGAATCTGACTATCTGTTACATTGAGTAAACATTCGTAATCCACCTGTTGAAGACCTATAACACACAGTATCAGTTGAGACTCTAGTCACGTGATCATATTCATCCGCACAAAGATAGTTTCGTAGCTGACAGGTTCATTCGTTTTTATAGTATACATTTGGTAAAAATTGACAAATTTAGAAAAACTAATCATGTTGATCATTGAATTAGAACAAAATATAACGATTATAGTATCTTTGTGAGGTTCGTTATGAATATTACAGAATTACTTTATTCGTCGTCTGTCCCGGCGGAAGAATATCTTAAACAAGAGCAGTTGTGAGCACTCATGATGAGGTCATAGCAGAGGGGAATTTGATTGGCTGTAATATTGGCTAAACAATCGCAATCCGATTTACAACTTTGAATTTTCCGTACATCACACAGCATGACAGAAAGACAACAGTGACTAGCGGTGCTATAGCAGTCAAATTTTCGGCACTATGATACTCCCCTCTCACTTTCCCTGGTGTTGTCATCTTTGGAATGATTTCTAGCACCCCCGTGGGTAGTTGAATTATTCGGAAGTGTGTTTATTCGGGCATTTCAAAATCTTTGCCAGGGTTTTGTACTTTGTCTAGGAGTAGGAGAAGTCTTGGCAAGGTCTGTCACCGCGACGCGTTCCATCGTGTATGTGTTGGAATATATCATTTACCACAACGCAAGTTCTTCGACAGTTCTTTAGGAATTTACCTGTAACTGACTGCGTGGTGTGCTTTCAGTGACTATTAGATTGCCAAATATTATCACGTCGTGCATCCGGCATTTTTAAAACGACAATATTAGACACTGTGTGGATTACGGTTTCCAAGAGGTGGACTTATTTCGTTGTGTGTGCCCCATGTAAACCCAGACGTATTTCCCTTGCTTTGAATCATCGCCAACCATAAACGATGGCTGCCGCAGTAGAGTTCATGAAACACCCACTTGTAATATGGGTAAGAAATGTATTTTTCTCAATTTCACAAGAATGTCAATATGTCGTCATGCATTTATCTGATTTGTCCTTTATTCCATGCACTAATTACCGCAAATCTATTTTGAAGGTTGGTGCTTTCAAAGAGGAAAAGAAACCACTCGACTTCACAGAATTGGTTGATGGCGTCTTTTTAAATGACATTATGCTTCAAATGTAAGTATGCAATCGTATCAGTTTTGAGACAGACTTTGACCTGGTAAATATGTTACGGACGTATGAAGACAGTATGAAGGATGTAATTTTGATATTTGGATTGTTTCAGAAGCACGTCAGTGAGATTATACAATGACTCATATCGGATATTCAAATACAAATGTAGAACCCACCCTTGAGTATAGGTGATGACAAACATATGATGCATCCAACCTTGGCAGTAAAGGTGTACATTTCTCAACTTTCAATGTATAATGTTAAGCAATGGGTGGATAGACTGTGAATAGAATATCAGAATTGCAAGGTATTCATATTGTACACTGATGCCTAATCAGAGACACAACACAATGATGTTTTTGAGGTGACCTGAATACCTATTGTTAATCTTTTATTTGTAGTCAAACCTGTCATTGTGAAGGAAGCTCAGTAGCAACCTTGTTGGTGTACATCAGCAATTTTAAGGCTTTTTATACAACAAATTGAAAAAATGTAATATTGGTTTAATAACTTGTGTGCATATTGTCAAAGTTTAGTGAAATTTCCATACATTTTGAGCCAGTGTAAACATTAAGATTCCAAGTAAACACATTCATTGATCCAAGATGTTTTTAAAAAGTTGGGTGTGGCAGTTTGTCAGATTGTGGTTATTTTCAGATGAAATAGAAAATATCCTGTGTAATACAAATGGCTTTCTGTAGTATGTTTCCTGCTGATACTAGATATATACACCCCTTCAAGTACATGGCATTAACTTGTTTCCACGGTGACCTCAGACAGGCTGGTCACTCATTGAGGTTAAAATTCCGGTGTGACTGCATGGCCACAACCCATACAGGTTTCATAGCAGCACAAATTGAACACAGTTTGGTCACTTTCGTTCAGTTGCTATGTTCTGATTAATCTGTCCTTAAGATGTGATGCTGTAAAAGTTATGAATCAATACATGCACATATTTTGTGAAAGATATAAATTTAAGCCCAAAATAAAAACTGCTATTAAAATTTATGTTATTTAATTTTTTTTCTGGCATACAATGACTGCTAATGAAAACCTAATCCAATTTAAAGTTCAGTTGTGTGTAACATGGATTTTTCCAGATTTCAATGCAGAAATCACAGAATGTGAAACAACTAGATTTTCTTCAGACTTAATTTATAACAGTGATGTCAGGATTGTTGTTAATCATGGAAAAAAATTCTCTTAAAAAAATTCTCTAATCCCCTGTATGTTTTAGGTTAGCATGAATGAACAAGGAACATATTCAGTTTTTGACAAGCAGTTTTCTTACAAGTTTATTTATTGATAGTGACTAACTTACCTTGACTTTAGTAACCAATAGTACAGTAACAATGGAAACTGCAATCTTGAAGTAAAGGATTTCTGACATGTGTACAACAGGAATTAATGTACACCACTGAATACCATGTACAGTATTACAAAACATATTCAAAAATAAAGATAATGCATGGAGGAGTTGCATTCTTACAAGCCAGAGTACAATTTTTCTTGACAGTGCATGAAAAGAGGCTGTGATATATTTGTGTGCTAGATGTCTGGTACTCAAAAGACTGACTTTGCTTGCATTATGTAAGACTTGTGTCCTTCATACAGTATTGTGACATTTTAAGACTATATGTCAGCCTACATCTTTCCATAGTCTCTAAATTTGAGGAGAAAAATGGTGATGAATAGAACCATAGGCAATGGCAATTGCTGATGGTAGAACAAGTAATCACATATTATGGTATAGTTTACGGTCAATGATCAAAAGTTGCATGACACTTCAACAGTGTCAGGAAGTCTTACGTTTAAAGAATAAAATAATTATCTTGCATGCAATTGCACGTAGCCTTTAATACTCATGAAATGTGGATTGTGATGCCAAGATGAACACATATCAGCATTGTCAAGGTATTGATGGCAGAAATATGACCTGCCTACCCATAATGATATCTGGTGTTTCACAAGCAGATGTGTCACATAGTACATGTTACTTGCTAAGGAAGGTGTAACCACACACCTACCTCCATGCAGTCAAAGTGTTGTTGAATTTCACAACAGTTCATGAGAAATTCAAAGTTTGTTCAAATAGTTAACTTTATTGACAAATATTGTTTTTCTTGTATGCAGTGATCCTCGTCCAGCAAATATGATAGTGAATAGAGAGGTCAATGGTGATGTCAACTTGCGTATTCAAAATCTGGACAATGTTTTACGGAACATAAAATCATACTATCAGGTAAGTACAACCATGTATAATCAATGGTGTCAATATTTGAATACCATATGATTTATTTTCATTGTATTGATACACTAATACAGAGTTGAAAGAGGTATCGATATAATGCACTTGCTGGAACATGGTTAGTAGGTAATGTCTTCCAGCTGTTGCCTCTCTTCCAGTAAGAATGTCGGCTGCTGAAAATAGAAAATGTCAGTTTCTTGGTACTGTACAAATATAATGAAATACTAATACTAATAGTCATTTATGGCTTAAGTATTAAAAAAAAGATCTTTGTGTAGAATATTTTTAGTGGTTAATGCTGAAGGCTCAAGTTTGAGAGAAACTGAATAGCTTTTTGTTAACTTGGCCAGCAATTGTCAATCACTTGCATGGAGTACAAACCTGTGCATCTTATATTGCATGTAATAGACAGGGATTTGTGTAAAGCTTCATTGATTTGTATTAGCTGTTATCGCAACATCTGCAGACTAAGCAGCTGTTAGTGTTATATACAGTATACATGAATGAAGCATGTAGGGTGAAAATGCTTTGACATGTAAAAGGTACAGATCAAGCTTTAAAAGTGAAGTTTTCACCACAAATCTTTCTCATAATATAATATGCATAGTTAGGATGATCCTATATTTGCATTTAGGCATAGGCTGACTTATGTGTTCATTTTGGGAGTTTCTTAAATAATAATTATTAAATTGTGTGCAAGTACTGTGTCAGTTTGATTTGATTCACAGACAAGGAGTGTTTGCCAGCGTCTGCTACAATCACTCCTTGCCAACATCTGCTACGTAGTTTTCTATATCCACTGACTTGGAGAATATCTAGAATGTTAATCTATGTCTGATAATCTCATGCCCAATAAGTCCTTGTACTGTTATCAATGTAGTTTCTGTACTACCCCAGCCGCAGGTACATTTTATATGAATCACCTCTATAGCAATCTCTTTACCTGTAGATTGTCATCCATTTGCCTTTGTAGAGGTCTTTCACAGTTTGTCAACCTGGCAGTGTGATCTTTTTAGTATACAAATTAGGTTTAATCCTTTGGGTAGTACACCACCAGGGACAGGTGTGTACTGTTCAGGTCATTTTAAGTTTCATATTTAGTCAGACCACACAGCTAAATGGGAACTGACAAACACACACCATGATAACTTAATGCTATAAATATGTTTGACATATACAGGTATGTCTGTATGTCGGCTAAGATAAAGGATATGGTTAGAAGATATTCAGATTAACTTGTGCTGTTGTATACATACACACTAAAAACTGTCATGGTGAAATGGAAAACGTCAACAGAGCATTAGTGTCATGATAGTCAAGTAAAAGTGCAAACAACTGCAGGCACATTCTTTTACTTTTCAGTAATACAAGAGTGCTTTCTGGCCAGGATTCATGTCCTTGCCATAACATGAATTGTGTGTTTTTCAAAAAGCACTGCACAACATTTTGTGATCTTGCCTCACCAATAAATAGAGCTTGAACTTTATCATGAATAGGTATGGTGGGAAAAGTCCCTGACTTTGCATCATATTTGCTGCAGGCAGTCTGGATATAGTAGTGTTCATGTATATTCTGGTAATATCCTGTGAAGTAATGGAAGGTGATTTCCTTTGGAGTATGTCATGTGGAAAATAAAGGCAGGAAGTAAATTCAAACCAGTTTTTATGTCGTTAGTGTAATGGGCATTAAATTTTGACTGCTGTACCCATAATTTACCTAAAGCTTGTAATTATAATCAAATACTGAATGTTTGCATAAACTGATAACCCCAGGTAAAACTATCCAGGTACAGTGTGCTTGAATTATAAGAAAAGATGGAGACTTCAAATTGTAAATTTCATCGCATGACTGAAGGAAAATTAACAACGAGGTCTAGGTTGCTCACATTCACTAATCAAGACTTGTTGTTCATTGAGCTTCAAATTTCTATTGTGAACAGTAGTTGTACAGCCTGCATGGTTCTACAGCTTATACAAATTAAAATGCAAAACAATTACATAGAGAGTGGTGACACCCATGATGGCCTCTCCTCAGAACACACTCAGCTTTCAGTGTGTGATACACTTTGGTAATAAGTATACTTGGTGTTAGCATTTTGCATTTAGTGGAAATTGAATCTGCATCTGCAAATAACAGTTATTTCCAGGTAAAGAGACTATGAAAGAGGAGATGGCTTTCAATCAGGCATACATTGCAGGGTGCATGTAAATTGAATGTCTGCTAGCTTTGCACAGGTTTCATCATTGCTTGCTATGGTTTTTCAAAAGTCTCAGTCAGATGTGGAAATATTCTGTCACAAATCACTCCAGGGAGGCTCACAATTTAGTTAGCATAACAGCCATGGAAATCTGAAACTGAAAATTGTCGAATAACCTAAGTAGTGAGTGTCTCCATTTATATTAAATTTTCTGTCCCTTTTAGATATCATTTACCCATATTTTGAAGTTCATAAATAAACCATGTACAAGTCAATGAAATTACTCACCTGCTTGGGCCACTTGAAGAAAGAGGATAAATCAAAAAATATATTACAGGCTGTACATTTTGATATTCATTGAGCTGTGTGATATTAATGGTGCAAGTGTTTGACTGACGACTGCTTTGACACTGATCTATGTGGCCAGGCACGCAAATTGCAAAATTGAATCACTTTTTTTCTCCTCAGATAATTGAATTCCATTTATCATCCAATTCTTCACCATAGAATTACATTGCTAGGTGCTATGAAACAGGAAAGGTTTTTCCATTCTCCATTCAGCCGGAAATTTATCTAGGAATTATGACTGACTTGCGCTACTTAATGGAATTTGAAATGTAAAGAAACAACCCCACTGAATATATTATTGTGATTGTATTATGATTAATTAGATATGGAGCCTAAGAAATTAGAGGTTTTGATGATAGATGAATATTCTGAAAATTGACACGGGTCATTCTGATCAAACCATGTAGAAAAATTCTCCATGCCCCAAAAAAGGGAAAAATAATGTTAGTTTAATTAACTTGTTTTGATTGCCAATATTCAGATTTTGTTTATCATAACATTGAAAGGTAATGAAAATCACCTTCTATATAAAAATTATTGTATCATACTTATTTCAAGTAATTTTAATATATTATGATTTGTGTAAACCTATGTTGTTTGACTGCAGTGTGATATAGCTAGTGGATTCATAGTCATATATTACATAATCAAATTTAAATGCTGACAGTTGTATTAGCCTGGAGGTCACAAAAACAATAGGTTTTTTTCCCAACTGATTTGAATAACAATGCATAATGTATCAAATTTAGTTAAATTCCCACACTCTCCTGGTCCACATTTGTATAGAATCTACATTGAAATTTGAATAGAAGTTTTCAAATAATATACATGAACTCAAAATAACTTTTTTAAATGCTATTTTATGAGCAATGCATTGTATTATTGTACAAAGATACTGTCCATCTTTTATTGTTTTCTTTGTCTGAGATTAGAATCAGAAATATGATGGCAAGATTCAATTGATAGTGAAAACCATCCAAACCACACATCTATATTGTATGCTGAAGTTAGATTTAAAATGTCATGTGTGTAGCACTAATTTGTAATGTTCATGCTAAGCATATTTTCAATGTCTGGTATGAGATAAGTTTAGAAGGGAGTATTTCAGAATCAGTCATATTGTGTAATGGAATGCACAGACAATGTCTAGCCTGATATTCCATGTAACACTATCTTGATTACCATACTGTATAATTTAGTATATCAGGTAGATTTTAATCTGGAGTTCAATGCACTACACTCTGTGCTACATGACAGCTAAGATTCCTGTCAGACATATGTAGATAAGAAGATAGGCGAGCAGGAGAATAAACAATTACTAGAGAGGTGATATCGATGGAAAAGCTGAAATACTGTGCTTTGCATTTTATGGAATATCTTTGTATGGTAAAGGGTAGCCTGTAAAATGACAAAGAAACGTAATATTTTGTTTCCACATTTTTGGAGTAAACTGTATATCAACTTTTCTTATTATGTTGGTACATCACTAGTATTCATGACATAGATTTCATTATTCCCAAACCATGAGTTTAAAGAGAACAAAGAAGATAAATTAAAAAGACCTAACTGAAAGTTTATGATATTTAGAAATTCTAGAATTGAATTTTCCAATCAATTTTCATGTTATAATTACCTCTGCAATTTATCAGATATGTATCGTACAGAATCACATACATGTACAATAAGTAATTTCCGGAGTGCCATTTGCTGTAAATGTGTATGAGTATTTCAGGGACTGCTTTCTCATCCATGGAAACTTTATGTTTTCTTCACCATGGTCCACAATTTCAGTAGGTAACCTGTATGTTTAATTTCACAACTGGTGTTGTTGAGGGATTATGCAGAGAGGTGAAAATACATCCCACAAAGGCCTCATCAGTATTTTTATAGCTAATGCCAAAAGACATTTAAAGGAATGCATATACAAATGTAAATGTCTCATAAAACTGTAAAGGAATTCATGTAATAGATGCATCATTTTATAGGTTGTCCATCCTGGTGAATTCTAAAGTTGTGATAACAATGGCAGTGACATGGAAACTTAGGTGATAGACATGTGTTGATATGTGTCATTGGAGTTAATGTCTAGGTTAACAAAATATTGACATGTATGGAAAGAGGACATGAAAATTTACACCAGTTTAACAGTCTTGCAGTGTTCATAACAAATGTTACATTGGTCTGTCCTTTCAATACAACTCACATGTAAAAGCTGTCATAATATTAAAGTAGTTTGGATTTTTATGGTCTCTTCTTTTCGCATGCTCTAATTTTACAGTGAAGTATGTGCCAGGTTGTTTATTTTCTCAAAATAACAGTATATTCTTTAATTACATGTAATTGATTTCTATACTGAATATGAACAATAATCTGTTTTATGATATTTCTTTTTCAAATAAGTTACTATCATTGCTTGAAAATAAGAAAGATCTCCAATTACAAGTATCTGGCATCTTTACTTTGTATTACACAAACCCACTGACTGAAACCAATGATTAATGATGTGTTGAACAAAGCTCCAATGTTATAAAGTTTCTCTGTATTTTGCTATAATGTAGTCTGTTCACTTGGTGTGTTGATTGATCATGTCAATTAATCATTGTTTTGATGTTAATGCGTGCAAATGTGGTGTCTACCGACAACAAAAACAAACAATTATACAAAAAACATGCTCAGTTGACATGAAACTTGACAGTATTCTCACAACATTGTTGTGTGAGGTTGACTTTTTCTTGGAAAGAGTAGAAATTTCAACATATGGTAAGGAAGGTTTTGACATGTTTAGAAGGTGGAACATGGCAAGATGTCATTTTGCCATCCATATGACATGCACTTTGATCCAGCAGGGCATGCACTCCATTAGTATAATTTCTATTTCATTCAAGGTAATACCAGTAGAGTTTATTAAATTAATAAATTCAATGTCAATATTTGTACAGTTTGTAAATCAGTGCAGAGTAGCTAACTCTTTATCATGTGCACAATTCTTCTATCTCAAGTGCAGGTGATAATTATAGGAAAGACTTGCACGGTTTCCATGGAAATAATAAAAGTGAGGTAGTCTAGTGATGGTAACCTAGTAACAGTTGAACACCAGAATGTACTAGACATAAACACGTTTGTTAATAAAAACAAATTGAGAAAATTGGTGTAATTGAAAACATGACATGAATTATGACTGGCTTTGGGTCATTAGTTATCTAGGTCTGTGTATAGTTAGGTGTATGTACTAGTCCAGATTTACAACTTTGTTTAAAGGTTAATGTCAGTACTGTGTAATATTATGGTACCGTATTAAATATTTTACTTGTTATAGAGCGGTGTACATATTATGCAAATGAATTCTCTTAGGTACAGTGAAACTTCAACATGGATATCTTTCAGTATTTTTGCTACAGTTTGGGAACCGTAATGACAGAGGGGGAGTCTGGTGAAATATGCATAGATTGCCATACCTGCAAACCTGTACCATCTTTTTGGTGGGTAGGGTCACCCTGGTAAATTACCAAAGAAACTTACCATAATGTTTTTGATGACTAACATAAGACCACTTACAATATCAGTTAGACCTGTTTCCATGTCATGAATGCAGTTTTACTGTAATTGCGCCAGTGTATAAAAATCCACTTCCAAGGTAATTGTGAGTATGTGATACATGGTACATTTGGAATGAAGTTCAGCTGTCAAGGACTCCAGGAGTCACAGTATTGACTGTATAACTACTCATCACACCCACTGTACTGTTCAAAACCCTTTAGAGTTTAGGAATGTTATACCACCTACATGTATTTTAACACCCCACTATCACATGCCCCATTCACATGGAAAGCTGTGGTAAAATACTAGTAGAAGCTGTGAGTAGACATGATGTGATCTATTCATTTTGTGTTCAAAAATTACTCTGCCTGATAAAGAAAGTTAACAGTACCCTATTGTAACATCTTCTTGTAAGGCGATGTTATATTATAATGTAGAATTGCACAGTCTGACACACAAGTTCTGCAGTGCAGATTGTCAATCAGTTTTTGGTATTTAGAAATTAAACAACCAACAACAGTGTTGTGTATTTAGATATCAAACAGCCAGTCACAGAAATTTATGGTACCTGTTATAAGATAATGTTACAAATTACTTTAAAAAACTTCACAGCCAACTACTGGAAATGTACCGGAAATTCTACAGAACAGATTTCAAAACAACACTGTGTTATGTACTATTGACACGTTACTCAGCTGGTGACAAGTTGTTTATGAAAAATAACACAGCAGCCACTGAAATTTGATAAAACAGATTGTGAAACAATGTGCAATGTACTATTTCCAAATAAAGACAGATTACAACAGTATTGTGTGTTAAGAAATTACAGTCATGCACACAAATTCACCAGCACAGATTGTCAGACACTATTGTGTATTACTGAAAATTACATACATAGTGAGACACCAAAATTCACCAGCACAGAATGTGGAACAATTAGACATATGTATGGGCCATTAGAAATTCAGTGATGACTTAGTTGGCCAATTATGTACAACTATAGAACTCATATCGAGTGTCTTTGGATGCCAGGAATATTTAAGTCGCATTCCTGTCAACATGTAGAAATAAAATTCCCAGTATTTATATAAGCTACTTGTGTCTGTATTAGTTAATTTTCAAAATACATGTATACAATAATACAGTACTAGCAAAATAAGATGTGTGGCTATAATTAGGGTATGTATTGATAAGATAAAGATGTATATGATGGACATGTTTCTGGTAATTGTTACAATGTTACATAGTTTCATAATTTTTGGGAAGTGTAGTGTGATCTTGACGTTACAAATTGATAGTAATCATATATGGGACTGTACATGTGGAAAACTGCATAGTCTGCATAAAAACTACAAACTGGTATTGTGTTTTTGTTGTATTTTGTAACTGTGTAACCTTCCTATCAGCACTTATTTCCACACTGGTGGGTTACTTTCCTACATACATGTAGGGGCTGTCCCAAATTCCAAATGGTAGTTACATTTATGGGAAACTATAAAAGATGTTGACTGACAATGACATGCCTTGCTGTATTACAAGGTTCTTAAACCCTAGGAAAAACACACTTCTTTGAAAACTATTGGTAATGTACAGTCTGTAACACACTTCTTTGCAAACTATTGTACAGTCTGTTATCTATGCCCACTGGCATTACATCTACTGTTGATCTCTGTACAGCCTGGTATAGATAACTACTTTGGCAATGACTTCTTGTGTTGCTTGGCATTGGTATTTCTAACAGTATTGGTCGCAAGGATGCTGCAGGATCAAAGTTACTCAATTATTCAGTTATTTGTCAAGAGATTATTGAACAGGACATGTCACTACATGAATATTGGGAAACAATACATCCATCCCTTCAAATATTTCTTTTGTGGTATGTTGCAGACTGTTATTGGCAATGAAATGGAAACACTGAACACAATACTGTAACATTACAGAATGATGTGTTTGGTTTGTATTGACAATTTTACAATGATAAGAACAGGAGCATTGTAGAGTCAATGAACAGTCAAACATTAGAGGAAAATAATGAAGAGAACAGAAAACCAGTTCAATATTATGGAGGATTTGTTGTAAACCCTAAACTACACGTTACAATTGGGTGATGTGATTAGTTCATATTATTTGAAACTATAGACTAGTCCTTCTTTTGACAAAGTGTTGTAGCTAATGAATGATGTAAGTAGTTGTGTAATCTTTATGTGGCTTTCAAGGTACATTGTGCATGCCTTTTGTCTCCTCCTAAAAGCATTTTAGATAATGAACCAAAACAGTAGTCAATATTTTACTGTATATGGCTTACTGTAAGGCGATGAGCATAGTTGCAATTCTGTAGGTCTTTCATTAAACCAGGTTTATGACAGCATACAACTGGGTTCAGTTTTTCTGTGGTTTGTGTGCCTTGCTGAACTTTGTAATATCATAGTATGTACAAAGTTAACCACCATCAACAGAGTGGTTATACCACTTGAGGTAGATTTTTTTCACAATATAAACACAAATGAATCATTTGATGACCAATTTTGTCAAGCTGGAAACACCCAATACACCTTTTGTTGCATTGCTTTACTTCACAACTTGATTCATACTTGTATGTGTAGATAGACCTGTTACCATTCACAGACTTTTTATGTCACAATGCAGGTGGCATTATATAGTATACAACTTACAAGAGAAGGTTTACAGTTTCTATAACATTTTAGTGGACTTTCAATAACACACTGACTCAATGGGAGTCATTAAAATCAATATGAAGTAAAATTAAAATCAGAACTTGCAGCTTTGAACATAAAATTAGAGCAGACAAAATGGTATTGTTATGATTTATTTCAATAAAGAATTGGACAGTTTGAGAACAATATGATTTGTAAAACAATAACAGAAAATCACAACAAAGAACAGGACAGAAGGTCTAGTGCTGTCTTTCATCAAATCTTTCAGATCTCTCTTTGGTTAGAGACAACTTGTCATCCAGACTAAACACAAGAATACCCAGTAATATTGACACCTGTTTAAGATATCATCAATAGGTTATAGTTATTTTCAGCTGTGATATTTATCAGAATTATTTCTACCTGACAAATCTTGAGATTATCTGAAAAGAGTATGTTTGCCTTTGAAGAGTAAGTAATTGTAGTTGGACATTTCAAGATATCAATACTGAAGTGCACAATACCACTTCAAATCCTAAGACAAAGATTTGGACAAGATTTGGTTGAAGATTTCATTTATTTTATTTTGTAAACCTAGTCATAAGTCACTCTATATTCTTCCACTGTGGTGCTTGTTTTTTGACCTTATCCCTTTCTTGATCCATCATTGTGGTGTTGTCATGGAGATACTTACTTAAGGATTTAAATTCCAAATTCTCATCATGTTTTCTGTGAATGAATGCAATAAGTGAGTAGTTTTGACATTCAGGTATATGCTATAGGTAAAGAGAAGTCATTAAGCATGTAATCTGTGAGCATTAGTCACCCAGTAACTTGAATGCTAGCTGTGTCAGTGATTTCTTTGCATTTCAAGCTGTCTATCAAACAGGCTTTATAAGTTTATGCTAATTTGCACTTGACTGCCATGAACTCCTGTGGTTGATTCTAGCAAAGCTCTAAGTTGAGGTAGTGACAGTAGCCATCATAATACATATACACTGTGGTAGGGTATGAACCAATGAACTGAAGGATAGCTAGATGGTTACTACATTTTAACCTGTACTTTAGTCAACATTCTGTTGACAACCACTGTACCAGTGCAGATTTATCCGTTCAGCCCACTTCTATTGAATATCAATGACATTAAAAGAACGAACAAAACACTGCCTCTGCATACTTGCAAACTACAGAAAAGGGTATAACAGAACACAGGAAGAAATTTGAGTGGGTGCCAACAACAACTACTTTGCATAAGACTACATTGGCATCATGTTCTGGAAAGGAATGTGAAGGACTTATTGTTCTGGTTGATATTTAACCAGGCCTGGGAAGGATGAATACCTGTTTCCAAAAGAAATACAAAGGAATAAAAAAAGAGAATAGACTTGACTCAGTAGGAACATGGATTACATTCTTTTATTACCCTTCATTCTCTAGAATTTAGCAGATCTATTTGACCACAATCAGTGTCCTACAAACTGCACTATAACAAATTCATAATAATGTTATTAGAGAAATTGTAGTCAAGTTGATATGTGGCAAGTTTTGATGATTGTGTCTGTAGAACAGCTGTGATTTGTTGATTTGTTGTGTCTCAACTACTGAATTATGTAAACTGGTGAGATAGCTACATAACATGTAGACATAGATTGTGGATGGCTGGTGTCTACATATCATGGAACTTTTTTCTGTAAACAGAGAAGGACTAAATATATCATGGTTTACCAGTTATATTTAGTTAACATATGGTAGAAGAATAATCCAATGTGCCTATATTTTGTTGTGATATTGAAAATAGATCATGCCTTGAGTAAATATATAGTTGTGAGAAGTAATTCAGTTATATTTTTCGACCTCTGTACCTTTGCTGAGAGATGAATTAATTTTAGTGTTTGTCTAGAACTAAGGGCGTATGGCAATGACAGAGTCTGTATATCTTAAATAATATGAACATTTGAATTGTAGGAGCACCGTGGTATGGTGAATGAAACCAGAACCCTGCCTTCACCTAGGATACTGAGTTGAAAAGTGTCCTCTTACAGTTTTGGCATCAAAAGATGCAAGATGTGTGAATTTATGTCTGTATTCACTGTTGTACTAATAAAAGGTCCTTTAATATGTAGCTTTGGGGTCACAATTATGAAACTTTGTGTCAGTTTAGTAATACTATCCAAAAGAAACAGAAACCCTGACCTGGCCATGGGAACACAACCTGATCTAGCTTGGAAAGAGTGTGAGAGAAATAAATGATGCCAGAAAAAGACTAAGGAAAGGTTTCACAATTTCCTTTCACTCTGAATAATGTAAAATACTTGACAGAAAGCAAGAGATGGTAGAGTACATTTGTTGAACATCATACATATTAGTAAGTTATAAAAGATATGGTGAAACTGATATTTTGATAATAAATGCAATTCTTGGTACCTGGAATAGCATTTTACCTCATGTTACAGAGTTATTATGAAAGGAAAAATATCAATTTGCATATTATAGCATGTATGTGTAGCATGTTGAACAGAAGACATGGTGTTGACAAAGAATTCAAATGATTTGCTATTTTCCCTGTGATGCACTTGGGTAGTAAAATTCTATTTCTAGTAATGAATATTGAATTATAGTTCAAGGTAGAATATTCATGCTAACTTACACTGTCTGTCAGTTTATATTTAAATCCTGTTTCTCGTGCTACCAGCTCCTGCATCATGTATATCCTATGATATTTGAACCGTGTCTGTAAGGGTCAGACTAGAACAAGTACACCTACTGATCCATGTAAAAACAATCAAAAATGATGTTGCCTGGATTGTTTGATAGATCTATCAGTGATGCAATTTCTGTCTGAAATGTATCTACACTATCACTTTTCAAAACATGTAAACAGCTAGAAAGAGAGTTGGCTCCATGATTTATTAAACAGCATGTGTAGGTTAAAATAATGTGGAGTTCCAGTTGTTGATTTGTATGTACTATAAATTGTGTATTTTGTGTAAATTGCCTGCAGCTGTAAATGATTTATATTGATACTAACAGCAAGGTAGTCTAGAAGGACATGTAGTTACCGGCTGCACTATCTCTCACAAAAGGTTGAAGTGTCAATGAATTTTCTCATGATTTAAATGAAAAATGCATACCATGGGGAATATTGATATTAGAAAGTGTATGATAAATTGAGTATTTAAGAACAGAGCTGTGGGAGTTGTAATCATACCACAGGATTGCATTATACATTGTTGGACATAATGGAGAGGGCAAAATGAGTTCATTTGTGTGAATGAGGCTAAATTTAGGCACATTTTCAGGTTTTCCTATTAATGAATGATATAATAGTACTATGTATTGATTGTGGTGGATTACTGATTTCATCACTTGAAATTGGACCTAAATTGTGAACACATTATTTAATTGTCCTAAAGGATTATTTGTATGGGCAACTTAAATGTTTAAGATAGGTGCAGAAAAAAATCACTTCTTATCAGGCATCACACAAAGATAGAATATATTTTTGACAGGTATGATAAAATTAAATGGTTTTGATTGACCCTTAGTGACACTCTCATAAAAAAAAAATTGTTGGAAGGTATATAATGTCTAGCCTCATGGGTTGTAAGTCATTCATGCAGTACACTCACAAGAATTTTCTTCATTACCTTCTGTGGGAGGTCATGTAAGATTGTGCATGCATGAATACTTTGATTGGTAGGGCCAGTTCAGTGCACCCATTAGGCATTTGAATGATCCATGACTTGCTGACCAATGAAAAGGTGCGTTTTCTAATGAGGCCCTGCTGGGGGAAGTAAATTGAACCTTGGTTCTAAGTATGACCTGAAAGCTAAGTGTAGACAAGGTTTTAATTGTCAGTCAAGGAGATATGAAACAAGATGGTGACATACTGTCTCAGTCTGGTTATCAAGTAAAGCTTGGTGATTCATACATGTACTGCCTAAAACATGCGGGTACAGAAATAATAATGATTGCATCTATCAAATGTCTGTTTGTAATGTTTTTTATACTCTGAAGTGTCCTTCATTGCTGGCAGTATTTCTAACAATGCAGGTCATTATAGTTTATATATAGTAGGTATACAAGTATATTTAGATGCATGCATGCTACATTTCACTTTCCCCCTCGTAATGGATTCAGCACTGTATGTAGATGGTGTTTGGTGTATTTTTACCATCAGTGATGACAACAGCTACAGTATTAGTAGAGATGGTTTAATTACAGATGATAATATGGCTGAGTGGTTACCAGCTGCCAGTACATTACCTACATATGTTACTATTAAACCTTTTTGATATGCAGTTATGAGTGGATTTTTAATCTCTTTATCTATTGGTCAGATCAATGTATTTGAAGGAATGGTCAGTTTTATGAAAGTGACAATGAAAAAGAACAGAATATTCAGTTGGTATTCAGAGGTAGCATTTCAGTGTATAACACTCTAAGGCCTTTTTACGATAACTAAAACTTCTACAGGGATATCAATTTTTTTTAAATTCAGTATTTGGTGAATGAAGTATTTTTTGCATTAAGGCCAAATTAAAAAAGTTTTTTGTTCCGGTTACCTGACCCCACCTAGTTTTTCGCGCCACCCCTAAACTTTTTTTTTACATATTCAAGAAAAAAAAAGAAAAGCGTGAAAATTGTGAAGTCTTGCAAGAAATAGTCGATGCAGAAACTGGGATCAACTGAAAAAGACAATATAAAACTGTTCTTCCAATCTGTAATGGATGTACATCTGATGAGAAGAAGCCAATAACACAGAGACCATATGGAAAACAACAGAAAAACATAACTACCTGAACTAGACACTCGCATATATGGACAAAAATAAAATAAAAAATAAAATAAAAAATCTACCTACCCCACCTATTTTAAAATAGAATATAATCGGAACCACACAATTTTTTTATGCCTAATCATGAATAAAGTCTGCAACAAGAGTCATGTTTTAGCTGTACTATAAATACCTACATTCAAGCCAAAATGGGTGTTGTTTGTTAAATGGGGTGAGCTGGAGGACAACCAGAAAAACACACCTGAAGCGTAATGAGAAAATGTCAAACGTGGGTGCATTGTGTAAGTACACAATAGAGATAGTGTTCTTTAATAGTTATAGCAAGCTGTTATCCATATTTGGAAAACCCAGTCTGGCTATAGTAATTTCAAAGTTTAGGTCAGCACGCTGCCAGTACAGTTTTGTGAATGCTGTACAGAGTGTTTGATGCATTGGAAGGTCATTGTTATACTTGAGTATGATCATATATCAGGTTATTAAGGCAAATAAAGATTTAATGAGAGCCAAGTCATGTGTAAAAGAAATATATATATATATCACACACAGCAAGGCATAACATCAAAACAACCCATTAATTTATGACTACATAGTGTGATATAAAACCATCATACTGCAACTTTGACCAGGTTACTTTCTTCCCTACATTGGGCTCATGATAAGACAGTCAAATATTTGACGTTGGGAAGTCCAGGTGCCTTAGGCCAATGATAATAGCTTTATTTGTTAAAGAAGTTAAGTTATTTGTTGTCAAGTCATAACTTAACATTGTGTGACATGTTGATACTGATTCTAAGGTCATACTGATCAAGATCAAAAATGCTGTCAATGTCAATCTTGCTGATCTCATTTGTGGTCAACGCCATCCTGTACATGTGTGTAGTTGCTAGGTATATGTTCACATAGTTTACACCTCTAACATTTAAGACTTTATTCATCATGATGTAATACACTATGCATTATTTACATAGAATTATCATCACAGATCAAACACTGTTCATATAAAGTTTGGTCTAGTGGTCGATTCTAATATCAGATTACAGAATATTCTTTGAAACATATGAAAGGAACAATATTTTATTTAAATACTGTACCTAAAGCAATGTTTATATTGGTTCCTGGACAGATACTAAATTCTGAAGGGGAAGCATTTATCCATCTGAAAGTAGGTTGGTTTGAAAGCGAGAAGTGATATTTTCACTTTAATATCTACCAAGGCAATGTCATCCACTTGTATCTACTGATTATATGTAAAAAGGTCTAAGTTGATAATAACTACTAATCAATCATCTGTATGAAATGGAAAGACAATAGTATGTGTTTTCACACTTCTGGTAGCAGCATGTGTGGGCTTTACTATTACTAAAGGGCATTGGTAACAGTACTGCAACCAATCATTTTGATATCTATGGTCAGGCAAAAACATACCAGTACCTTGTCCAAAGCCTACAGCAAAGTACATACAAACATTCATGGATATAACTAGACAAACTTTTGTGTTCACCCTGATAATTTCAATAAAATTTGGTGTGTGGAGACAAATTAGGACAGTCTCATGGGGCCTTGGTTAGCCAACCTGAACTCTTCAATCTTGGCCAGTCAAAGACGATATATATGAAGGTCCAGTGTGAATATCTGTGTTATTGTTGTAAGTAATATCAGCCTTGAAACATACACCAATGTTTTATTACAGGCAGTTCATGTAGAATTACTTGTAAAGAGATTATGCCAATATTCTGGTAAATTTGATAGTCTTGTCTAATGCTTCCTGAATGTTGTATTTTACGAAGGGCAGTTAAACCTGGTTTAACCCTTTCACCACCAATGGCCTCATGGGATTGTGTGTTGTCCACCAGCCCCCTCACTAACATAATGTGAGAGTGAGTGTGGTGTAATCAAACTGATATAAAAATATTTAGAGTTGCTTATTTTTTAAAAATAAGGTATCATTTGAATGGAAAATAAATTGTCTACATCATAGTAGCAAATACATAAATTCAAATATCACACACATAACCGAAATATGGATTAATGTAATAAAATATTAATAAAACAAGCATAGGTTGTTTATTTATTGACATATCACAAATAAACAAAATATCTATATTACAAACAAAATTCAAATTACCAACATTTATGTTCCTACAAAACTTCTGTATACTGGTTAAATGGTCAAAATCGGCGAAAATTTGTCAGAAAATGTTATTATTAGTCGTAATAAATTTGAACGAAAATAATTAACGGCTCACTAATCCAATTACGACGCAATAGTCAGCCCCACACCGGCAATCAAAGGGACAAAAATATCTGAAGTCGTCGCCCCAATACCTTCTGAAAAATCAGTTTGTGTAATTATATATCATTATTTGACAGAACAACAAAAAATTATCACCAAATTTATCCTCAAAATCAGTAAAAAATGCCCCCAAGTTGGTAGTTTACGAGTCCGAATCGGGACGCCATCGTGACGCTTTTCGCCGACATGTTTACCCACAAAAGCAAATCTGCAGTCGGGACTTTGAAGTTACGTTGCGATAATCTGATCCTTCCATATACTGCATCGAGTTCACGCAGCCATCTCCTTGTATAAAACATCGTATTCATAGTCAAAATTGAGTGGAAATTTCTACGAACAGCACCTTTATTTACATTGCAAACGATGTTAGGGGAGACAGATTTTGCCTCAGCGATGTTGAAATTTGAATTTTACATTGAAAAACTCGCGTAAAAAATCCGATCGGAAAATCGCCCATATCACGAGTAAGTTTCCCTCCACTGACCTCTACACACTGAGCTAATACAAATACAAGTCATTATTGAGGCGTAACAAAAAGAAATAAAACCAAAATAATCCACTATATAGCCCAAAATTACCCCCAGAACGTTAGCATGGGCGTCGGCACGGTCACAAGATTGCGTAAATTTGAACGACATTCAAAAATTCAACCGTAAACTGCCGTCGGCAGCTCACACGGCCTTAGCGGGAATTTGATGCTTACATACAAGTACAATGTGTTCCCATAGCTAAAAACTTGTATTCAACGATGTATTTCAAGTCAAATTCTGTCGAAATATCCAAAGATAGTGACATAATTTATATCGTAGGCCATGTTATGAGAGCCGTTAATTACTTCCGCCATGTTGAAATTCGATTTCGTGAGCGAAAAACGCACAAAAAATTACGATCGCTCGTCATTTGGATCGTACTCGAGATACCGTTCACTGTCATGCTTTCAAAATGGCTGTGTAGATAAACAAGGCTAATACGCATGTGTGGAACTAGTTATGGCAGCAATTTTTGCAGCAATAGCTGCCGTTAAACGGCATAACGGCGAGGTAGGTGAATGAACTTTGGCGTTCCCGCAATAGCGGGAATTGGTGGGCGCCCTAGAGCGTTCCCGCAATAGCGGGAATTGGTGGTGAAAGGGTTAAAATCAAATAACATTTTCAAAAATTCAAACTCTAAAAGCAAGAAATCCTCAGAGACCAATGATGACAACATCTCCAATGTAAACCTTAGTTCAGTTGAGCATTATGTCCTGGTGTGTGATGTAGTGAAATTAATGAAACATGTCACTTAATAACTCAGCCTGTATAAATTCATATTTGTGTGCATTTGCAGTCTTAGCATAGAGTCTGAGTCATCCACTATTGCAAATTTTCTGCATGACTGCACAGCTGCTGAGAGTAAATTTTAAATGGCTAATCTCAGAGATAGAATGAACATTTGATGTAATAGAAATTTTTCTTGTATGAATTTATTATAGGATATCCTACAACAGCTAATTGTGATGAGTCTACCAAATATACTGTTGATTTCCCGAGAGCCAGAAAGTGAACAAAGTGTGCAAGAACTCCATAAATTACTATTGCTGATGCTGGGATGTGCTGTACAGTGTGAAAGGAAGGAGATATTTATTGAAAAAATTAAACAGCTGGACATCGATGTTCAACATGCTATTGTTGGTCATATTCAAGAGGTATGGTAATATTGGAAGTATGTCTCATCACAGTCATAATCATAATCTCCAATTCAGATTTAGTGAGAGAGAGCATCCCACCCCATTTTATGTGTAGCTGATAGTCATAATCATAATCTCCAATTCAGACTTAGTGAGAAAGAGTATCCCACCCCATTTTATGTGTAGCTGATAGTCATAATCATAATCTCCAATTCAGATTTAGTGAGAGAGAGTATCCCACCCCATTTTATGTGTAGCTGATAGTCATAATCATAATCTCCAATTCAGATTTAGTGAGAGAGAGTATCCCACCCCATTTTATGTGTAGCTGATAGTCATAATCATAATCTCCAATTCAGATTTAGTGAGATAGAGTATCCCACCCCATTTTATGTGTAGCTGATAGTCATAATCATAATCTCCAATTCAGACTTAGTGAGAGAGAGTATCCCACCCCATTTTATGTGTAGCTGATAGTCATAATCATAATCTCCAATTCAGACTTAGTGAGATAGAGTATCCCACCCCATTTTATGTGTAGCTGATAGTCATAATCATAATCTCCAATTCAGACTTAGTGAGAGAGAGCATCCCACCCCATTTTATGTGTAGCTGATAGTCATAATCATAATCTCCAATTCAGACTTAGTGAGATAGAGTATCCCACCCCATTTTATGTGTAGCTGATAGTCATAATCATAATCTCCAATTCAGACTTAGTGAGAAAGAGTATCCCACCCCATTTTATGTGTAGCTGATAGTCATAATCATAATCTCCAATTCAGACTTAGTGAGAAAGAGTATCCCACCCCATTTTATGTGTAGGCGATAGTCATAATCATAATCTCCAATTCAGACTTAGTGAGAAAGAGTATCCCACCCCATTTTATGTGTAGCTGATAGTCATAATCATAATCTCCAATTCAGACTTAGTGAGATAGAGTATCCCACCCCATTTTATGTGTAGGCGATAGTCATAATCATAATCTCCAATTCAGACTTAGTGAGATAGAGTATCCCACCCCATTTTATGTGTAGCTGATAGTCATAATCATAATCTCCAATTCAGACTTAGTGAGAAAGAGACCATTCAATCCCATTCATGTGTAGCTGACAGTCATATGTCACATTGCTAGGCATTATTCAGGCTTCCGACAGCAATATTTTATTCCTGATTCTGAATCCCTCAGGGTAATTGATGACTGCTGGAGTCATCATGGCTAGACAACAGTTGTATATTATGGCAATGTCTTGGGGAAAATTAATGAATTTAGTTATTCTGTGAATATTTACATGTATCATTATTTCTGCAGTGTATTAAAAGATAAATGACAAATAGACTACTCAGTTGATCCCACCTCATTTTCACCCCTCACCCCCTCCCTCTGTAAACAGTTGAATATGAAAACTACTACAGTTTACTGTTTCAGTGTGTGGTGTACATGTCCTTAATTAAATACCATTGAGTTGTGAAGATATGTGTTTAAATGAAAGTGCTTTCTAGAATTATGAATATATGAAATGGCCACTGTCTGACTTTTGAGACATTGATTCAATATATTTTCCTTTCCCATAAGTTAGTGAAAGTATAGTTACTGTCATTTCCTTTTTATACAATACATCAGAACCTTGTAAACTTTATGGGCGTCTCATCCACTGCCATTCAATGAGTTCTTTTGTTCAGATACACATGAAGGCAGAGGTCAGTGTGCCTTGTCAAAGGTTGTTGCAATGAAACAAGAAAGGCTTTCATGTGTGTTTTTCTGTACGGTTACTATTGTAAGGCCTACAGCTCATAGCAGTTCCCATTGATTTTGTCAGAACACACCTAAATTGTTTGTAAGGGGTATAGCAGTATTGCTTTGTTCATAACATGTACTACCAGCCCACAAACAGGGTCAAAACATAATTAATATGCCAGCTGGCCTTCAGACTATTTGTTTGTCCACTACTGCCCTTAAAGTAATAAGTTATAAAACGCTGCATATCTCATGGATAGCAAGAATGAGAAACTGCTAAATGAGGATTGAAGTACCAATCCATTCTTGAATGATGAAATACATGCTGTATGTCATGTATGAAGGAGACAGTAGTTCGTAGTAGATACTCCATGTATGTGTGGAAAAGATTTAAGTTGATCCTTTGGACTTTGAATAAGCCAAATATCCTGAAGCTGTCTCTGCTGTGGTACTGAGAATAAATATTAGATAACACTTGGCAAAGCAATGTGTATGTCCCACACAAAGTCAGACCTTTCATTTCAAAATATAAATATTTTTACCCATTGTTCAAAGTTTACTCAGCAGAATAGCAATCAATCAGCATTGTTTCTGAGTAAAGACCATGATATTGCATAGCAATTGTAGCATGCTTGGTTGTCAAGGTCAACAAAAATGATAAGGGTATACTCAAGACTGAGGTTGTCAAGTGAGCTGTGCTTCAAAAACAAATCCTTTGACTTGCTAACAGTTTATATTTAGTAAGTTGTGATATCCAACTACACAAGATATATTCTGTCAAAGGTGAATTGAATACGAACATCTAGAAATAAATACCTTTCCTTTATAAACTATATCTAATGGTCTATAAGATATGACACATCCATGTCACAGTGTCAGCTACCACTCAGGTAAGAAGCCTAATAGGGCTGAGCAATGTGACATTTCTTACAATGGTGTAGAAATCTGATAGAGCTGAGCAACATGATGTATCTTACAAGGGTTGAGAAGTCTGATAGGGCTGAGCAACACAGTGTATCTTACAAGGGTTTAGAAGTCTGATAGGGCTGAGCAACACAGTGTATCTTACAAGGGTTTAGAAGTCTGATAGGGCTGAGCAACACAAAGTTTCTTACAGTCTATATCTAAGTGTGTATTGCAAATACCTTGCAGTCTTCACTTCCAAAGTCTATTTATTTATTTGTAGTTACATTTTGAAAAGAATTCTCATTAAATCTTCACCACTCTTACTCCACCTTTTACTATAATGATTTCAAGAAGGGAAAGGAGTCATTTTCCATCTCCAATTTCTTTAGCATAATTCTACCTTCTTAGAAAAGCTCAACAGAAGCTATGAAATCATTGACTGTGTCATTGTTCCAACAAAACTTGCACATCAGCCCAATGTGCCCTGGAGAAATTCAATGTAATATAATTTTATCACTGAGGTTTTGCTTATCCATGATCAATTTCCCACAAGTGATCTACAAATGTGAAGGAAAAGAATTGATTTTGAATTAAAACGGAAGATTGAGAGTCCATTGTCATTTTGTGATCAAGCATGTCAGATTGGTTGGTTTTCAAATTATTCTACGTGGCTACCCAAGGGAAGGAAGGGGAGATTAGAAAAGGGGATCACAAAGGTGATTTTACTATTGGTTAACCTGCTACAGTGCTAGTTTAATACAAGGATTCAGACAATATGTCATCTTGTCATCTTTTTGTTTTTCACCTTTACAACCTAGCTTAGGGTTATGCAAACCTATAGTGCATACTAATACCACTTTGATTAATAGTGCTACTGATGTGTTGTCCCTGGAGTTGACCTCTTTCTTTTAATGCTTCAATTTTCTCTGTTTCCATGGTAATAGCGAGGTTTCTTGTTGTCAATCAAAGTAGTGTGAAAAGCAAAGCATTGAAGGATCATTACATTAGCCTTCAATTATGATTAGTATATCAAACACAAAACCTGTTTTTAAAAAATAAGGCAAATTTTATATATTGCAATCCTTAATTTATATCATAAACTATGTATTTTGTTTTGTTTGTTTTATAATTTTGGGATTTCTTTTCTGGTTAAAATTTTCAACCAAAAATAGGGACTCTAAAAGGAATTTGACACAATTGTCACAGGAGTCTGAATGTGATTGCTAAAAATAAAGTGATTTACATGATGTCAGCTTTTTAATGGTTATTTTTTATTGCTTTATGATTTCTGTGGTTTTAATAGTTTAGTCATTAATCTATGATTTCTGTGGTTTTAATAGTTTAGTCACGAATCAGTTTAGGAATATAACATATGGGATGAAATGAGGTTTTTTTAAAAGATCATGTATTGTGTATATCCCTGTCATGAATATGACAAAATATCAAGTAATGTTTATAATAATGTTGAAAGGAGTGTACATTCACATTTGTGTTACCATGGATGGCATTTTATTGTTTTGTTTAATACTTTATTTACAAAATAGATATAATGCATGTATTGAATTTTATAATGTAAAGGTTATATAGACAGTAAGTATAGGAGGAATAGGTGCAATTGAATTATAGGGAAGAGTCAGGTTATTTTTAAACACAAATAGTTGTATCTCTATCTCAACAACTAATTATGTTCAGGCCGTTTGTCTGTGATAATGGTAGGTGGTTATATTCCTAGATCAAATGATAAATAATTTACAAGGTATTACAAATGTATATTAAGTTCAGACTATGTTAACAGTTCAAGGTGGCACCATTTCACTTGCATGTCAGCCATACAAATATATAGGGCGTGTCATTGAGTTGTAAACAATATAGGCAATTAGTACTGACACTGACAGTGTGTATGTATGTGTGTCAGCAGTCCTGGCACTTCAACTTTGTGTGTGTCACCCTTAACTGTCATATTGACATGATTGATGATGTTTCGTTTTTCCCCACAGATAACAGATAATACTGGTAATGTATTCTGTATGCAATGGAGTGAACTAACAGAGATCCCAGCTGAACAGTTGGATGCACTGGCAAGGAATATGTTTGAACATCTCAAGAGAGTAGTCAAAGAGAGAGATGACTATGCAGAGGTAAAGGGATGAATAAAGTCAAGTAAATCAGAGTAGTCAAAGTGAGATATGACTATGGAGAGGTAAAGGGATGAATAAAGTCAATTAAATCAGAGTAGTCAAAGAGATATGACTATGCAGAGGTAAAGGGATGAATAAAGTCAATTAAATCAGAGTAGTCAAAGAGATATGACTATGCAGAGGTAAAGGGATGAATAAAGTCAATTAAAACTGAGATGACTGCAGAGGTAAAGGGATGAATAAAGTCAATTAAAACTGAGTTGCCAAAGTGAGATATGACTATGCAGAGGTAAAGGGATGAATAAAGTCAATTAAATCTGACTAGTCGAAGAGATATGACTATGCAGAGGTAAAGGGATGAATAAAGTCAATTAAAACTGAGTTGCCAAAGTGAGATATGACTATGCAGAGGTTAAGGGATGAATAAAGTCAATTAAATCTGACTAGTCGAAGAGAGAGGGAGAGGGAGAGGGAGATGACGTGACATGACATGAGTGTACAGGTAAATGGATGAATAAAGTCAATTAAAACTGACGCCAACATCATGATGTGAGGGAGAATACATCAAATTCAAGTCCCATCTAATACCCATATACAAATTCACTGATAGTCCTCTAGTTACCTGTCTATGGTTGCACAGAATACAAATATGTCATAGTACTTTTTTTCTTCGTTTTTATTTTATCTCAAATGAGATCCAAGTCAAATCACTTGGCAGCCAAAATTCTCAGATTTATTTTGTACGCCTTGTAATTAAATCCAGTTGAAAGTGGTAGACAAATTTTCAGTGTAAAAGAAGTCCTTGAAAATAAGGTGTTTCACAATACCACCTTACCAGACATTTGAGTTGAACACAGTAAATTTGATCAGATTAATTAAACTACAAAAGAGTAATGCATGGCAGCTGTTTAATATATGAAATGTAATATTTGACTTTTTATGTCATACAAACCATTGGAAGAAAGGCATGAATAATAATATGTGTGATGCATTGTGATGTGTGACCGTAGTGTAATTTGATTAGTAAATGATTGAAAACTGTAACAGTATGTACCTAGTGCTTGATTCTATAAATGTAGGAGGTGGCTGAAATTAGGGTATGTTAGGAATGTGTTGGTAACATAGCACCATTAATATGTAGGTGGGTAGAATTATCTTATAAACATGAGATGACATTTCAATAAAGAGAGGCCCATCAAATTGTTCCAATTTCAACATCAATCTTCAGTAATTAAAACATTGATTCAATATTTCAAAATTATTTTTAAGATAGCAACAACAATATGTAGATGTCTGTAGTTATCTTGCAAAGGTAAATTGACAGTTTGATGTAGAGTTTGCAGTCAAATGTTCCAATTTCAATATCACACCTTGGTAATTGATAAACAGCTTGAATATGTTAACGTTGATCAAATATTTGATGAGATCTCGGTAATCTTAACAAAAACACTCAACCAGATATCTGCACATAGTAATATATTTGAATGCAATATTTTATCTAGAAAATAGAAGAATTTCATTTATTCAAGAAGTAAATTGTCACCTAGATATGAATCATTACATGACTATTTCTACTAAGTCTTATTTGTTCTCTGCAACACACAAATTACTCCCTGCGGTCTCATAGTCATTCACCTCAAATTGCACCAATCTGTTTACTTGAATGATACCTTTTGAGTATGCTAGTCAGGTGTTGTATAAAAGCCATCCAGGAATCTCCAGGGACTAGAAGTCTCTTTAAAATGCTAAGAGTTGTCTGGTGTACAGCCTTCCTATGAATCAGATTATTTAATCAGATATATGTATGTACATCACATCTAAACTTTAAATGGTACAAGTGAAAGTATGATTAATGATGTGTTTGATAACATCCAAAAACTGTTAATCAAAATTTAATTTTAGAATGTGTGTACCATTGTGGTGATATTGTTCTCATATTGTAGGTGTTTTCTGTCAATCCTCTTATATTGATATTAATGTGGACCAATCTTGTGACGTCATCATTTGTTACAAAACCTTTTGATTCATGATGTGTTGGGATTGGTCATTTTAATAAGATTATAATGAAATCATCTATAAAATACAAAGAGAAAATCATCTAGTTATAGTTTTTATTTTTTGCTATCAGCAGTATGTCCTTGTATTCAGTTGTATACTGCTTGACTACAATTCTTTCCTGTCATATTTGTGTCTGAAATGTAAATGTTGATTTATAACTTCAGGTCATCACAGAACTTAGTCAGGAAAAAGAGTACTTGCACTCCCAGGTAGACATCAATAGACTACCTATCTCACCACCAGCAACACCTGACAAAGACAAACAACACCACATTAGTGTGGAATTAGCAGACACCAAGGCAAAGTTGAGAAGAATGAGGCAAGAATTAGAAGAAAAGAATGAACAATCCATGGAAACCAAAGAAGAGTTGGAACAGTGTAACTTACTTATTCAGAAGCTGAAACAGGAGGTATAGTATTGTGTTTCTATTTGGTGTGCTTTGTAGATACTGTGTTTGGAAGGGAGAATATATAGCAGAGTGAAGACAAGATAACAGCTTCATGACTCAATTCACTTCTGTATGTATTTTCATGCTTATCACTCAGAGCAACTTTCTTTCAGAAATCCCTCGCCTAAAATAGACGATAGATTAAAAGTCTCAGGGAACAAACAGAAGGAACATCTGTTCTTTCATCCGATAGTATTTAATATTTGTCAGCCTACTTCCTTGTTTAATGTACTCAAGGAATAATTCCTCATCAGTGTCTCTCCAGACAGGATGAGAAACGTGAATGAAATAATGATATTGAGTACTATGTACTAAATTGTTGGATATTGTGTATCAAACTAACAGATTTACTTGTTTTTGCAGAATCTTGACCTTACCCAGGATGCAAGGGCAGCCAGAGCCTACAGAGATGAATTAGATGTATTGAAAGAAAAGGCCAGCAAGGTGGATAAATATGAAGGAGAAATCCAGAGGTACAGAGAGAAACTCAATGAAATGGAATACATCAAGAAGAGAATGGAGGTAATGACAACTTGGACACCACAACAAATCTGTAGATTTGGAGTCTTTTTTCATGTCATGTGCATTTCACAGCTAAATTTCTGACTGTTAAGCCCAACACCAAAAGATGCAATTACAAAACTCTGTTCATTGCAGAAGAATTGAAATTGACAAGTAGAATGTGAAAAAAGGAGTGCACCAGTCAGCTGTTTTCTGTACTATAATTGTTGTCATAGCACAAAAGTTATTCTGGAATTAATCTTGCTATTTTTCACCATACTAGGAACTAAGAGAAGACAACCAACTGCTCCATGACACCAAAGCTCTGTTGGAAGAACAGCTAGATGCTTCACATCGGAAGGTGGAAAGGATGGTACAATTGGAAGCTGATGGACTGAGGTTTAAGCAGCAGATATCAGAATTAGAAGAGGTATGGGTAATTTGAAGTGTCACTTAATATAAAAATCATCATTCTACACTATATAGACATTATGTAATTCGCTGTCTCTTTTTCATTGATCGCTTTCTCTAAGTCATCATTTCATATTTGACCTTTGACCCAACTTGATCCTTGTTGGAATTGTTGCATTTAATATGTATTAACCACTCTTAACTGTTTCCTTGCCATTAACAATGCATCCACTTTGTCTAAACCTTCAACGCTTTCTGTCATCCTTTTTGTCAGTCATTATACTTAGTAAAGCACAAAGGACAAGGTAAATGGGACCCAGAGACAGCCGTCGCTGCGTTCCAAAGGGTAAGATCTCTTGGTATGGTAGTCTATGATTCATGGCTCACATCCTGTCTTACTTTGTCACTGTCATGTTAACACTTGAGATGATGTGTTTTTTTCCATTGTTTGTCCAAAATTTGTTCATCATGTTTGCTTCACTAGTCAATATGTACATGATGTATGTGTGTGTTTGAACAAGATATCTGAATGAAAGAAGAACTAGTTCTGGTTGATGGATGGGGGCTGCACTTTCATTTAAATTAAAATTAAATATGGCATGATGAATGGGAAATCACATTTTCTGACAGCAAGTTAAACTTAGAAAGTTACAACAGATTTGATATTGGGTTTGAGGACTGGGATTGAGGGAAAGCTATGTTGCATTGATTAAAAATTCTCATTAAACAAATTAATTGCAATAGTGATGAAAAACGTAATTTTATAATTAATAGCTTATGGCATGCCAAATTGGAAATGATAGTGCAGCTGTGTTGTTGGCTGTATGGTGACATTATGTTTCATGATCATCAACACATTCATTTTTCAACTTAATAGATTGCCTGTATATTTTGTACCTTTCTTCTTTGCCATGTATATCTGGTTTTCCTCTGGCATGGATTTGACAACCCCAACTTTGGTTTGAGTATTTTGTGAAAGGAAAAAAATGCATGCTGACATGTACAGATATCATAATGTAATGTGGTGCCAATTTTCTGTAGAATTTAGTTCTCTGAGCAGTTATCAGCTGTAAAAGTATAACTTTGATAGATTCATTGTGTGCATGTATACATTTCAGGAACGAGAAGGTGACCGTGAACGGATCAGGGAATTGATGGATGAAAATGCCTATCTGAGAGTTGAAAGTAAAGAAAGTATGAATGACTCTGCCAGCCTTGCCAAGGAGCTGGATATAGTCAAGAAACTCACATCGCCAAGTAAGTCAGACTTACTCTTTCTCATCACTTTTAGAAAGTAAGCAAGTTCTATAAAACTGAACAAATGATGTTGATAATTATTGGTACCTGAAATAGAATATTACTGCCTAGCCATGCATAAGATTTGATTTATGAGAAAGAAATTGTTATGTATTGGTGAAAATGTATGGTGGAAGTAATCCAGTTGAAAACTTGAATAATGGTCAAGTTTTATAGTTTAAAATGCTGCTTGTGACTTGATAATTTTAGTCTATGTATTGATATACTATTGAACATACACCTTTTAACATAGTTCTAGTCTAACTATGTATTGATGTACATTTGAACATACACCTTTTCACAAACTATTAACCTATAATTCACAATTTTTATTTGTTCCTTCTTTTCATAATAGTGGGACATTCCTTATCAGCAGAGTACTCAGATGCTGCATCGACACAGCTATTGCGGTTAGAAAGAGAAAATCAGAGATTACAACATGAATTGGAAACTCTTCGTGAAACTACCATCATGGAAAATAATGCCAAAATACTGGATTTAGAGAAAGAAAACCAGAGATTGAGCAAGAAAATTGAAAAGCTGCAGGCAGCTTGTACCAAGGACACCAAGAGTTTTGTGGATCTTGAACAAAAATATAATGAACTGAGACGAGACAAAGCTCAGCTGCAGTTATCTGTGGATTCTCTCTCCAAATCAGTGGAGAGACAGCGGAAGGAGTATGAAGCTGAAACTGAACAACTCTCACAAACTATTGAAATCCTTAGAGAAAGGAATCAAAAGAACGCTGATCAAAGGACACAAGAAATCCAGAAAGAAAATAAGAAATTACATGAAACATCCAGAGAAGCAACCAACAAACTGTCAAACTTGGAATATGAACATAGGCAATTGTCAAAGAGTTTTGACAGACTCAAAGAAAAGGGAGAAAAATTTGAAGAACTTGAAAAGAAGAATGCTGAGTTACAGGAAGAGATAGAGAAACATCAGAAAAATAATGCTACTTTGCTATTAACATGTGAAAAGGTAGAGTCCCTGGAACAAGAAAATTCTGATTTGGATGTGGAGAAGCGAAAATTAGAGAAATCAGTGGAAAGTATGAAAATGAACCGTGCTAAGGTAGAGGAAGTGCAGAGTGAGAATATCACTTTGCAAGCAGAAGTGCAAAAATTACAGAGAGGTTTGGAGACGTTGAAGTCTCATAGCGCCAAGTTAAGCCAAATTGAACAAGAGAAAGATGATCTAGACAGGCAGAACAGACAATTACAGAAATCACTTCAAGCATTCCAGGCAAATCAAGAGAAGTACACACAAATGGAAGTTGATAACATGGAATTGGAAAATGAAAACCAACGACTTTCAAAAACCTTGGAGCTTGCCAACCGAAAAGCCAACACACTTGAACGTGACATCCAGGAACTGGAGAGTGAAAATAACAAACTGCAAAAGGAGATTGAGAATCTGAAAACAATGTCTAAGAAAATTGAAGAGCTGCAGAGGGATAACAAAGACTTGGAAGCAGACTATGCCAATTTAGAAAAGGACTTGAAACAAGTGGAAAAGGAAAACAAACGTTTCCGACAGTCAATGGAAGTCAAAGACACCACCATTGATGATGCCAATGGCAAAATTGCAAATCTGGAAAGAGAACTGAAACGACTTAAAAAGTCACTGGAAAAGAACCAGGACTCTAATGAAAAACTGAAGGAGATTGAAACAGATAATAGAGATTTGATGCAGCAAGCTACTGTAGATAAAAAGACTCTGATGACTCTAAGAGAGGTAAGGAAGTTTTAATCTGTGTACTATGTATACTGATACCATGACCCAAATACCCTAGAGTACAGAGTGACATTTCAAAGGGAGACCTAAGGCTAGGATTTATCATGGATATTACAAGCACTTTTCTCTTCAGTCTTTTCAAGCAATACATTCTAAACCAATCGGAAAAACTGCTGTGTAATCCCCAGGTCTCAACAGAGTTTACTGCAATTGAAGGGATTGCATTATAAAAACCAATGTCTATTCCTACCCCTTGTACAAGGCTACACAGTAAAACATGTTCAATTGAGTTCATTGAATACAAATATGTGCATGTCTTGCTTTATGTAGGAATTGGTCAGTGAAAAGATTAAAACTCAGCAGCTCAGTAATGAACTGGAAAAGTTATCAACAGAACTTCACAAGATTGGCCTCAACAAGGAAAAGATCTTGCACCAAGAACTGACAGAAGATGAAGAGTGAGTATACCAGGCTGTATATATATCAACTCAGAAAAATAAATGAAAAGAACATCAATCCAAACTTACAGTTGCTTTACTATCTTTGTAGTATCATTGCAATTATCTTGATTTATATTGTAAAATTAGAACAAGACCAAATGAGATACCCAATGCACAAAAGTGTCTTTGAAATGTCAAATATGTTTTGTCATAGACCTTCTGGAAGAGGTGTGTGGCAAGAATATGTGAGCAATGCACTGTGAATAATTTGTATGCAAATATTGAAGACTAGCTTTCAAATTTATTCATTTTTTTAGCATTTAATTTATACTAGTCTGTTTTGCCAATAATATGTGGACTTATTTTCATAGAAGTGATTGATATCTATGTTACTTTCAATGTCCTTGAATAATGGTGATCAAGAAAATTTAATTCTTAATTTTTGTGATGTTTTGCAGTCGCTATAAGGCCTTAGAAAATAGGATGGAAGATGCTTTGAAGAAGAGCTTAGAATTGAAAGAGGAGAAGATAGTAGCCCTTGAATCAAGGTAACAAATATAGGTGACTGACGAAAGCGATACAGATACTTGTATATATTATTGGTATCAGTACAATTATTGTAATTGTAAATAATGTTCAGGTAATTTTGGATGAATACAAATAATATTAGCTTGGTTTGAATACAGTGGATGAGTCAAAGATGGCTGAAAGTGTATAAAAACTTCTATCAAGTTACTTACTATCATGATACATACAAAAGTGATGACTTTTTTCTATTGAGAATTTAAATGGACAACATACAGAAGATTGTGTTGTCAGTAGAGGGCGCTGTATATTGCAGACCTACTAAATACACAGACAAATACACTTTGTGCAACAAAGTATGAGTATTTGTATTTCAAATTTTCCAGTTTGTGTTTTTTCTCTGAATTCTTGTTTGAACTTTGATTTCAGGCTAAAAGAATCTGTGAGTAGAAATCAGAAACTAAATGAAGAACTGAAGAATGTCAAGAGAGACTTTGTAGTCCTTCAACAAAGACAAGAAGAAGAACAAGTCACCAGTACTACACCAAGCCCTCCAAAAATACAGTAAGTCATCATTTCTCTCGCATTTTATACTGTATAACAAGGTTTGTAAAGAAGAACAAGTCCAGTGATATATGTGGTCAGAATCTGTGTATAATCACCAGTCTATCTCAATACTTTTCAGTCCCCAACGGGCACCGCCCAGAGGAGACTTATACATTGGGTTCCATCTGTCTGTCTGTCTCTGTGTGCATGAGTGCATTCACCCTCATATCTCTGGCATGCACCAACTGATTTCAACCAAACCTGGCATAAAGATATCTTACTATGTGAGACATACGCACAGCACTGTGTTTTATGACCGAATCAAATATGTCCGAATGGCAGCCATATTTGTTGTTAAATTCCACAATATGCATCATAACTTTTGAGGGATATTACAAAGTGACTCCATTCAAGTGCCTACACCCATATTATCAAGTATGAGTTTTCTTTTAAGACCTTGACCTTGAAAGTCTTTCAAAGTCAAATAGCCAAATTTGGGTTATCTTCATAGCTTTTTGAATCAAATATTTCAAGTGATGATGATGTTTAATCATGTCCTGTTTTTTGCTATTTGAGGCATATGCACATCACTTAATTTCATGACCTTGACCTGAATAGCAAAATGGCAGCCATGTTTGTGATACATTTTGCCTGTTATGCCAAAGGTTTGATACATATGGATACCATTCAAGTGTCTTCACATGATCAATGATGAGCTTTCTGAGATATTGACCTTTGACCTTGACAAGGATTTTCAGGTGAAATGACAAATTTTTCTTTCTATGTAACTGAAGAAGTTGAATAAACAAAGACTCCATTTAAATGTCTATACCCCAAAGATCAGCATTCTTTCCATATCTTGATCTTTGCCTTTGATCTCCATATTCAAAGTCAAATAGCAAATTGGTCAATAAATTATGAAGTTTTGTACCTCAAGACGTCATTCAGATTACATTGTTCTATATTATTTTATCAAAACTCATCATGTGAGTCTGATGAATAATTAGATAGTATTCCCCAATGTTTTTCTTCATTCAACTGAGAAGAATACATGTGACCTAAAGGGGCCTTGTTACTATAAGTTGCTAGATAAGTAGTGACAAGGCCCCTTAGGTCTCAAGTATTTTCCACCTGAATGAAGTAAAATATTGGGAATAATATAATTATACCCCTCAAGCATAATTTATGAAAGATTAGGTAAAATAATGGTGATTTAAAATGTTTTGACTCTATTTTGAGCATCACAAAACCAGTGATGTAGACGCATATCGTTGCATAGAATATGGGTATATAATCCATATTTTCTGTTCAAAGACAATAACTTGGCTTGAGTATGGTATAATAGTTGTTGACTCACAGAGTTAGTAGTAGGAATGTGTTCTGCCTATGGGCTTGTAAAGAATATCCATAGGTTCACACATTTCTTTGCCATCCACATACCAATTTTGTTTAAATTTGGTGCAAAGTTGAAATACCAAAAGGGTGTATATTCATGTTATTTTGTTGGATGAACGTTATCACATTTTCTTTTGGTTACAGACGTTCTGAAAGTGAAAGAGTTAGTGCCAAAGAGATTCTGAAGATGAAGGACCACTTGATAGAACTAGAAAGAAATGTAAGTTAGTATTATTGGTGGTATATCAGTTTGATGGGTTCAGACTTTCTGTACATTCCCATTTGTATACACAGTTACTCACAGTGAACAAAACACTTGGCAGAAGTGTGACATTTCCGTTTACAATTTTCATGCAAACCAGAATCAGAGTAGTGAGACTATTTTATCACTAGATAATGAAAATGTGATTCTCATATTCACTTGAATTCACTTCACATTTCAACATATAATAGTTTAATAACTAAATATTTGTATTCAATTTGACTTTTTGAAAAGAAATGTAAGGTTATGCAGAAGTGAGTCTAGTTATAATGTGTAGTGGTAATACAAGGTGTTATCTACAGAAGCCTCATTCATCAAAATATAACTTGTTTTCACTATTTACCATTTCAGAATGCATCGTTAGAAACTGAAACAAATAGTCTGAAGACTCAAAATGAGAATCTTCTTGGCCAGGTCAACAACCTGCAATCCCAAAATACTTCTCTACAGTCCCAGGTTGCAACACTGCAAGCTCAAAACTCCAACCTTCAATCCCAGCATGCCAAGATACAAGTTGAAAATACCACTCTCAACTCGGAGAATTCATCACAGAAATCAGAAATCTCGTCACTGAAAAGTAAAAATGCAGCTCTAGAGAAAGAACTTGAACGACTTCGAGCTAAGGTTGATGAACTGGAAGGGAGACATGAAATCTTGAGAACAGATCAAGAACAGCTACAGGATCTTCATGAAGTGCTCACACAGGATTATGAGTCGTTGATATCAGAACATGGCTCATTGAAATCTAATCACAAAGCATTGAAGTCTGAAATTGAACGAGTCAAAGAAAAGGAAAAGATGATTGAGAAGGAACAGAAAACTATCAAGCAAGAAAAAGAGAGTTTGAAAGCAGAAAAACAGTCTGTCATACTTCTTAAATCTGAAAACAATAATTCATCTGTACAACTAGAGTATAATAGTTTGAAACAGATGCATGAACGGTTAAACAGAGAATACAAAGAGATGGAAGAGGATTATAAAACTCTAAAGTCTGAAAACAGGTCAGTATCACTATATGCTATACCCATTCAGAACTAAGTGTGGAATTTACCTTTCTCTTAATAATGCTTTTTTTGATTGTCTACATTTTGACTATTTTCTGTGGTTGATTTTTGTCTGAAGTAGGAAGTGACATATCCTCATGAAATTTAAAATATTTGTCAGCAAATGTAGGCAAAGATAGAAGTAGAGAAATTTGGTGATCTCTATATTTTGTTGGTTCTGAAGTAGACACCATTGTTTAGAAACAGACTATGCAGAAGGCACCTTGTGAATTTGAAAAGCAGTTTTGGACAAACTGAGGAGCTGCCTGTGTGTCCATTTGATAAACAAAAGTGATGTGGAACAGTTTTGTATTCATAAGTCTAACTTTGTGACAAGGAATAGTCTAGTATCCTTCTACTAAATTACAATAGTATCAAACGGACATTTTACAACTTGACATGTTATGTTACAATACATGTTACAATACATGTTGATTGACATATTGTAACATGACAGCAAGGTAGGACAATGTCATCATTTAGTGCTGTGCATCATTACAACTTATAGGTGTGAGGTGTTCTTTTTTCTTCAATGAGCTCAAATTGATGAGAAACCAGGAAGAGTTTCTCATAGGTGAATACAAGAGTATATTTAGTGTAATTACTTTTGTTTGCCATCAAAACTTGTTTTGTAAAGAACTATGTGCAATTCCACTTGGGATCAACTAAAAATATACATTGGAAATACCTGTGGTAGAGCAGATAAGACATCATGCGGAGATTGTCTTATAAATGTTCTGTGTAAGACTGCTCCTTCGCAACCTTGACATTGCAGTTTTCATGATTCATGGGCTACATGTATATTCAGATTAAAAATAGATATTTTTTAAAACACAAAATTGTAACATTGTATCAATTTTCTTACATCATATCTTATCTGGTAGGACACATGTACTGTAATGTAACACATTGTGTGTCACATGCAAGCAGCATGTACAAAAGGGATGGCTAGGCTGTTGGAAATAATGTACATGTACACTGACGTAGTGTCTGATGCTTATTTACTTGATAAGCATTCCAATGTAATACTGTCTTCATTTTGTGAGGAAGTTTGGTGTTGTGTATAACTTATTATGATGGATGTGTTATTAATATACCACTTATATATATAATATTACTCACCTGTGGAAATTACAGCAAATTTAAAAACTGTACATTACCTGAATATAAAGATGTAGAGAAGTCTATAATTGAATACGATAACATTGTTGTTGAAGTGCCAATCTTCTTCCTTTGGCTGGAAAATATTCACTGATGTTTTCACATATCTGTGACTGAAAGCAAGCATACTGATACCTCTGTTTTTCACACTGCATCAACTTTTAATTACTACACATTTTACATTTGCACTATGTCAGAAAACCTTAGAGAAAATTGTGATGTTATGTTATCTTTGGGGTGATTGTTTCAAAATGTGTCTTCTTATTCCCTTCCACAGACAACTTAGCCTTGAGAAGGCCTCATTGCAAGGAGAAGTTGCTGATCACAAGGAACAGTGTCAGCAACTAGATATTGAAATTGCCAAAATGGCTAACAGATGTGAGGTGAGTCATTCAAACAGCAATTTTTCATTTCAGATGAAAACATACCATCTTGTAATCCTAACTACAGTACAAGCTATGAAATAGTTAGGGGTATTAAATGACACAAGACTTTTGAGCAAAAACCAAAACAATAGAGAAATACTAAGGATGATTTTTTGTAAACAACAATGAAATCAGAATGTACTGTACCTCAGTTTCAACTACTAAGTTTTTTTATTTCAATCACAGACTCTTCAACAGCTGAATGGCAACCTAGAAGAAGAAAACAAACATTTGATGGAACAAGTGAATAAGTTACTGGAGAAGAATACAGAACTTCATGCTTACACTTTAGAGAGTAAAGAAATGCACTTTGAAGAAGAGAAACAGTTCTTGTAAGTCATAATATCTCATTATTGATTTGTGTTTCAAAGTATTAGTTTTGCTTCACTGTATAGCAGTCTACCACGCTGTATGCCGTTGTAAACACTAAACCATTATATTGAGTTTTTTCATCTTTAAACTCAAAGCAAAATTTAGGGCCTTAAAGGAAAGGGTAATAGAAATGATTTGATACATACTGTCAAAAAGTTTATTGTATGATAAAACTGTGTGACCTTTTTGATACAATCGGAATTCAACCTCCAGATGACCTGGTATAGTTCAAAGTTATTGAGTCTCACACTGACTTCCTCAAACACTGATATTAGAATTCAACCTCCAGACATTTCAAATATATTTTCAATTTTATTGAGTCTCACACTGATATTAGTATGGTACCTGTTTCTTGATGAATAGTGATAAAATAAATGATCTCCGAAGACAAAAGGAGAAGTTAGAAGAGAAGATAATGGACCAGTACAAGAATTATACATCTCCACCAAGAAGGTATGATTGACATTGTCACACCATATTCAGACTATGATGTAAACTTGCACTAATAATATCTGCTTCTTTCTGATAACACTCTCCGTTTGCCAAACTAACTAGCTCTTTACATGTAACTTTCTAAATATCAGTCATTCACATCTTCTGTTTAGCAACATACAGAAAAAGAACATAGCCTGTCTTCTTCAATCACACTGCTACTGCACTGAGGTATCATTGGTCCATAAGCTTAAAATAGATACACTGCAGCAGTGCCACAGCAATGTTTTGATGTAGTTTGACCTCCAGAGGGGGCTATTACATAAGAGGGTCACAGCAATGGTTTGGTGTTGTTTGACCTCCAGAGGGTGCTATTGTGCAAGAGGGTCACAGAAATGTGTTGGTGTAGTTTGACCTCCAGAGGATGCTATTTTATAAGAGGGTCACAGCAATGTCTTGATGTAGTTTGACCTCCAGAGGGTGCTATTCTATAAGAGTGATGTTTCAGACATGGCATTTTATAGTTTGATACATATAAAACTATCGTTAGAACTGCCATCAAATCTGTTGTGATTGTCACATAGTCATCATGACTTTTAATATTGTACCAAGTGAGTTACACCTAGTTACACAGTCTGGTTAGCTAAAACAATAAACTGGGAACACAGGATAACAGTAGAAAGAACACATGACCACATTGATAGCAAGAGAAGTCTTGCAAAGCTAGGACATGTCATGGTTATATATTGCCTATTTGGAACTACAAACAATTAAATCACTCTACGTATTATATTATTTATGAAGCAATGTGGCAGACTGAATTTTGATCTAAAATGTTAAAGTATATTTGAAATACCAACCAATATATAGGAGAATCTGATTTTGAAGGAATTGAAATGTTGATGGTGGTGGTGGTGGTGGTGGTGCAAAGGTGATGGTTATGTTAAAATGAATTATAAACTGATTTAAATAGATATAAGACAAATATGATAAAATAATACAAGTTTGAAAAGTTCTATCATAAAACTTTAGATTTCAAAAGTGTGATGGTGATTGGGTAGATAGTTAACAATATTACAGACCAAAAACTTGTGATGTGTGGTGTGAAACTAACTAAACTGTCATAAATATGTCATGATATGTACTTATAACATGTAAGCTAATCAGGTTTTAGACAGACAGACAGACAGACAGACAGACAGACAGACAGACAGACAGACAGACAGACAGACAGACAGACAGACAGACAGTGTGAATGGTGGTGGTCAAAGTCTAAATAACGAAATAAACTAGCTGTGTGAGCACTGCTGTATTGCGTATTGCTTGCCATGCTAACTCTACTTTTTACATTTTCATCATTTCATTCACGCTGCCATGGAATCACACAGCAAACTAATGTAAGTTTTTCAATGCCCTATCAACAACATTTGTCTTGCATTATTATATGAAGCTAGAGAGAGGCAGAATTGGAGAAAATAAGAAGAGCTTTGTAGTCCTGCAGAGTGGGGGGGGGGGGACTGTTACAAAGACTGTCCATCTGTCCATGTGTCATTTCACAGACATGCAATACTGAAGATTGTTATGGACATATTGTGACAATGCATCAAGTTGGTGTATACATGTAGGAGTATTTATTTCCATTGTGTTAGCCCCAAATTGAGGGAACACTTTTTTTCTGACAATTGTCACATGTTATATAGAAAAAAAAGGATCTGAAGTTGTTTTATTTCTTAAATTGTAATGTCCATCACTTAATCTATTGAAGAAGAAGAATAAGAAATCTGCCTATTCCAATATCACTTTCCAGTAATTTCCAGTTCCGTAGGAAAGTTAGTAACTCACTACTTATTTGTATCAACACTTATTACAAAATAGTTGTGCTCATCGTTTTGCATTTTTTCAACTGTATTTTTAAAAGCAAAAACCTTTATTTTTAGGACATCCCGAGGGTTTAAGTTCCCCTTTATGAAGAAGTTTGGAAAGGTAAGCACAATATTATTGTACTGTCAAAAATTATATGCCTGTCATTCCTGTGTGATTTTTCCAAACATGGCATTTATCATGTTGGAAAATGTAAAATGAAATGTGCATTTTTAGATATGGGCTTTGGTGATAGATATATCTTGCACTTTGAACCCAAAGATATACTAAAGATATTGCACAAAGAAGCAGTTTACCAGTATACAGAAAGATATGCAAGATCTTTTTTTCATTTTGACAGATTTCTATGTATAATCCATCATCTGACATCACAAGGCATGATCAGCCATCTCTACTATCAATCCTTTGCAATAGTCCCATTAACATGAATGTACATTGTATAACTTTATATCAACAAACCTTGAGTTGACCAATCAAACAAAATCCAACATAGATGAATACTTTGTATATTGCTATGGATGTAGTATATGTATTCCCAGTAGTCTCCCCTGTTCAGATGTGACATATATAGTCTATTGTTTTGTAAACCTTTGTGTTGTGACTTTTTCAGCCAAGCCATTCCAAAGAAAAGGATCGATCAAGCAGGAATAGAAGCCATGATCATTTGGATAGTGCTGAGAGATCGGATACTTCATCTGTTGGCTCATATCCAGAGTCAACTGATGGTGCTGGTGATTCAACAGCCTTACTTAACAAACCAGGTATGAAGATTGTACTTGCTGACATCTATCTAAAACACTGTCATCTCATGATGAATTGAATGTACACTGATTTTACTGATTACTTTACATGAAGGCATAAAATACAGTAATTTCTTTTTGGTGTTAGATAGTGAACATTTGTAGCTGTCGTCTACTCATTTAGTGGGGTAGTAAGATAGAGAGTTCAACACAGTCTGTGTATGCAGTAAACAGGAGCTCTAGTAACAGTTGTTATTTGGTCATAGCTCTGTCTTGATAGCAGAAACTAGCAGCCTTACTTACAATTGTTGGTCATAGCTCTGTCTTGATAGCAGAAACTAGCAGCCTTATTTACAATTGTTGGTCATCGCTCTGTCTTGATAGCAGAAACTAGCAGCCTTACTTACAATTGTTGGTCATAGCTCTGTCTTGATAAATAAAATAGACATATTGTAATTTTAGAGTGATGCGGTTATGATGTGTATTACTATACACAAACTTCAGAGAGTGAAACTTGGTTGTGCATTTCTTGTAGAGCACTATGCCAGTACTGATGACATCGATGCAGGTGTAGTACGACGGAGAAACAAAAGACGAGACCCTATTGTGATGACTGACTACAGGAAATCCTTGCCACCAATGGTTGGAGATAGTGGTCTTACTGTCCATGGTAACATATAAAATCTAAATATGCTTTGTGTGTCCTTGAATAAAGTGATTAAACAGACTATCACCAAAACACTATGCTGATGTGCATTTCAAGATATATAGTAGTTGCAATAATTTTCCTGTTTTGCAAATAAACAGTTCATTGAGATATATACTCGTAGAGATTCTTTTGCCATGCTTAGTTCTAGTGTGTCAGTATCAAAATTACATTTTTGTTTCTGTATCTTTGTCCACAGCTACCAACAGTGTGTCTAGTGATGATTTGAGAGGTGATGCAGATTCTCTGTCCAGTCAAGGTTCCTTTGAAAGGCAGCAATCTGGTGGTCGCAGACATGGTATGTTTATCAACTATGTGAAAACATTACTTTATGTAACTTTCTTGTCATATCGTTTGTGTTCTTCTGATGTCACTGTCATAACTTCATATCTGCCTGTGTTAAATACTGTGATGCATGTATTTTAGTCTAGTCCTCTGTTCCAATCTTACCCAATCTTACCCTACCCAATCCTACCCTACCCTACCCTACCCTACCCTATCCAATCCAATCCTGTGGTACACCTTTCATGTAATTCACATCCTTGTCATGTGTTGACCTGTCTGCTCCTGAAATAAATACTTTTCACAGCTTCTTCCTTGTCTAATACTGTCGACTGATGAAGCAATCATGCATACTAACTAACATCAATGCTTGTAAAACAATCACAGAATTATCATCAATACATAGCTCACAGAAAGCACATTAAGAATTAGAGAGTGGTGTGTTCCCACTAACGACACAGCACAGTAATTAACTAGTCCACTATGATGTAATAAATCATAAGAACTAATGGTTATTTGATCATACAACCCTGCCTGCTTCCCTACCTACCTACCTACCTACCAAACCCTTCATCATTACATTGGATGCAGCTCATGAGCGTAGGAACAGTTATGAACAAGCTTTGACAGATGGAACGTCCAGCAGTCAAAAGTCAGCCAAAGATAAAACCAAGGAAAAAGATAGAGAAACAGAAAGAGAGACAGAGAAAGATGAGAATACTGCATCAGATGAGAATCAAACTGCCGGTAGGCCAACTTGTTAAAGTTATTGTATGCATGCTATATGTATATAGAATGTACAGTGTACATATATGATATGGCATACTCAATAAAACTTTGGTGTCTAGTACAGTGACTGTGTATCTAATATGTACAGTATACTCAATAAAACTTTGGTGTCTAGTACAGTGACTATGTATCTAATGCGTACAGTATACTTAATAAAACTATGGTGTCTAGTACAGTGACTATGTATCTAATATGTACAGTATACTTAATAAAACTTTGGTGTCTAGTACAGTGACTGTGTATTTAATGCGTACAGTATACTCAATAAAACTTTGGTGTTGAGTACAGTATACTCATAATACCGGTACTTGTCTGCATGCATTCTAGAATTGTGTAGTAGTACAGTCCTATCATATCTACCCCATGTGATATTTGTAATGAAAGCAGTTATGTATGATGACTGCATGGATGTCAATTTAGATATTTCTATTGATATCGTGTATTGTCAGATTCTAAGTATTGTAATGTGTAGAGCTATATGGTCAACAATTATCTAGAACAGAGACTGAGTGTAGTATTTGTCAAAATAGTTCTACATGAGTGGAGGAATGAGAATCGGTATCCCAGAAACAGGAGCCAGATTAAAAGTACAGAAACATTGCAGTAGACAAGCTTGATGTAGTGTAGAAAGTAGTGTACAGTAGTACAAGTAGAATGCATGAATGCAAAGAATGGCAATCTTATGATGTAGAGATCTAACCATCACATTATTGAGTACATTTAGAGACCACTGTGTGTGTGTGATTACTATCATGCATTCATTCATTCATCCATCCACCCACCCACCTGTGTTTTCATTCATTTGTTCATGCATTCATTCATATTCATGTTTATTTCGCAGTCTATTATTGTCTGTGATTTCATGTATTCTATCACCTTTGTAAGTTGTCTATGTTGTACATTGTATTCATATGCCTATTTTTGAAAAAGAAGAAAAGAAAACCATCTTTTTTGCCTCACTCATGACCCATTCATGATTTCTCTCTCAATTTGTTGATTTCTGTTTTTTGTGTGAAGTTGACATAGGTACAGACAACATAAATTTACACTTCCATAGCAGTGGGAGTATGACCACAAGTGACAAAGACTCAGACTCGGGTATGACGCAGTAGCCAACAATCTGTATATTCTTTGCATAATGCATGATAGTAGACAAACGCTGTATGATGCCACTTGATTCAGTGGCAGGGGCTGGTGTAACTTGAATGGCTTATTAGTCCTGCAGTATAATTTAAGGAAAGGCTACAAGTAGTAGATTGCATGGTGGCCTTGACTTGTGACAAACTTTCCCTAGTAATCATGAAACGTTATGTAATTGTGTAGTTCTTTGTCAAAACTGTTTGATCAGCAAGTACTTCAGGTCCTGTAGAGGAAGAAAATGGTGAACCACTGTTAAAGGACTGTTGTACCAAAGACTGTCAAAGTTTTACATCACAAAATTCATTGTTCTATCCTATCAACCATATATGGTGTTTCAATGTATCTCTGAAGTTTGTTGATAACTTGCTATTGTCTATAATCTCGGAGAAATGAGTTACAATTGGGAAATGCAATCTTTAAGAGCCTAAATTAAGACCCTGGTTGCATGAAATGGGGTAATATGTATCTATGATGAATAACTTTGTACTGTAATCTCACAAGAGACAGTACAATATACACATAACCAGTATACCTTAACATTATATTAGTCATTAGCCTCACTAAAAGTAACTTTTTAGAGGTTCTAGGAATTTTGAATGAAATACAATTTGTGATGATCAACCCTTGTTCCCTACTTTATAATATGCTATGTACAACTATTATGAATAGTTGAGAAATAATACCTCAGCTACTTATTATGTATTGTAAACTAAAAACTGTGTTCTGCCCTGAAGCACCACCATGTTGTTTCTGAAATGGAAACACTGAATATAACTAAAAATAAATTGAAATTCAACAAAGTCCTCCAAATTGACCAAAAGGGCTACCAAACTGTCTTTCCAAGACTTCTTGGGAGAACACTTAGAAGTGATGTATAAAAGTGCATGAAACTGTTGTCTCAAAATTTTTATTCAAGGTTACCATAGTAACTGATAAATATCTGTACCTACAGACTATGGATATAGCCAGACTCTTGGTTCATCAAGAGGCAAGAGTGGATCGGTGGATATGTTATCTGACAAGCCCAAATCCAAACCTGGACTGTTGTCCCGACTGAAGAGCAGATCTCGAGAGATGTTGGATGATAGCCGATCTCGAAGCCAACCTGTCATATCACCCAGCAAAGAATACAGAACTCAACAAGCAGCGGATGAATTACTGTCACTGGAACAGTTCCTGGAAGAGGTAAACAAGGCACCACCTAATTCTGTAAGTTTTTATTTTTATTTTGAACGACGGACGGATGCTGGAAGTTAAACTCTACTAATTGGTTACGGTTGACTCATCCATAACACAACTATCCACTCCATATATGGACACTAATGGTAACGTGTAACTTATTCTTTGTAAAAAAAAAAATCATTATAGAGTGAAACTCATCTGAACTGAGTCTTTTTGGAGGACACCTTCATGCAAGTGTACTTGTTATGCAAATTTGAATGATGTTCTCAGCCTCTTGTTCAAATCTGTTTCACTAGTATGGTGAATGTGATGAATAAGTGTGTATTTTTATGTACTATATGTTGTTACTGTGTCTGCATGGATTTGAGTTTACAGAGTTTGATCATGTGCAGTAATTTTGGTAAACAACTCGACCTATGATACTTCAAAACATTTCACTCACGAGAACTAAAGACAGAATTGAGCCATGATCAAGCACTGTGGTAAAATAAAGACTACCAAATGATGTGCTCAACACAAGGTGAATGGTTGTATTGTAATCTAGATACTGTCTTATCTTATGTAACTGTCATCTGTTAAAGACACTTACAAAAAACATGAACTTTGTCTTGTATAATGTAAATAACATCGTCACAGATGATGACATCATCAGTTATATCACTTCATAACTTTTCTTGACTTGACTTCCAAAAGATGTCTTCTTTCAAATTTCTGTCATTGTGTCTTGTCAATAACATTTAACATCATTCATGTCATTTTTTCAGAGCATGTTGATACGTTTGTAAAATTGTAATATGCATGATACTGTGTATTCTGTAAGTGTCTCAAACACAACAGTTGATCTACAGGTATGCAATACAACTGTTCAGTCTGAATAGAACCACCATGATGATGTACTGAAAACGTATTGGGCGTGTCATATTGGTAAGGGTTTTATCCAGTGTGTTAACATAATATACTACTTTCCCTACAGAAAGAGCCAGGATTGGGGAGCTCCCCTGCCAGACATAGAGGACCTGTATTTGAAGGGCCACCAGATGATGATGTACCACCAGTTCCTCCTAAGAATTTCAATAGTCAGGAACAGAATGATTTGTCTAAAGACACAATCACGTCACCATCAAGAGCTGTACCTCTGACACACTTGTCAGGTCCAAAACCATATCAGTCAGACCAACCAGAACAGGAATTTGTAGTCAACATCCCAACAAGTTCTGGATACAGTACATCAACTCCAATGCAAAAACCTCCCAGTGGTTATACCGGCAAAGCTAGGGTGGACATTTCAAGGTCGTCTTCAAAACGAATGGCACCTCCACCACCTCAGAGGTCATCATCTAGTGGACTGGCTCCCCCACCTAGATCAAACAGGCCAAAGGATGGTGGTCCACAGTATGCACAGCCAATAACCACAGCAAATGTGAGTGCCCAAGACAGACCAAAGAACTTTGCTCCATCAGATGGTAGTAGACACAGATCTGGTGCCCAACCGTCACCTACAGCAGAGTCTGCCAAAAATATGCCAAGAGATCGGAAACAGGCACCTCTGCCACCAACAGGAAGACCAAGACCAAGGCCATCAAATCGAGGAGAGGATAAGTCAGGTGATTTGCCACCACCACCTCCCCCAGGGGATAGGGGATCTGGGGCTGGTAGTGCAGGCCAAACCAAGGATGGAATGCCAAAAGAAAATTCAGTGTGGTATGAGTATGGATGTGTGTGATTAAACAAAAAACAAGCTAAGAGGATCTTATATATAAATGTCTGCATAATGTATTTTGTCCTGTGTACATATATATATATATTTGTATATTGCGATGGCAGTTGTTTCTTATATCAGTATTATTGTATGTTGCTACACTACACATAAGACAATAGACTATCAATGTGTGTGTTGTCATATCAAATTAGATGGTAGGCTAGATGAAGAGTAGCCAACATGTGTTGAAGTATGTGTGAGTGAGTGTATGTGTGAGTGTGTGCTGTCCTTGATGGGATGTGTTCTCAATGTTAACAACTCTGTTAGATCCTGAACTCACACAGAAACAGTGTGCTGTGCTGTGTCCTCCAATTGTCTGCTGTATTAAATGTTTTTCAGTATCTCTAAAATGTTGTTTAGAGTGCAATGCACATGTTGTGTCACAGTTTTAGAGTGCTCTAATGGCATAAAATCCATCCTAAAAACAGAAATCATCACACACATCCATTCACATTCTAAATGTGTACTTCTCATGTAGTCAACTCTAACCATGTACTCAAAAATTGTCATAATTAGCCAGTAAGGAAGTTCTCACTTTTAAGTAGATTATTCCCAGCAACTCATCAAGTGCATGCCATCTCCATCTCTACACTTTACCCATCATGCATCCCTTCCTCAATCCATTGTTGGAGCATGCTCAGAAAGTCTCTGTTAATTGGCTCTGATTAATTGCATTGGCTTTATAATTAAGGGTACTCGGCCAATTAGCAATGACTTCTGTGGGTGCTTCACATCAGCTCCCTTTTACAGTTTCCTGCATGGTTGATTCGGTATGATCCTCCTTACTTACTGCTCACCAACAACAAAACATTGCTCCTGACAACCTGCATCATGGAAGGACTCATGCTGCAATCCTTTCCAAGGAATGAGATTTCAATAATTTATTTTGCTTTTGTAATCTATCCTGTCTTGCACCATTTGACTCCTACCATTTTTTACATCCAGGTAACAGGTAAAAAGGTGTGAGGCAACACTACGCCCCTTTGTGCATGGTCCCCATACTACAAGAAAACTGTGACACTTGAGTAGCTGGGATGGTCTACTTTTAGTCAGACTTCCTGTGGAGGAAGTAGTTCCATAAGATTTTGCTGCAAAGTTTTTTAATTTGCATGGTTTCTTTGCTGTTTCTGTTATGTATTTTGGTTGTCCTGTAATTAGGTTTATTTTTATCATGTTCAGATATTTTTTTTTCAGTTTGAGACAAATGTTGACGTAATATGTATGATGTGGAGTGTTGAAAATGAAAACTACTGCTGTGAGGAACAGTTTTGAAAAAACATTTCAGGACTGCACTACATATAGTTGGGTTTGTAGGAGACCAGAAGAAATAGAGACCAAAACATCTTTCAATGAGACAAGAAAAATAAAGAATTTGAAATCATTAATTTATAACTGCTAGTCCTAGGTTATTCGCATCTGGTCCAATCAGATTTAAATATGCAAATTACAAATAATGTATCCAATCAGTTGAAATTTGCATAAATTTTTGTATATTATTGTTTTACTTTTGTCAGATAATTGCAAGTGAATGATTTGTACAAAAAAATAGTGTCAATGTTCCGTCGTAATGATCAATGATTTAATTCATTACAAAATGAAGAAACAAAGAAGAAGAGGATACCACACAAGTTACAGATGTATAGCCGCATGTTAGCATTCTATTTAGACAACCCAAGTTTACAAAAGTTAAAACTACTTGGGACATCCACAAATTATATTGTTATATTCCTGCACATTTAAAATGTATATTCCTGTTTTACTTTATATCAGTAGATTTCTATTCATGCCAGTCTTTATGCAAACAAGCCTTCTCTTTCAGATGGCTTTATGCAGGACACATTTAGTCACAAAAACAAAGTCAGTTTCATAGAATTCCGTTTTAGAACTCTTAGTAGAGTATTTCTGTGTATAAAACTGTAGCTGCCCCTAGTGTCAGTTTTTAAAAAGTTCATCACAAAATTATCATGTATTTGATGATTGTAAAATTCTGTAAGTGGTATCTAGATTATGTATTTCAAGTATATGTTTGTCAGTCACTCTAAAAATCTAGATGGCAAATTCTTTCTTTTTTTGAGTGTAAATGGCAACAATTTTTTTTCGTATTTGGTTTACTGTACATTTGGCTGTAATATAATTCTTTGAGTAAGTCGTCCGTAAAGTACATGAAAATAAATGCTGCTGATGTGATTTTTTAGTAAATACCATAGTTGATTTGATTCAATATCTTTCTCATTTCCAAATGTGAGCAATTTTGCTTATTGTAATAACGATTATACAAAAGATAAAGCCGTCTACTGTTGTTGTGTTCTTCTGGATGCAATTCACTCATTGATAATAAATATCCAGATTGTAAATCTTCATCTCAGTCTCAGCCTCTTTTTATCGTCATTCTTTATTATCTTATTTATTACCATCTTGACATTTTTCAGAATTCATTCCAAATTGTCATTCTTGTTCTTGGTGACTGGTTAGAATTACATGTAATCTATGAAAATCTGATGGAGAAAACGCTGTTTTCTGTCATATTCGTCTGAGTCTTCTAGTGTCAGGTGATCTCATGTATTATGTTTTATATAAAGTGACAAATATCAATGTTCTTCCTTACATTACCTGTGGGTATCTCTATGATTGGTTTGCATAATTTATACAAAATATCCAAAATTGTCAGACTTGTGCATGTGTGTGTACATATAACATAATCATATATATGCCCCCTGTGTGCTACTCCCTGTCTGCTAAATATTTAAACCCCATGTAAAGATGACATCCCAGCTGTCTATAGTGTTGGTTAAAGCAAGAAAACATCCAAGCTGTCATGTTCAATTTCAAGCCATGCCTACATATTTTTTTTCCTCATATTTCAAACACTGAGGATGCCATTCTTTACAGATTCTGATTTGAATATTTGTTCACCCTGAAAAGGTTGAATGTCCTGACTTGATATTAAAGTACTCTGAGGTTGTTAAAATTGGCATAACTTGTCAGAAAGTCATTTAATACTTTGAAATAAATGTGATTTGGAGTTATGAAAAGTACTATAAGTTTGTTTCATAGAGATGGAACTCTCTGTATTTTATTGAAACAACAAACAAATGCACATGTTTGGAAAAAGTAACCACATCACACTCAAATCATTAGGTAGTCCAGTTTTTATGTCCTGTAAGGGAGTGTTAAGTAATTATATATCATTACAACACTACCATAACAATGTAGTTATTAATATTAATATTAAGCCTTTCCTTTATTGAGCACCTTCAAATATTTGTTTTACATCATACATAATAATATATCACTTAGATTCATAAAATACTGTAACTATGCCAGACATTAATATTCAACAAAATTTAAAAAAGATATACATGTATAGATTTTCAATTAGCAGGTAAACTATAAATGAAGTGTTTGGTTATTTGTGTTCAAATTCAGCATACTACATAGCCTGAAAGGTGCAGGTGGTCCTTCCGTTTATATAATGCACACTCTCTCTCATGGGAAACAAGTGGTTACATAAATGGACCAAGGGCTGGACCTTTCAGACTACATACTATAGAAAGACAACATCTTTGTTCAACTTATTTTAGAAGGGCAAGCAACAAGTACAGAAGATAAAAGCAATAGAGCATCTCATATTATAGTATTGTAAACACTAAGAAGTGAATACAACCGAGTTATTATACATCATTACATCATGTATGTGTGTCAGGACACTTTTATTGTAACACCAACAACTGGACTTACAGTCTCCTTGTGGTCTCACTTTGTATCATGTATGTAATTATTAATCTGTAATACAACATTGGAAATTTCTACCACAACCTTGAATGCATTTATCTTCATTGTGAAGCAGTCCACAGGTGTGTCTTCTATATGAGTATAGTCTGGGTTATATTGACAGCAATCGACAGCATCTATACAGTTTATGTTGTGTGATACATGTCTTACTATGGTTTGCAGGCATTCAATAAATGCAGTGGACACAGCTACGAAGTGACTCTCTCTGCAATATAATTCCTTACTGATAGGAGATGCCAGTATATCCATCTATAACAAATTGAGAGATATATATGGAATTGGATGGCAACATTTTTGACCACAACAAAAGTTTACTTTAAAGATTTCAGAAATGACTTTACATATAGGTCCTAATGAAATGCTTTGAAGTGGTTATACAAGACATAAATTTTGTATGTTGCTGGGTGATAAGATTAATACTTACCTGTTTTCTGAGATGGTTAATTAAACAACATTCAGTGATGCCAGCACCTAGTAAAGCAACAGGGTTTACTAGAGAATGTCTTAAAATAACATCAACATTTTCACACACTCTCTGTAAGTAAGCAAAACATAACAAAAGTTATAGTCAAATGATCTATTGAACACAGATTAGTATCAACTTTTCCATTAACAGTACAACAATCCTCCAAAGGTACATCCCCAGGAGACAGCGAACATGTAATTGATTGATTGAGTGACTGATCAATTGAATGATTGATTAATTTTTGTGATGAAATAAAACATGTTTTGTGTGATATTGATCAATTGATTTTTGTGGTGATATAAAACTTTTTTCCCTTCTTTCCCTTGCTAGTTTTCTCTATCAACTCTACACTCTTTATTGACTATTAAAATAAAGACATTTTGTCCATTCCTCTCGTATCTATTAAATCAAAAGACCCCTAATGTTATAATATATATCTGTTACACCAACAGTTTGCTTTATCTCATCTTCTGGGAGATTATCACACTGAATAAACACTCAACCATACACAGATTACAGTAAAGAGCTCTCTACTATACTAATCTGTGCATGGTTGAGTGTTTATTACCTCACCCATGGAGGAGGTATAAGGGAATAATACCTCCATGCCTTGCCATACCTGTAGTTCCTGTACATACTTTTCAGTTACATAGTTTACAGGAATGGACACACCTTTAGTTCCTATACAGAGTTCACTTCTATTACATAGTTTGAAGGAATGGACATACCTGTAGACTGTTCAGTTACATAGTTTACAGGAATGGACATACTTTTAGTTCCTGTACAGACTGTTCAGTTACATAGTTTGAAGGAATGGACATACCTTTAGTTTCTGTAGAGAATGTTCAGGTACATAGTTTGAAGGAATGGACATACCTTTAGTTCCTGTACAGACTGCTCAGTTCTATTACAGAGTATCAAGGTTATGACATTACTGGCAAGTGACTCCAAATGCAGGAAACTTTTCCCAAATATCACTTTATGGCTGACATTGGTTAAATAACCAAAGTCGGACTCGGTGACAGATGTATGCAGAGTGCTCAACAACCTTGCACCTGTAAGAACAAGACAATAGACTCTTTCATCTGAGTAAGTACTCGGCTATATTTATTAATTCTACACTAAGAATGCTAGCAATAGCCCATTACAAAGTAATATATGGAATACTGGTAAACTGATGATTTTGTCAAAATATGTATGAAGTAAGCAAAATGGCATATATGAACTCAGCAATGTTACAGTACAATAGAGCAAACTATTGGAAACAATAACAGTAATCTGACTGAGAGAAACAATTTGAAAACTTGCGAGTCCATTTTGTATTTTCATACAATGGCCATTTTATTACAATTTCTACTATATACAGTATACTATATACTATCCACTTTATGATGGTTGTATCATGTAGCAGACCACTGTACCTGTCACATACTGTACAGCATTGATGTGAGTCAGTGATAGCCTATCCAATGTCAGTATCTTCTGTTGTCTACAGTATTTCTTGACAGCTGGATGGATAACCTTTTGACAGGCTAGCAGTCCTATCCCTTGCTTGACTAGGTCTTCAACCACATTTAGCATCTTCTGTACAACAATATCACTGCTCGTCATACCACTTGTTGACTCATATTGCACTTCTACAAATTCATCACTATCTCCAGACATGGAAATATTATACAAAGCAACTCTCACTAAACCTTGCATTGGTCCACCACTGACGTGTCTCAACTCAGATACACAGCATTTATATGTTGGCAAGTACGGAGCTTGAAATAAGACACCAGGCAATAGTTGTGAGTCTGTCACTGGTCTGCCCTCTATGTTGACATACTGTATAGTTCCAATGGTTGCATGGTTACTATGTTTGGGTTCACCTGCAAGTGACTGCAGAAAAGCCTGCAGAACTAAACTACTTATTATGCTCTTCTCTTTTGGAAGAAGACAACAGGCAGGCTTACTTTCGATAACACCTTTCACTAAATTCAACATTCTGTTAGAATCAGAAAAGTCCATTTTTATTTTACATCTACATTCTTCTGATTCAAGGTACTCTATGGTTTGTCTCAACATAAACTCATTAATACAAATACAAACTGTCCTTGGAATATCTAGCTGCACACATTTCTCTATTAATGCTGATGTGAACAGAGCAATGAACAATCCACCATCACTGAATCTCGCTAGGTGACTTTGAACTGCACTTTTAACAAGTTGAAGTATTGGATTTGACACTGAAACACTTTCAAGTAGAACAGCTGACATAGAGGTCATTGTCACTGTACCACCTGAATTATTTTGAATTATTTTGATTCTTCCTCTTGGTCCATAACAGGAAGACATAATGTTTTTAAACAACTGAATGGAGTGTAAAACCTCTGGATCATTTAGAGTTTGAATTGAAATTGTTGATTGCTGACTTGGTGCCACAGTGATTCCAGGATTGACATCCATTCTGATAATTACAGACAACTGAAAGAATGAAAGAATTACAATTTTGTTTAAATTAGAATATTAATTTATACTGCACTCACTGTACATCCTAATAAAACAGCAAACTTTTTGGGACAGTATTAAAGATAACAACTTGGAATCTAATTGTGAATCATTACAAAGGCTTCGTTCACAACTGATATTGAAATCCATGCTGTTATTTTATAAAGAAGGTCATTCATATGCATAACATTTTTGAGTTTTGGCAGATTTACATACTAAAAGGAATACTGTAAATAATTGTCTCATCAACACCTCTTCATCTATACCCCAGAAACATCATCAGCAGATTTCACCATTTGAATTAAACAGACAATAGTTTTAAAGTTTTAGCTTTCTGACAAGAAATCCCATTTTAAAGCTTCATTTGCATTTGCATGATGGCAAGTGTGTTAGGAAAACACAGGAGAGATTGGGATGACGATACAATTCAACTTACCTATGTGTGATATCAGTTGATCAGTTGAATCTAATCTTTGTTAGATTTTTTGGACTTTTCCTTGGATTCCTTGGGATCAGAAGACTCTTTCTTTTTCTCTGACTTGATATATCTTGGTTTGACACTGGCATGCTCTGATCTTTTAGGAGTAAAGACTGGATTTTTCTGTAACTGATACCAACTCGCATGTATACTAATAAGTGCTACACCCATCACTATTATAAATCTATTTCTGACAAAGAAATTAGGTCTGGGTGGTGGTGGTGGTGGAGGTCTAGTATGGCTTTGAACTTTGGGTTTCTCTGTCTCATCCATTCTACTGTGTTCAGGATCTGAAAGGTGATAGTTGAAAATTGACATATCAATGTTTTTGGGGATTTTAACTTACACAAAAGGAAAGGACAATCTATCACATTAGTTGGTACAGATGGACAAACACACACATACATACATACACAGACAGACAGACAGACAGACAGACAGACAGACAGACAGACAGACAGACAGACAGGGGTAGGTGAGATGTGACACCAACAGACTGACTGATAGACACACACACATACATACATACATACATACATACATACATACATACATACATACATACATACATACATACATACATACATACATACATACATACATACATACATACATACATACATACATACATACATACATACATACATGATATACACATACATACATACATACATACATGATATACACATACATCTGCAGCAGACTACATACACACGTCTACAAATAAATTAGGATATACCAAAAGATGCATGAATTTGGTCTCCGATTCAGAATCAGATTCACATTGGAGGACAATATGAGACTATATTCAAGACTTATGTACGGAAAATCAAGATGACACCCAGCTAATGCTGTCAAACACAAAATAATACCATAGAGATTGAGTTTCAGACTACAGGAAAGGGCTCCATTTCACATCCACTATAAAGTATTACTTCTGCAGACTTTTAAGTAAGATTACATGTAAAATCTTTCTATAGTATACTTAATAGACATATCACTGGAATAGTGCCTACATCAGCTGAACTTTGACCTACTAGCTTGACAAGCTTTTACCACAATTTTTTGGTAATTTTTCCCGTACAAGCTGAGACATCACCTCTCCTCTCAAGGGCCAGGGGATATGAAAGGGGAATGTTTCTTGTAGCCTCAATGTTGCTGTTGTTGAGTGTCATGATTTAAACTTATTAAGTACTACATTAGTCTAGATCTACTGGTGGTATCAAAGATAGATCTTGAGATGTGATGTCATGGATATCACTAGACTAGTGGTGGTATCAAAGATAGATCTTGAGATGTGATGCCATTGATATCACTAGACTAGTGGTGGTATCAAAGATAGATCTTGAGATGTGATGCCATTGATATCACTAGACTAGTGGTGGTATCAAAGATAGATCTTGAGATGTGATGCCATTGATATCACTAGACTAGTGGTGGTATCAAAGATAGATCTTGAGATGTGATGCCATTGATATCACTAGACTACTGGTGGTATCAAAGATAGATCTTGAGATGTGATGCCATTGATATCACTAGACTAGTGGTGGTATCAAAGATAGATCTTGAGATGTGATGCCATTGATATCACTAGACAAGTGGTGGTATCAAAGATAGATCTTGAGATGTGATGCCATTGATATCACTAGACTAGTGGTGGTATCAAAGATAGATCTTGAGATGTGATGCCATTGATATCACTAGACTAGTGGTGGTATCAAAGATAGATCTTGAGATGTGATGCCATTGATATCACTAGACTAGTGGTGGTATCAAAGATAGATCTTGAGATGTGATGCCATTGATATCACTAGACTAGTGGTGGTATCAAAGATAGATCTTGAGATGTGATGCCATTGATATCACTAGACTAGTGGTGGTATCAAAGATAGATCTTGAGATGTGATGCCATTGATATCACTAGATTAGTGGTGGTATCAAAGATAGATCTTGAGATGTGATGCCATTGATATCACTAGACTAGTGGTGGTATCAAAGATAGATCTTGAGATGTGATGCCATTGATATCACTAGACTAGTGGTGGTATCAAAGATAGATCTTGAGATGTGATGCCATTGATATCACTAGACTACTGGTGGTATCAAAGATAGATCTTGAGATGTGATGCCATTGATATCACTAGACTAGTGGTGGTATCAAAGATAGATCTTGAGATGTGATGCCATTGATATCACTAGACAAGTGGTGGTATCAAAGATAGATCTTGAGATGTGATGCCATTGATATCACTAGACTAGTGGTGGTATCAAAGATAGATCTTGAGATGTGATGCCATTGATATCACTAGACTAGTGGTGGTATCAAAGATAGATCTTGAGATGTGATGCCATTGATATCACTAGACTAGTGGTGGTATCAAAGATAGATCTTGAGATGTGATGCCATTGATATCACTAGACTAGTGGTGGTATCAAAGATAGATCTTGAGATGTGATGCCATTGATATCACTAGACTAGTGGTGGTATCAAAGATAGATCTTGAGATGTGATGCCATTGATATCACTAGATTAGTGGTGGTATCAAAGATAGATCTTGAGATGTGATGCCATGGATATCACTAGACTAGTGGTGGTATCAAAGATAGATCTTGAGATGTGATGCCATTGATATCACTAGACTAGTGGTGGTATCAAAGATAGATCTTGAGATGTGATGCCATTGATATCACTAGATTAGTGGTGGTATCAAAGATAGATCTTGAGATGTGATGTCATGGATATCACTAGACAAGTGGTGGTATCAAAGATAGATCTTGAGATGTGATGCCATTGATATCACTAGACTAGTGGTGGTATCAAAGATAGATCTTGAGATGTGATGCCATTGATATCACTAGACTACTGGTGGTATCAAAGATAGATCTTGAGATGTGATGCCATTGATATCACTAGATTAGTATTACATTTATTAAAATACTACACCAGCAGCACTGTAAGAAATTTTGTAATTTTTGACTGGGAAGACATGGTAAGTGTGGTCTATATACTTCAGTGTGTTTGTAAAATATAGACCCCCGTTTCACACCTCATTCTTTTGAGAACCCCCCCCCCGTAGCTTTGCATTTTGTTACTCAGATTCTTCCTACCTACCCCCCCCCCCAGCCGTACATAATGACGGCTCCCTTACTGCTGTACCTCGAGACCCCCCCCCCCCCCCCATGACTCGGTTAAGTAAAACTTGTTAGGCTTGTTAGTGCTTACACAACTTCACAAGTCATCTCATATCAACAAATGCACATACCTTACAAATATTGAATTCAATCCGTCTGCAGATTAGTGGTAACAACCTCGATAACGAAACGATCTTGCAGTTTTTTATATCGACCTTGACATGTACATTTGGAGAAATATTCGATCACATGTCTGTCTTCACAACGTGCAGCTGGTCATGTAATTTGTAAAGGTCATTGACTTGGGTCAAAGGTCACACATGAGATTTATAAATTTCTCAAACACAATCATGACTCACTATGTTAATATGTAGTTTGAAATTGATAAATGCGTATTACTTTCTTAAGTGCATTTTTAAATATAAAACTTATATAATAAAATACGTAACAGTTATTTCAGTGATCTAGCTAGGGGTCATCAGAGGTCAGTTTTCTCTAATCAAAATCCTTGTACCTTATGTATATGTATTCTGAGTTTTCGTTTCGACCAATCAGGTTCTCTTTTACGTAGAATGTCTACCGCGAAATAATAAAGTGGTTCGAAAAGCAGTACAGCTAGCTCAGGATATTCAGAGGATATTTTAATGTAAACATTCAACAGCCTATCCCTCTTAATCGGGAGATATAGTGCTAATGGATTATATTCCAAGCAAATTCCTTAAGGTGAGATGATGTAATAATGTGCAAAGTTAGTAGTAGTACACTGTACAGTACAGCACGCGCATCTATATACTGACATGGGTACAGGCACCAGCTCGAATCAATCTGTATGATTTTTTTTATGTTTAGTAAATATGATAAATATATAGTAAATGTATAGTAAATATTTACTGTACATTTTTTTTTAAAATCATACTGATTGATTCGAGTGCCTGTAGCTGTGGACGTGTACTTAGGGTCAGTCAGAATCGAGGCTCGCACTGAACTGAACTGAACTGTCTGGAAGTAGGACTATATTATACTAGTAAACGAGTAGCTTCAATAATTGTAGCGTTTGCTGTGATTTTGACTTTGAGGTGATTTTCTGTTTTGTGTTGTTCCGATGTTTAACTGGAAGCAAACACTACAATTCCTGTAACGTAAACGCAAATAGACGGAAGCGATTCAGAGATTGTAACGTTTCTTCAAGTTAACATGGGAACGAAAGCACAAAAATAGCAGTTTATATTTTCCATCGCTCGTTATCAAACACCAAAATAGCAAAATAGAAAACAAGCAGTGAACGGGATGTTTGGAATGTTATTGATGATAATTAACAATAACAGTTTTGATTGACAGGTCAACAACAAACTTATGATGATAAGACTTCTCATCAAACAACGTAATAGTGGGCGTACTTCACGTGAATCATGGTTTCAGGAGCAACACTTCCAGGTATTAGTCTTTAGCTATGTTGATATCACACACACACACACACACACACACACACACATACATACACACACACACACACACACATACATACACACACATGCACACACACACACACACACACATGTGCACACAGCAGATACACACCCACATGAATCTTTACACAACTTTTGCAACATATGTATTGAATTGAGTAAACTGAATTGAGATGTTTTGAAAATTAATATATAAAAAATTCAATAATATTTTTCATTATATTGCAATTTAAATCTGTGTTTGCAGAATTTAATTTAAACCAATTCATCAACTTTATTTAATATATACTATAATGCTACAAATAATAATTTATTGCATCTGTTCAATGTTTAGAACTGCATGTAGTAACATTTCTAATAGTTCATAGCAATATACATTAAATGAAATAAAAGGTAAACATGATAATTGTTAATTGATTGAGTTGTGCATAATAAGTACATATATTCTTTGACTTAATTTAATTTATATATTTTGTTAATTTATTTGTTATGTATGTTTTTATTCCTGGTGAAATCAACAAATCAACAAATCAACAAATATAAGTACAACATAAAACATATAATCTAGATAAATACAACAATGTATATATTATTCCCTTGACTTAGCTGTAATGGTGAGATAAAACTTTGTCTACATTTTTAGAGTGTTTTTTTTCTTGTGTCATCTTCAGGAAGTTCTGGTGTTACTTCAAGAGCCTATCCATCAGTACATTCAAGAATACAACTCCATGAGACTGTCTAAGAAAGTTACTGAAGATAAGAAAGATAGAAATATCTGTCAAACTGAGTTGATAGGTATAATATACATATATGTATATATATATATATATATATATATATATATATATATATATATATATATATATATATATATATATATATATATATATATATATATATATATATATATTACTATTGTTAGCTTTCTTTCAGGATAAACTTGACTGGAAAACACAGATACAATACAATAATGCAGACAATAATAACTACATAAAACAGAAAGGATATAAATTGATGATATATATGATGTGATTAGATGTAATGTGATGCAATACAATACAATATCATTGTTATGATATCTATATGTTCCAGTCATAAACTGTGTATTGTGGGTAAGTTTGCAACATTGTATACTTTTATCAAGTCTTATGTAATCATCCATATTGGTCCATCACATGTTAACACAGCTGATTGTAGTCATAGCAATTGTATCAATTCTAACAATTGTCTTTCAAGGCTTGGTTGTCAGTATCGTGTCTAGTTCACTTGTGGATCAGTATCATGTCTAGTTCACTTGTGGATCAGTATTGTGTCTAGTTCACTTGTGGATCAGTAGCATGTCTAGTTCACTTGTGGATCAGTATTGTGTCTTGTTCACTTGTGGATCAGTACCATGTCTAGTTCACTTGTGGATCAGTATTGTGTCTTGTTCACTTGTGGATCAGTACCATGTCTAGTTCACTTGTGGATCAGTATTGTGTCTTGTTCACTTGTGGATCAGTACCATGTCTAGTTCACTTGTAGATCAGTACCATGTCTAGTTCACTTGTGGAAAGGGGTCACAAGTTAATAGTACATTTTATATCTGATCTAAATGTAAAAGTGAAATGATACCATTCAGGTATTGATATTCCACAGAATCATTTAATGTTGTTTTTATCTCTAGTTTGAATAATGACATCCATTGTCAAATGTTGTTTTCCTTTGCTTTGTTACAGGATCATCTCTTACAGTTCAGCATCACTTTGTAAAAAGACATAACCATAACATGTGTTTGGTATCCGAGTATTTACCTTTAGTAGATCTGGATTCTGGTAATAGAGTCAAAGGTTCGTACAAAAGTTATCTCAATCATGAAAATACTGATAATTGCATTTGTTATCAAGTACTTGGTATGACAAACTAAAGAAGTGCACAGGTAGTGCTGGCTTACTGGTATAGTACAGGTAGTACAAATATGGCTGACTTACTGGTATAAGGTTTAATAGTACAGGTAGTACAAATATGGCTGACTTACTGGTATAAGGTTTAATAGTACAGGTAGTACAAATATGGCTGACTTACTGGTATAAGGTTTAATAGTACAGGTAGTACAAATATGGCTGACTTACTGGTATAAGGTTTAATAGTACAGGTAGTACAAATATGACTGACTTACTGGTATAAGGTTTAATAGTACAAGTAGTATAAATATGGCTGACTTACTGGTATAAGGTTTAATAGAACAGGTAGTACAAATATGGCTGACTTACTGGTATAAAGTTTAATAGTACAGGTAGTACAAATATGGCTGACTTGCTGGTATAAGGTTTAATAGTACATGTAGTACAAATATGGCTGACGTACTGGTATAAGGTTTAATAGTACAGGTAGTACAAATATGGCTGACTTACTGGTATAAGGTTTAATAGTACATGTAGTACAAATATGGCTGACTTACTGGTATAAGGTTTAATAGTACAGGTAGTACAAATATGGCTGACTTACTGGTATAAGGTTTAATAGTACAGGTAGTACAAATATGGCTGACTTACTGGTATAAGGTTTAATAGTACATGTAGTACAAATATGGCTGACTTACTGGTATAAGGTTTAATAGTACAGGTAGTACAAATATGGCTGACTTACTGGTATAAGGTTTAATAGTACATGTAGTACAAATATGGCTGACTTACTGGTATAAGGTAGTACAAATATGGCTGACTTACTGGTATAAGGTTTAATTGTACAGGTAGTACAAATATGGCTGACTTACTGGTATAAGGTTTAATAGTACAGGTAGTACAAATATGGCTGACTTACTGGTATAAGGTTTAATAGTACAGGTAGTACAAATATGGCTGACTTACTGGTATAAGGTTTAATAGTACAGGTAGTACAAATATGACTGACTTACTGGTATAAGGTTTAATAGTACATGTAGTACAAATATGGCTGACTTACTGGTATAAGGTTTAATAGTACTGGTAGTACAAATATGGCTGATATAAGGTTTAATAGTACAGGTAGTACAAATATGGCTGACTTACTGGTATAAGGTTTAATAGTACTGGTAGTACAAATATGGCTGATATAAGGTTTAATAGTACTGGTAGTACAAATATGGCTGATATAAGGTTTAATAGTACAGGTAGTACAAATATGGCTGACTTACTGATATAAGGTTTAATAGTACTGGTAGTACAAATATGGCTGATATAAGGTTTAATAGTACTGGTAGTACAAATATGGCTGATATAAGGTTTAATTGTACTGGTAGTACAAATATGGCTGATATAAGGTTTAATAGTATACACAATATGTTAACTAACCATCTTTTGTATGAAATATTTAAAGAGCTACAGAAACAAGTAATGGAATCTGACAATAAATGAAACAAAAGTTTGTATGATCTGTAATGATGTGGTTTAGTAAATGCTATATTATATGTGGTAGAATTCTCACTTTTATTTGATGTCAGAATGATAAATGTTGATATGTATGTTTTTAATCCATTTTTATTATTCTCATTTCTTTTCTTGGTTTTTTATTCATGTATTTTAGGAAATATTATTCTCTACCAATTCTGAAAGTTGTTAATCATATCATGTTATTTAACTCCACATAATTTTGTTTTTTCAATAGATGTGGAATACAGAAACTGCCACTTGACGCCCCACAAACTTGTTGTAAAGGTAACCCAGCGTCATAGCAATGAGTCAGGAGAAGGTTTATCAGAAGAGAACGTTGGTATCAGTAACTACTTCAATCAACATGTCGGTAGTAGTACTAGCACAACTGGACATCAAGGTGTACCAATAATCAGGTCAGCTAAAAGAAAAATGTCAAAATTGAAAACTATGTAAGTATGAAAACATACTGTTATAAATGCTGAATATAACTATGCCTGCAATATTCATTTGTCACACAAACACACTCAGACTTTTTTTCATGCCTATATATCACCATGGCAACATTTAAATCTGTTAAAAAATAACAAATCTTTAATAAAAATGAAATTAGATAAGTGCAGTAAATCAAGATACATTGTATATTTTTTTTGTGATGACAGCAAGGTTTTTTAAACATTAACTAACCTGTTACTCCTTAGCTTTTAAAACATCATATCTGCTCAGAGTTTGTATGTGCAGTATTTCTCCATTTATAAGTAATGGGAATGGTAAGAACTAGTAAAAAGGTTTGATAATTTGTCACTAACACTTACATGAAGTTGTTACCCCATGGGATTCATTTTAAAATTAGATATCTTATTCTCCTCAGAATGAAACGTTTTCAACAACCCAAAGAAACTCGGGTATCAAAGTTACGCTTATCAGGTGGTGGATTTCTTGAAGACAATAATAATGAAGAGATTGAAGACAGTAGTACTGAGTCAGATTTAGAAGATGACAAAAGTCATGATGAGGCTGGAAGTGTTTCCTCAGAAGAGAGTGAAGAAGAAATTGGAGATAAGAGTGATGACAGTGAATGTAGTAGTGGTACCACACAGTGTGAAGAGGAGAGGAACAATCAACAAATAAACATTAACATTGAAGTGAAGGGATCAAAGGAGAAGCTAGATGAAGGTGACAGTGAAACTATACATGACTTGAATGTAAAGGAAATCATTGATACCACTGATTGCAGTAGTAATCATGACAAATCGTCATCAAGTCAATCTAAACATTTTGATGTTAATAAACTGAAAGAAAAGATGTACGACAGGTTTTGCCATGCACCTTGTAGAATAAACAAACTGTCTAGAAATCAGAAAAGAAAGAGACTTGACGATGACCTGAGTGAGAAACGAAGTGATGATGTTGTCACTATTGATTCTGGGGCTTCCTATGTTAAGAATATACATGGATTTACCAAGAAACTCAAAGTTATGAATATGGAGAAAAGTTTGGAGGACAGTGGTGATATTAATAATACAAAGAGTGACATGGACATTTATGATAGTAATGATTGCAATAATATGGATGAAACAGATTATGTCAACGATGTTGGATGTGAGAAGTCAGTCAACTCAATAACTTTTTCTGATAGAAAGTTTCAGTCAAGTTATAGTAAAGATTCAAGCATTAACAGGTTTGACACTACCAGTGCAGAGAGTTACAATAACAATAGTGATACAGATAACATACAGTTTGTGGATTCTAAGGTCAAAGGTCACCATTCAACTGAAACTGCTACATATCAAGATTGTAGTCAGTTGAAGTCCAACAAATGTGTTAAACTAAAAAGTAAGTCAACTGTACTGTGTGATGCTAACAAGACAAAGTATCAGCAACTCATGTCAATTCTAAGTACTGATTCTGATGATGATAATGAAATTAACAAATTCAAGATCAATCATGTACCAAAGTCTTCCAAAAGTCCTTTCAAGATGGCCAATTATGGAAAAGCTGACTCACCAGTTTTGAGCCTCAGTAAGCACAGAGTGTGTAATAGCAGTACAAGTGAAGAAGAAACAGAGATTAGAAAACAAAGAAAACCATTGTCTATCCAGTATAGTCAACAGAGTAAGTTGATGAGATTTTCAACTCAAGATGGTCAACAGTTGACTTCTACATCTACAAGTGAATTTACAAGACATAAAAATCAACAATTCATACAGTGTTCTAGTGGTATGACCAGCTCAGTATGTACTACAGTTCAGGATGGGGGTATTGACTTACAGAGGAAGGCTGATACAGACCTGCAGAGAAAACCAAAGACAGACATGATATGTATTGAATCTGGTGACTCAACAGATACTGAAGGCAAGGCTATGGCAAAATCATCCAGTGAAATGTACAGGCAAGACATGGAAATAGCCCTCCAAACAATCAAGTATGTATCTTTTCATTTCATATGAAATGCTGTACAGTTTGACTAGAATGTTACAGAGTACAGAAATGTGAAAAATTGTAGCTGTAATTCTACAGAATATGAAAATCTGTACCCATAATTTTACAAAATGTGGAAACGTGCATCTAAAATTCTACAAGATGTGTAAATGTCATCGTGAAATTTATATCAGTGTTTGGCCATATAATGAAAATAGAAGATAATTACACCTGATAAATGCCAACTATGCAGGATTTTTTTTGTATATTTCGATATCATTAGAATCATATTACAGAAATTGTGATCATTTTCATATTGTGAGAACAAAATATTTCTGTAATATAGGGTATCTTTAAACTTTATCTAATTTTCTCTGTTATATGATGTAAAAAAAAATCTCAAATCTAGTTTGTTACTTGCAGGGATATCAAAGATATAAATGAAGAGGAATTGATATATCTTGTCAATAAAAATGAAAAGTATCTACGTAGCATATTTCAAGGAAAGGTAAATTTTTTGTATTGTTTTCATTGAAGAAATGTTTTCTCTGACCAAGATACCATGGATGCTAAGCCCTCAAATTTGTAACACCCACTTGATGAAATAGTGATATATAAAGCACTTTATCTATTGTCATCAGAGTTTAGAAACTGTTAAGTGTACAGATATCTTAATTTTAGGAGTCTACACAAGTTAACCTAATTAGTATTTTACACTATATTATAGCAAATATAGCAATGATGGAATTTTTTCTGATATAGATTGACTTTTTGAATTAGACTGCGTGTATCATGTTATTCACTGAACCATATTAGTAGAAAATAACCATGTGTCCCCAATCATGTACTTGCATAGTTCAAGTTTGACATTTTCCATTATTTTGTAGAGGGTGGTAGACAGGTAAAACCTACCTATGTTCACTGTCATTTCACTGGGGTTTCCCCATCAAAAGTATTTTACAATGCATTGGAAACTATACCTGTTTACTAGCTTTCTCCCCTTTCTGTTACCTTTCTAGAAATGATATGAAAGGGAAAATTATGAATACAGTATAAGTTCAAATTGTACAATACAATATTGGTATTGGGCAATACCTAAACAATGAGAATTGAATCTAAATATTACAACATTTTTATTTTCTGTCTTTGCCTTCCATAGCTTAGTTAATTTTTTATACATTTTCCATTTTGACAAGTACCAACACAATTGCTAATCATGTAATTTTTTTTACTTTTTTGCTGACAGATCTATAGCTGGAGACATGAAGACTATAAAAGAGGCGGAATACGTAGGAGTAAGGGACTCACTTTTTTCTAATCTGTTAGCATAAATTGTCTATTTAGGTGGCATTGTGCAGGATTTGAGAGTACATTAGTATCTGACCATCAGTCAGGTGGCATTGTGCAGGACTTTGAGATCACATTGTATCCCTGACCATCAGTCAGGTGGCATTGTGCAGGATTTGAGATCACATTAGTATCTCTGACCATCAGTCAGGTGGCACTGTGCAGGACTTTGAGATCACATTAGTATCTCTGACCATCAGTCAGGTGGCATTGTGCAGGACTTTGAGATCACATTAGTATCCCTGACCATCAGTCAGGTGGCATTGTGCAGGATTTTTTGAGATCACATTAGTATCCCTGACTATTAGTCAGGTGGTATTGTGCAGGATTTGAGATCACATTAGTATCCCTGACCATCAGTCAGGTGGCATTGTGCAGGATTTGAGATCACATTAGTATCTCTGACCATCAGTCAGGTGGCATTGTGCAGGATTTGAGATCACATTAGTATCTCTGACCATCAGTCAGGTGGCATTGTGCAGGATTTGAGATCACATTAGTATCTCTGACCATCAGTCATAAATTTGTATTTTATCACTGACAAGGAAGAAACCTTTCCTGTCAATTGTTAAAAGTTACATTACTACATTGGCTATAATTATAATAATGATAAATAAACCAAATTTAGAGAGAAGGAGCAACTTTTATGCATGACAGATATAACCTTTAAACCATCTACAGGGTATCTTTATAATTGTCATTTGATCTGAGGGTGGTGAACTAGCTACCAGGTGATTACAACTAAAACTGCATTTAATATTCCACATTACTTTAAATGACATTGTTTTAAGCTTGTCTAAACAGAATGTTGAATTTTCTTTTTGTACAGTTGATCTTACCTACCAAGTTCATTTGAGTTTGTATTCTGAGGAGCAGCAAGACATAGTAATGCAGACACTAGTATTAATATTCTGTGCTAAACATAACAAAGTAAGTAGTAAACAAAAGTTTATGGTGATCAGCAGGTTGGGGGCGCCAACATCATTTGTTGGGTTGAGCCAAACAATCCCAGGACATTGTATATGCCCACATTGAGCTGACATGTATTTCTGGGCATATACTGCAGTGTGTCTGGTGTACAGTTTGGCAGCTGAACATACTTATATTACACAAACAACAGTCGGTGTTTATATTCATACAACATGCTAGTGAAAACCTATACCAAGAACCTACTACATACAGAATACTGTAAAGTAGTACATGCCCACACACCACAGTTATTTCTGTATTTGTTGTCTTGCAGTATTTGGACTATGTACTGAAAGTGATGTTTCCAGAAGCACTGATAAAGATTTATATGGACATTCATCATGTAACTCATCAAGCAGCAGAACTTATTATGAAAGACCAGTTGAAAAATCCAACTGAATCTCAGCAGTAGTTGTATTGATACCAATCATAATATGGTTACCTGGTTTTACAAATGTACAAGAATACTTTTGAACTAAATTACCATTGTTATTTAATAATTTGACATCTCCAGTTCCATTCCTGTTTAATCGTTGTTCTGTGTCAAACATTAACAATGATGACTATTCTTAATTAATAATGACAGTAAGGTATAGGGTATATTAAGAGGCAATACAGATAGCTGTGGATACTTGTCATACTTTCAGTCCAATACTGATAGCTGTGACAGTACTTGTCATAATTTCAACACAACTGTACTGAAAGAATGGCAAATCCATTTACATGACAACTCCCAATGTGCAGAGTGAATCAGTGACAATTTTACAAAATTCAACTTGCATCAACTTGAGAGATCTACTCTCCAGGACTTACTACACCTATCTAACTTTACATCCAAATTTTGTCAAAATAACATTTGTAATCTTCCACACTGTGGTCAAGATTCAAGAGATTCATTTCATATCTGCAGCTCATTCTGATCTACGTCTGCAATAAAGAAACACTGATGTGTTTGCTTGAGTGAAGTGAGCTATGGAATGACTTCACACAATGACATTAGGTAAAAACAACAATACAACTAACAGTGGGTGCCTATGGTGTAGGTTTAGGCATAGACCCTCCACCAGGGTCTATGGTTTAGGCAATGCTTTTATTTTTTTCATCATTAATTAAAGTCAATTTCTTCCCCCTGGCGGGGGGTCATCGACTGTCCTTCTTTCCATGTGGCACTCACATTCCTCCATTTCTGCCTGTTCCCATAGTCATTGATGTTTAATCCAATCTGTTTACATTGTATGTTTTATCAGTTTGTTTATATCTGTGGAAGTTATAATGTAAGAATAACAGCCATATATGTAGCATTGTATCAACAGAGTTATTGGATCCAGGGTTCCTGTGGTGTTTATACTACAAGTTACTGACACTAATTACATTGCATGTCTTTGTATGCCATTTGTCACATTCCTGCTTATCTCAAGCACAGCCTCAAGTAAGCAAATGCACTGGGTTATTGTTGTGGGTTGTATGTTACCTGTCTTACATGAAGTGAAGACAATGTTGTAAATCCTACCCCAGTATTGTCCATGGTATGAATTTCTATTGAATGTGTTCACTTTTTTTATACTTTGTATGTCAACATGATGACAGAATAATTCATGCTAATTACAAAATAATTTGAATTTGAACTTTAAGACATCCTATATTTACACTTAGCATCCCTTTGAGCATCCCTAGTACTTCTCATTACTTGCCATACTTGAGTTATTTGTATATATACAAGCACACGTTAACTTAGTATTACTTCCTTGAAGTAAATGACTGCATGGCATTTTGGGAAGATTATAAGTATTGAGATGGAAGGACTGAGAAAATCTCTCTTGTCCCTGAAACTATTTATCACTGGTTATATAGTAGTCTTGCAGCTAGACGTTCAGGCTTTCTTTCAATACTATAAGCGAACTAAGTTCACAGTGAGGGCTTGCCCAAACAGTCTAGCAAATGTCATTTCAGACCGGACATTCCATTGAGATTACATTAAGCGGTGGGTTGGGCCATGTATGCATATATATACTTTAATATATTCAATCTCTGCATGCAGGTGTTGACAAACACATTTACGTCATTACCATGTCTTATCAGTTTATGGTAATTGTGTTTGATGAGTGTGTAGACGTTGTCATTCACACATTTCAGTTAACGCATTGGTGGTTATTTTTTCAAGCCCCTCCTTAAGATGAATAAGCATGAAAAATTAGCTATTGTCCTCTGTTTATGCTTGTCGTTAATACGGTGCTCTGATTGGCAGTTATTTATATCCTGATGACATTTGCTAGACCTTGGATGTTCCATCCTCGATAGCAATGTTCGGTCGTGTGTCGTATTGTATCGGAAGAACATCCGAGGTCTAGCAGATAGACTAGTTATATAGTAAAAACCTGGTGAAACTTTCATACTGATAATGTACATGTAAAATACACTCCAATCATTTGCAATACTTTTGATTTAAAAAAAATCCTGTTTATTCAAAAATTTCTTACTCATATATATATTTAAATAAAGTTACAGTTGCAATGTTATTGTTGTCAGAATTGTCTTCTCTGCTACACTACACAGTTAGTTGTGGTCTTAGTTAATTGCACAGTTAGTTGTCAAATCACATCATTTCTAAGTTAATTGTCTTGTTCACAGAATTAGTTTCTTCACTCACAGAGAATCAAATTCATCACCTCAATGTTCTGAGAGATGATAAATATTTGTACATTTTATGCAGCCTCTCTCACAGACTCAAGAATCAACTCCAGGGTCAATATTATCATTCACCATCCAACTTTTGATGGATTTAATATTGAGAAAAGTCGACTAAATGTACATAAAATGGTTAACCATGAAACATTATAAAATCACTGACACTGAGGTAGAGTGCACGTTATTTCTACTACATGTATCCTGTAATCAGCTGATTATGCACTACACTGATATTTGAAGGTTTTCATAATCAGAAATACAGTGTCAATTTACATTACAGCCTGTAGGGGTATAGAAAATCGTTATCTCTTCCTTCTTGTGTGTTAACAAAATGTACACTATAGATGTTATTCCCCAATATTTTTCTTCAGTCAAGGGAATGAGTGACCTAAGGGGCTTTGTCACTATGAGTAGCTAGATTCATATTTACAAAACCCTTAGGTCATGAGTATTTTCTGGCTAAATGAAGAAAAATATTAGGGAATAATATAAAGAAAAACTAGGAAGGTAATGGCCATTTTGACATAGTTCAAACCAGTTACGTTATTGTGATGTAGAACAACCAAAGTATCGTATATATTCCATATTTTTTGTTCAACTTGGCTCCTCCATGATATAATTTGTGATATACAATTATATCTCAGTACTTTATACAGTTCATGAGTTGTCAGCTGGCCAAGTCAACTTAAAATCCTGTCATGGCAATGTAGGTATGAATTTATGAACAGATGAACTTCTGACACATTGATATGCAAGTAAAGACAACAATTACTACATTTATATACATTACAATACACTATATCATCATTATTATTATTATTATGTTATATTTATGTAAATGACATGGCACAGTTCATGCAAATGACCAATATTGTATAAGACACTATATACACAATGAAAGTTATTTACTATACATCTTGTCAACTTGTTACTGGGACAGATACTAATAAAGGACAACTCAGTATAAAGGTAGGAACAGGTTCTCTCAAGATATTTTGTCAAATGGTCAGATTTCTTCAGAATGTGTATGGCTTCCTTGGGAGGGGAATTATTTTTTGTTAGATATGACTAACTCATAATATCGTACACCCAGAATAGAATCCCCTGTGGGTAAACATATTGTACATCCAGAATAGTGTGGAATCCCCTGTGGGTAAACATATCGTACACCCAGAATAGAATCCCCCGTGGGTAAATATATTGTACACCCAGAATAGTGTTGAATCCCCTGTGGGTAGACATATTCTACACCCAGAAGTGTTGAATCCCCTGTGGGTAAATATATTGTACACCCAGAATAGTGTTGAATCCCCTGTGGGTAGACATATTGTACACCCAGAATAGTGTTGAATCCCCTGTGGGTAAATATATTGTACACCCAGAATAGTGTTGAATCCCCTGTTGGTAAACATACTATTGTGCAATATAGCCAATCAAATTGATCTTTGGATCAGCATTCAAACATCAGCTCCCCCTAGGACTCATTATTTCAACTTATTACTGTACTACTTATTAACATGAGTAATGTCTGATTATTGGTATTTTAAACAATTATCAGTGAATTTTTGTTGGTTGTCTAATTGAAAAAAACAACAACCTCAGTTACGACTGGTTTAAATTCCTCTTGCATCAAATTTAAAAATTGTACAAAATGTTGTCAGTTTCATATTTCATTGAGTTTTACATACTCAAATTCTATGATCAGTTTTAATACAGGAAAGCACCAGACACTACATCAATCATGAAATGCCTCAGTACAATCTCTGTGATATCCAGCAACCACTACCTATCCCTGATCAGTTTTTGAAAGGAAGTTTCCACCATAAATATGAAATTAGTGTGTACTGCCTTCTTAAAAATAGCTGCTTTGTAACTCCATATCTAAGATCCCGAGAAACTTCAATTCTTCCATTTGTTATTCTGAAATGAGAAATATTTCTATAATTAACTAAACTCATACATTAGAGAAATCATTTACAGTACATTTGTATTGAGTAAAACACTTCTTGTCTTACTTTGGGTATCTTACTGAGAATTTTAAACCCATCTTTATAGTCCACATCAGATTAGGACTATAATCCAGATCGGATTAGGACTAAACATTTTAAACACATCTTTATTCAAACTTTTGACCTTTACTGATGACATAGTGTTGCTATAGAAAACAAACACCGATGGTTCCCGAAGAGCAACTCACATGTCACTCAATAACTTTCGGCATATGTTTAAAACAAAGGAGAGCCTTGCAGCCTACTGAGACAATGATCAAGCTCGTAATCCCCCTATTAACACCTTGCAATAATACCCATTGCTAATCTGTGTTTTACTTGTCTGTGATTGAAAGTAGACTGATATGCTGATAAGAAAGGTAAAATATCAAACATATAAACAACAAGCGTGGCTCGCAATAGTCAGTCATTGTAAATAAAACTGAATGACAGCTGTCAATCACTGAAAATTGAAAGCAGACAGTAAAATATTCATGTAAGAATTAAAATTTTGTATATCTTACCGTATTTCTAAGTATTGTATCTAATCTGATTCTTTCTGCACTATTGAAGTGCAACTTGGAGCCATATTTCATAAGTTGTTGTCTATCTTTGAGTTGAAGCAATGTATCTATGACTGTATTATGACAATTCAGTTTGGCTGCTATGGATAACCTCAGATCTGTGTCATCAATGTGTTGTAAATACCTGTCAAGCACCTAAATAGAAACAAAATGAAGTGCAGTTTGACAACTACTGTAATGAATAAGACAAACAGTTATCACTTTTTGTATATTTGATCTGTTGTCTCAAGACATAGATCAATTGAATAATATTTCACATAGTGTCAATTTGTATTGATATTGTCATGTACTCTGCACTACTACAAGTGGTAAATCTAATGATCCATGTACAAACAATCATTTTGGATTGGTGTTCACTTACCTCTGGAGGTGCATGCATTTTGTTCAGAATGTCAACAACTTTGTCAAAGCCTATACTGGCTTTCATTTTCATTTTACCAAACCAACCCTATAGTATATGAAGGATAAAAATAAATTTGTTATACTACTCATAAAAGAGAAAGACAGTGTTATAACTAAGTGTAGTACGCCTTGCATTGTTTAAGCTGATATTGTACTCTGCGGTTTGTGGGTTTTTTTTATTTAAAACTCACATTTTAGGAGAAATGTTTTCCCTCTCCAAGTTTTTTTGACAAGAGTTTTGCTCATGTTTATGGGAGATGAACATATTTGTGAAAATGACAGTTGTTGGAAGCGATTATTTTTCTATACCATTGGTTGACAACAAATTAGTTGTTTTTCCGAAACATACCTTGCCTGTAAGCAGTGTTTCAATGTCACTCCATTTTTGCAGTTTACTTCTGGATGTAAGTGCTGTATACAAAAATTGATTTTCCGATAGTTTAAAATCTCTCTTGATTGAAAAGGGACTCGCAATGGAATTCTGTAAGGTCAAAGGTCAAATAATAACATATAATTAATGTATCACAATATAATCACCTACGTCTAAAATTAGCTAAAGAACCAATCAGGTCAGATGATACAGAGTTAAATTAGCTAAAGAACCAATCAGGTCAGATGATAATATGTTGCTGTAGTTGTTTGATGGTTAACTGAATTCATGTACGCTTCACCATACACATACATACATGTACAAATTTCAGTTTTCTCACTGAAGATGGTTTACTAATTTATATAAGTGTTTATATATTATCAACTGAAAGACATTCATTCAGTACAATAATTAATTCTTCAGTCCTGTAGTGATAAAAGATAGTTTGGGAAAGTACAATATAGTTACTTTGGAATGTTACATTGTAAGTGGAAATGAATGTGATGTTTTGATCCATCTACTACGGACCTTGATCACGCAATGATTTAATTATGCAGCGTTAATGTTTATCTCTGAACTGGTGGAATAATATGTCCGTAAATATATTGATGGTAGTTGGTATCCTTGGTAGCCCTGTTCATGATATGTCTTCTCTGTCTAATGTAAATGGCTTCCTTTACTTTGTGTCTTAACCAGTCCTGTTCTCTGGCTAAAAACCATGATGTTATCCCGGGACACATTGTGGCCAGTCTTGCTGCAGTGGTTCCTAACTCCAGTGGCCTTATCCCTTTTTGTGTGTTCTTTGAATCAGATGCCGAGTGGGAGTTTGGACTCCTTCGAACCACGAACAATATATTCTTCAAAAGATATTTTGTACAGTAATATCAACCTCCTACTGTTGGTGGGAGATTGGCTAGAATTGTAAGACATCATATCATGACACCTCTATGTGTACTTACCTGGGAATTATAAGACATCATATCATGACACCTCTATGTGTACTTACCTGGGGATTATAAGACATCATATCACGACACCTCTATGTGTACTTACCTGGGAATTATAAGACATCATATCATGACACCTCTATGTGTACTTACCTGGGGATTATAAGACATCATATCACGACACCTCTATGTGTACTTACCTGGGAATTATAAGACATCATATCATGACACCTCTATGTGTACTTACCTGGGGATTATAAGACATCACATCACGACACCTCTATGTGTACTTACCTGGGGATTATAAGACATCATATCATGACACCTCTATGTGTACTTACCTGGGGATTATAAGACATCATATCATGACACATCTATGTGTACATACCTGGGGATTATAAGACATCATATCATGACACCTCTATGTGTACTTACCTGGGGATTATAAGACATCATATCATGACACCTCTATGTGTACATACCTGGGGATTATAAGACATCATATCATGACACCTCTATGTGTACATACCGGGGATTATAAGACATCATATCATGACACCTCTATGTGTATATACCTGGGGATTATAAGATGTCATATCATGACACCTCTATGTGTACTTACCTGGGGATTATAAGACATCATATCATGACACTTCTATGTGTACTTACCTGGGGATTATAAGACATCATATCATGACACCTCTATGTGTACATACCTGGGGATTATAAGACATCATATCATGACACTTCTATGTGTACTTACCTGGGGATTATCATAATGGTATATACAACAATAAAATAATGTTGTTATTACAGGTAAAAATGGAAGTGCTGTTGATCTTGGATATTGTTTGAAAATTCCCATTCTAGCTTCCTTCTCCATTCGAGAATCTCCTTGCTGAAACAGATGAAAATATTATAAATTTGAATAGTACACAGACAACCAGTACATCTGGATACAAATTGAGGCTTCTCCTTGTGTGGTATTACATAATACCAGTATCACGATGTCAACATTGTACCATGATTGCTGGTTGATTCATCCATACTATTACACCCTTATCAACCAATAACAGCAAAAAAAAAAATATCATAACATACTGTATTTGGAGAGTTCCACTTCCAAAACCTCAATATACAATCCAATAACACATTATATAATTCATGGTATTTCGTACATCGACACAAATTTCCAAAATACAAAGATGTCCATATTCAAGTCATACAACATCACAATATAGCCATCACAGATATATTACCTCTATAGCTATCTGCCTTTCTAATAGTGCACAATGGTCTTCTACATATTCAGTTGGTTCAGCTAGACCCCAATGCTCTTTAAATTGACCCCTACACAAAAACACAGATCAGTAGTAGAACAAGTCTTGAATCAAGTCTAGTGTGATTGTGATGAGTTAGTGTGTATATGCATGAATGCATCATGAATTCACCTGTATATTTTTCACATGCATCACGTTAAAATTGGCGAGATATAATATTTCTAAGACACTTTTCAATTCAAGGAATCTTTCTTCATTCTCTTTACACAAACAATTAACCTTAGGACAGACTCAACATTTGGTCAAAAATACCACTATAATTCTGAATGTTTGCCATTGTATTTGAGCAATCTAACCTTGATCTTTACTAAAATGCTTCAGATTCTTAGAATACATCTTTTCTTACGTCATTTCCAAATACTTTTTTCTTCAACACATACAGATATTAATAGTAAACACTTACAGGGAAATAGGAATATTTGAATTAATGACAATTCTGTCTCTATATGTCAGATGTATTGGCAAACATACAATATGTAAACAAATCTATGCTAGCACTCATACCTTAGGCAAGTTTGTAAACTTCTAAGTCTATCAGCAGGTTGCTTTTGTCCTAACACCTGCTTGTATTTCAACATCTGGAGAAAAAGGAAAAATAATCAAGGTGATATTTCAAAGGAGAGATCAAAGAAGCACAGTCATCCACACGTCATTGTCAGGTCATCAGGTCATAAAAGTTCAAAGTTCAAAGTTCAAACACAAGAACATACAATTTGTTTGAGTACTCTTTATAGACAAAGAGTAAAACCTAAACTTTAGGTTCATTTTTTACATGGTTAACTATTTCAAAGTTTAGTCTAATATTCAAGATGGAGATATTTTTTATTTTTTATTAGTAGTATATGACTTCTCAGTGAAAATGAGAAAAACAGTATATGTATACTCACAGAAACTTCCTCGACTTTGTTAATAATTCTATAGAGAGACAGAGAAAATATTTGCCATTTTAAGATCTGCGCTACACATTACTTGCTGTGTTGATATATTCCTCAAATGATCATATTTGTATATGCTTGCTATTTTAAATTTCCATTTCACAGTTATCTTGACTTTGACTTTGTCTTTATCTTTACATGATTGAAATCCAGTCTTTCAAATTCTCCTTAATATCAATATCTGTATCTGATCTTTGGAAGTAAGCTATCTGAACTTTTCAGAAGATTAGATTTGAATTTAAAAGAGATTGTGACCTTAGAATGCCTGCTATCTTTGTAAACTGATAATGATTTGTTCACTAGTAATTCTTACCTTAGGACGTCTGCCAACTCTGTGAACTCATGTTAACTAGTAATTCTTACCTTAGGACATCTGCCAACTCTGTGAACTCATGTTAACTAGTAATTCTCACCTTAGGACGTCTGCCAATTCTGTGAACTCATAATAACCTGTTAATTAGTCATTCTTACCTCAGGAAGTCTGCCAACTCTGTGAACTCATAATGACATGTTAATTAGTAATTCTTACCTTAGGACGTCTGCCAACTCTGTGAACTCATGTTAACTAGTAATTCTTACCTTAGGACGTCTGCCAACTCTGTGAACTCATGTTAACTAGTAATTCTTACCTTAGGACGTCTGCCAACTCTGTGAACTCATGTTAACTAGTAATTCTCACCTTAGGACGTCTGCCAACTCTGTGAACTCATGTTAACTAGTAATTCTTACCTTAGGACGTCTGCCAACTCTGTGAACTCATGTTAACTAGTAATTCTCACCTTAAGACGTCTGCCAACTCTGTGAACTCATAATGACATTTTAAGTAGTACAGATAGTGGTTCATAGCATCCTCCCTTGCTTGTAATTCTTTAATGAACAATGGTTTCTTTAGTGTGTTTTTCAAAAATAATACAACCTTGAAGAGAAAAGAAGGCATTTCATTCAAACATCAAATTTCAATCATACTTATCAATGGTGAAAGGCTGCATAACAAGTAATATCATGATTAGTCTAGCTGTTACACCCTCAGGAAATTGTGCTAACTTTAAAAGTGACCATATAGGTCATAGACCTGAGGTCTGTACTCCATAGGGACTGTAAACAGAGGTACTTTCAACCTTTGTTTTTTGGTTCTGTAACCTTCTGAGCATGGTCTTACTACAAGACTGCACCATAATGACAGAAAGTTGCACCTGATGAAAAATCAATTACTTCTCAAAGTATGTCCTACTAAATTGACTGTTTATCTAACCTTTTCACCTGACATTCAACACTAACCTTTCTATTTAAATAACAAACAAATCCAAGATGACTTACTGCAATAATTGAATTCCCATCATGCATTGCAACAGCTGCGTCCAGCAGAGCAAGTTTGTTTGTTAGTGATCTGTGCATCTCCAGTGAGCAGGGTTCACCACGAATAAGTCTTTTGACAGTGTCTTCTGGGGGAAGAGTTGTCCACCTGTCTCGTTGAGCTGACTATAAAGAAGAAAAGTTTTTTTAAAAAGTCACAATTTCAACTTGAATAATGATTTACTAAAAGTGATAAAATTTCTGTGTAAAACAAATGGAATTGTAATTGTTAATGATACAGGAATACATCCTACTATGCTAAGTTTGACATTACATATAGAATCCCCTTGATACAAAGATTATAACAGACTATGTATGACAATACCTATTGTAGACACAATATCCTCACTGGTTGTAAACCTTCCTGCAGCATTTTATTGGTTCCCTATTTCCTGTAGCCTTTTATTGGGGGTTCCCTGTCTTCCTATAGCCTTTTATCGGGGTTCCTTATCTTCCTGTACCATTTTATTGGGGTTCCCTTTCTTCCTGTAGCATTTTATTGGGTTCCCTATTTTCCTGTACCCTTTTATTGGGGTTCCCTATCTTCCTGTACCATTTTATTGGGTTCCCTATCTTCCTGTACCATTTTATTGGGGTTCCCTTTCTTCCTGTAGCATTTTATTGGGTTCCCTATTTTCCTGTAGCATTTTATTAAGGTTCCCTTTCTTCCTGTAGCATTTTATTGGGGTTCCCTATCCAAGCTATGATATTAATACACAATATGCAAATCTCTTCATATGATCCTCTGTCCTCTATTGTAGGAAGAACTTTATTTGCAAGCACAATTCAGACATTAAATTGTTCTATGACAAAATTGGTGAGTTTTGCAGTTGTAGTGTATCAGTAGTTGTATGGCATTTATTTAAATATACAAATCCACCACATTTAATACATAGTCTTTATACCAATAGTACTATTGTAACACATCTCATACAACTAATTAGAGTCGAGTCCAATGAAAACTTACATCCAAGCTTCTCTGTAATAAATGGACCTGAGATTCCAATTTAGAAAATTCAGTGGCAGTGATCTTTTTGCGTGGAGCTGACGAAGTAACGGCTGAAAGGCAAAATACAATGTACTTGGTAACTTTATGGTTGCTATGAATCTCTTCAAGAAATGTTTTGTATTTTTATGACTTTTTAGACAATGTTTTATTAACTGTGAACAGTTTAACAAATTCACATCCTTGATTTGATGGTTTGTTTCTGTTTCTAGTTCACATGCTCATTTATCATATGTGGTGGTGGTGGTGGTGGTGGTGGTGGTGGTGGTGGTGGTGGTGGGGTGGGGTGGGGTGGGGGGGGGTGGTGGTGGTGGTGGTGGTGGGGTGGGGTGGGGTGGGGGGGGTGGTGGTGGTGGTGGTGGTGGTGGTGGTGGTGGTGGTGGTGGTGGTGGTGGTGGTGGTGGTGGTGGTGGTGGTGGCGGCGGCGGCGGCGGCGGCGGCGGCGGCGGCGGCGGCGGCGGCGGCGGCGGTGGTGGTGGTGGTGGTGGTGGTGGTGGTGGTGGTGGTGGTGGTGGTGGTGGGGTGGGGTGGGGTGGGGGGGTGGTGGTGGTGGTGGTGGTGGTGGTGGTGGTGGTGGTGGTGGTGGTGGTGGGGTGGGGTGGGGTGGGGGGGTGGTGGTGGTGGTGGCGGCGGCGGCGGCGGCGGCGGCGGCGGCGGCGGCGGCGGCGGCGGCGGCGGCGGCGGCGGCGGCGGCGGCGGCGGCGGCGGCGGCGGCGGCGGCGGCGGCGGCGGCGGCGGCGGCGGCGGCGGCGGCGGCGGCGGCGGCGGCGGCGGCGGCGGCGGCGGCGGCGGCGGCGGCGGCGGCGGCGGCGGCGGCGGCGGCGGCGGCGGCGGCGGCGGCGGCGGCGGCGGCGGCGGCGGCGGCGGCGGCGGCGGCGGCGGCGGCGGCGGCGGCGGCGGCGGCGGCGGCGGCGGCGGCGGCGGCGGCGGCGGCGGCGGCGGCGGCGGCGGCGGCGGCGGCGGCGGCGGCGGCGGCGGCGGCGGCGGCGGCGGCGGCGGCGGCGGCGGCGGCGGCGGCGGCGGCGGTGGCGGTGGTGGCGGTGGAAGAAGGCATTCATTTTTTGGTGACAGCATATGTAGTTATTCAAATATATTGTTAAAGTGTGAGTCTTTATTATTGATTCATCCCTATCATTGCCTACAAACACAGAAAAAACAGTGTTGTCTGTGCTCAGCAGATAGTGATCACTTGTCAATGCTATAGGTAACACTTACTTACCGCCTTCTATAGATGATGGTTCTCTTGAAAAAGCAACTCCAGATTTGATGCTACTACCTGCAAACCATGAAGACAGAATCATAAAGAATCCTTGACTGATTGTTCTGTATGTTATTGTTTGATGTGTATGTATATGGCAAGTCAAATGAGGTAATGCAACAATTCATCCACATCGAACAGTGACAGTAACAAGAGTTAGTATATCTATTGATATCTATTGTCATAACATGAGAGATTTAGAATATCCAGAGTTGGTTGGATTTGCAAAGTGAAGACAGAGAAACACAAAACATTTATATTACTAGATTAGTGGTTATTATTAAAAGTTACATGAAGGAAGTCACATGTATTCTATTGATAACTAGAAAGATTCCGACTTGATGTTAGTAAAAGACATGTTGTATTGATAACAGGGTGTTATAACTACCAACAATAGTTTAATTTCCAAAATGCCACACAATGCTAGAACAATGTACCAACCATCAAACTTTTACAATTCAACACCATATTGTTTCCTGTATCTATCAAAAGTGGTCAAAGTCTTGAATGCCACATGCATACCATAACATGCATCGACCCTTTAGTGGCATACAATGACAGTAATGTACTTGCCTGTATCAATCAAATGTTCATTGGATGACCACAAATACTCTGTACCTATGATTGACAGAAACAGTATCTCATGTCAAACTGTAATCTCAACTCAGAGTGATGACATTACATTAAATATAGTAAAACCTACCTTGATTGGGTGGTGCTCTGGAGTACCCAACTGATAATTCTCTGGTAGGGTAACTGGAATTGGACATGTTTGATGACACTGGCATGATTTTAACACTGCTTGTCTGTTTTCCTGTTGTGCTATCTGGTCTGAATCTCGCTGATTTAATTTCTATAGTGCAAACATGTTAATAAACACATGGAAGTGATGACCTCATCTTTTTGAACATGATGTAAAACAGAATATCATATTTGAAACAATCCAAATGTAATACAGCAAATCAAGAGAAATACTTTGCCAGCAATTCTTCATAAATTCTTTCCATTTGTAGGCTGTAAGTCATACCCAATGATATTTTGTAATCTGATCATCCCTTCTAGGCTGTAAGTCATACCCAATGATATTTTGTAATCTGATCATCCCTTCTAGGCTGTAAGTCATACCCAATGACATTTTGTAATCTGATCATCCCTTCTAGGCTGTAAGTCATACCCAATGACATTTTGTAATCTGACCATCCCTTCTAGGCTGTAAGTCATACCCAATGACATTTTGTAATCTGATCATCCCTTCTAGGCTGTAAGTCATACCCAATGACATTTTGTAATCTGATCATCCCTTCTAGGCTGTAAGTCATACCCAATGATATTTTGTAATCTGATCATCCCTTCTAGGCTGTAAGTCATACCCAATGACATTTTGTAATCTGATCATCCCTTCTAGGCTGTAAGTCATACCCAATGACATTTTGTAATCTGATCATCCCTTCTAGGCTGTAAGTCATACCCAATGACATTTTGTAATCTGATCATCCCTTCTAGGCTGTAAGTCATACCCAATGATATTTTGTAATCTGATCATCCCTTCTAGGCTGTAAGTCATACCCAATGATATTTTGTAATCTGATCATCCCTTCTAGGCTGTAAGTCATACCCAATGACATTTTGTAATCTGATCATCCCTTCTAGGCTGTAAGTCATACCCAATGACATTTTGTAATCTGATCATCCCTTCTAGGCTGTAAGTCATACCCAATGACATTTTGTAATCTGATCATCCCTTCTAGGCTGTAAGTCATACCCAATGACATTTTGTAATCTGATCATCCCTTCTAGGCTGTAAGTCATACCCAATGACATTTTGTAATCTGATCATCTCTTCTATCCAAATTCTCACTGTACTGTTACTAGTTCTACAAACTTATACACTATATACAAACCTCCCGTCTTCTTTCCATCCCATGATAAGACATCTATTGAGTCCACATCATCATCACCCATATTTTTCACTTGTTCCCTCATAGTCCTTGACAACTCACTGGCTTCCTTTTGTCTGCTCACAGTCAACCAACCACTCTACAAAATGAGGGTGAAAATAGAGTTTCAAAAACAACTCTAAGTTTACCAATATTGGGTATTATTGATGACATTATAGTATGTTGCTAATATTGCAGCATAATCAATATCATAAATTCAATCCAGTGATATTTTCATCACAATTTTGGTCAAAACCTGGTGAAACTGAACAACATAAGGACTGAGGTAAAATGTTATAGATCTGGTTACAAGAGTATATATGTTGGTAAATTTTGACAGGGTTTTACAGTAGTACCAGGTGGATGGTAAATGTCTTTTGATGTAATCATTCTGATATTATGAGGTGTACAACTCTAGAGCACCATCCAGCCCTTTTACTAACCAGCACTAATTAGATTAACTAGCAGTGACTAATTAGTACCTTTTATTAACTAGCAGTGACTAATTAGTACCTTTTATTAACCAGCAGTGACTAATTAGTACCTTTTATTAACTAGCAGTGACTAATTAGTACCTTTTATTAACTAGCAGTGACTAATTAGTACCTTTTATTAACTAGCAGTGACTAATTAGCACCTTTTATTAACTAGCAGTGACTAATTAGCACCTTTTATTAACCAGCAGTGACTAACTAGTGTGTTAATACTAACCAGAACATTTTACTAACCAACACTAACTAGTACACTTTACTAACCAGCACTAACTAGTATCTTACTGCTATATGACTGAAATAATCATCTTGTGATTAGTAAAGATCATTCCTGTGTCATCATTCCTGAACAATAGTTTGAATTACACAACATCTTGTACAATTCTAGACAATTCATGCTGACAACATGAATCTTTTTATGCTAAATAATTGATCAATTTACTGACCACTTCATCGTCTTTAAAGTCAGTCACATCATCTTCAAAGTCAAATGGGTTGGTAAGGGTTTTCTTGCTTGTCTGAGCCCAGTAATCCTCATCCTCTTCAGACGGTTTGCGAGAACCAGACTGAAACATCAAATCAACAAATAGGAGAGGATTATTTAGGTAGTAACTATTCCATCTCTGTTCAAACCACATCAATACAACATTATCATGCCAATCAGAGATACCATGGGTTGCTAGTCACTGTATCTGTAATACTACATAGATACCATGGGTTGCTAGTCACTGTGTCTGCAATACTACATAGATACCATGGGTTGCTAGTCACTGTGTCTGTAATACAAGATAGATGCCATGGGTTGCTAGTCACTGTGTCTGTAATACTACATAGATGCCATGGGTTGCTAGTCACTGTCTGTAATACAACATACATGTAGATGCCATGGGTTGCTAGTCACCGTGTCTGTAATACTACATAGATGCCATGGGTTGCTAGTCACTGTGTCTGTAATACTACATAGATGCCATGGTTTGCTAGTCACTGTGTCTGTAATACTACATAGATACCATGGGTTGCTAGTCACTGTGTCTGTAATACTACATAGATGCCATGGGTTGCTAGTCACTGTGTCTGTAATACAACATAGATACCATGGGTTGCTAGTCACTGTGTCTGTAATACTACATAGATGCCATGGGTTGCTAGTCACTGTGTCTGTAATACTACATAGATGCCATGGGTTGCTAGTCACTGTGTCTGTAAGACAAGATAGATGCCATGGGTTGCTTGTCACTGTGTCTGTAATACAACATAGATACCATGGGTTGCTTGTCACTGTGTCTGTAATACTACATAGATGCCATGGGTTGCTAGTCACTGTGTCTGCAATACTACATAGATACCATGGGTTGCTAGTCACTGTGTCTGTAATACTACATAGATGCCATGGGTTGCTTGTCACTGTGTCTGTAATACTACATAGATGCCATGGGTTGCTTGTCACTGTGTCTGTAATACAACATAGATGCCATGGTTTGCTAGTCACTGTGTCTGTAATACTACATAGATGCCATGGTTTGCTAGTCACTGTGTCTGTAATACTACATAGATGCCATGGGTTGCTAGTCACTGTGTCTGTAATACTACATAGATGCCATGGGTTGCTTGTCACTGTGTCTGTAATACTACATAGATGCCATGGTTTGCTAGTCACTGTCTGTAATACAACATAGATGCCATGGTTTGCTAGTCACTGTGTCTGTAATACAACTTACAGCTCTTCACAAAATACATGTACATTGTAATTTCAAACAGTGTCTTTTAAATTGTGACTTTAGCCATTCAAAGGTTATAATAGTCTAGTTCCTATACTGTATATCATTACCATTTACACCTCCACTCACAGTCTAGTGTATACAATATCATTACCATTTACACCTCCACTCACAGTCTAGTGTCTAATAGTATACAATACACCATTTACACCTCCACTCACAGTCAAAGTCATCACTCTAGCAGTCCTGAGATGCATGAGATGCAATTTAAAATTGATCCACAGCCACCCACACAGTCATTAACACCATGTCTTTGTTAATCAATCACAAAATTCTAACCAATAACACAGTCACCAGACGTGGTTTGGTTATATAGAAACCCCGTTGGCATCCAGACTAAGATTACAAATATCAAAGAAACATTTTGACAAGACAATTTTACAACACATTTGCTGGCAACAAAAAGTGAGTGAAAATTATGTTTGTCACAGGCCATTATGTGTATATAAGTTGAAATGGCTAACTACAAGCACTCATCAGTAGAATTGTTCAACTGTTCAACAACATTTATCTTAATACTATCACAGTTCCAGAGCATAACTGTTGATGCCAATCGTTTGATCTTGTCAACAATAACAGATCAACTTATGTAAAATTTCCCTTCTTATTCCCTATCATCATCATCATCACCAAACCTCCTCACTGGAAAGAAAATAATAGAGGTTTGTAGTGCATGTACAAAACTTAGAACTATGAAGGGATGATCATGAGTGGTGGGATTCCACACAGGTGTTAGTTAGTGTTTGTTTATACAGTTTAGCTAGTAGGGGAGGTGTAAACATGGAGACAGTCTCCCCTCATACTTCCACGGTGTGAATGAACCATTGCCCCAATTTATCCCTGAGGGATATTGGCCCAGAGAAGGTGAGAAGTTATGAGTACACCAATACGATCAGTCTTTGAGACAATATGGGTGTGTACGATATGCAATGTTTACATGATGGCAGCGACCGGTTGTCCTACTTGAAACTTCACGAATTATCACTGACAACAACACTAAATATCATCCTTTGAAAATCGTCGATTTTCCTAGTTCAGGGACATTTGCGACTCTGTAAGGGTTCTTGTACATCTAAAATGCCGCAAATGTGAAAGAATAACGCAGAGTACATGTAATACGAACCATCCAGGAGGCCGCCATCTTGTTTCTGAATGCATCACGGGAAAATAGATCCCGTCATCACTAGTTTCGGTTACCCAGACGCTCGCCACATGGGGCTCTGCCTACGAGACCTCTCGTCTGGATGGTGTCGTGTAAGAGCCCCGAGATCACAGGCACTCTAATCAATCTGTATGATTTCGGAAATAATGTATTATTGTTATTCACTATACATTTTTTTAAATCATACACATTGATTCGAGTGCCTTTGACTATCATCAAACATGACTCACTGATGCATTCCATTACAGTCAGTCCTTCATGTAACTTTTTGCGAACTTTGTCTATTTATTGAAGATTGATTAATTAGTATTAAAATGTAAATATCATAAATTTACATTACTGAATTGTACTTCTGTTGGCGTTGCGGGTTTATAAAACTCTAGTAACTGTTACACCCTGTTGTTGCGTAATGGACTCACTGACTCTTATTCATCAATCTTAGGCAGAATAAGAACAGAAAAAAAACAGAAAATCAACTTATCAATATACCGCAATATATTAGCCACAAAAATGTATAGTTCATGGTCTTATATATATATAGTTATGTATATAGTTATAGCAATTTATATTAGTTACAAAAACGAATCTCGTCTATGCTGTTTCACATTGATTTTACAGTAGAAAAAATAGTAAAGTTGCTTTATGCATTAAACTATGCAACTATAATGTATTCTTATCTGTCAATGCAATGGTAATGGTGTAGAGTCATAGACTATGACTAAGCCCACCAAACAATGTACGGTCTTATGTTGATAGGTAACTCGATGGCGTGTAAATTAAAAATAATAAATGAACTAGAGCACCAATGTAGCAATTTACTGATGCGTACAGTTGATTTATTTACCCTAGGTAGATTCTGGCGACGAGGATATTTATCATCAGCTGAAGATAGTATACTAATCTTATACTGTGTTCTACTGGACACTATATATGGCAAGACGGTCATGATGGATATACATTTGTAGGTTAAAGTTATGATTGTGATGTCATGAATTTTTAATTACTGTTCTGGGGATCAGACATGGCGTTGTTCATACATGTCACAACCTATTTAAAGAAATGAATATTATGGATGTCAAGACAATAGGTACACTAATATCGTTTGTATGGAGATGTCATTCAAGTTAAAGTTTAGTGTCCTTTGTGTCATTTCCATGACGACGCTCATAATTATGCATGACCTATTGTTATCTTAGGAAGCTTAACTCTTATGTGTGACTTATTGTGATTTAATTATTGTAACGACCACATAGTGTCGCATATTTGAGGATTTATTGGATATTGATCTTTTACTACAGGTCTTGCTGATCTAAGATTTGATAGTGATTAAAATGTACACATAAACTAAGGATCATTGTGAAGATAGAAATGGTTTAGTGGTCTGGGGTTTAATTAAATGTACTGTAACACAGTTGGCAGATTCTCCAGTCACTTGTACAATTCATGATCCGAGAATAGGAAGGTGTAAGCAGCTCCAATTGACAAAGCAATTGCCCTTCTTGAAGTGTATCATCAATTTCAAGTAAACTATGAGTTCAAGTTCAAGTGCCCGATCCCTAGAGGTCTATTCTGACAACACAAACTACCAACATATATCCAATAATATAGCATGCATTGCTGTGTACATGTATACTGATTTAACCCTCTCAAGTTCTGGTCAAGTTCAAAGATAATCACTATTAGTGTTAATAGACTAATGGTCATAGGAAAACTAGCGAAGACTGTTCAAGATGTCACGAAAATCGAAACATGGTGTATGGCGCACAATCAAGGCCAACAGATGGCGCACAATCAAGGCCAACTGATGAGACCGCATAAGTGGTGGTTTATATGTCGGGCCATTCCTAGGTATACTTTTGTTACTTTCATAAAATGACACAAATTGTAATAAGTGGCGATAAGTCTTATTACAACGATAAGCACGATTGCAAAGACCGTTGAAAAATGCGATTAATAATTTATCTACCCAAAATATTTCTAATTGACTATTGTAAACGATCCTAGGGTGCAAGCATCATTATGACGTCAACAAATCTCAACCCAGCATGTCTGTAAATAGTTTATGCAGAAACGTCTGTGTTGTCTTTCATAAATCAGACTGAAACCACGATGAACGGGGTAAAGAACAATCTAATTGTAATTAGCGAATATTATATAGCCTTTAGAAACACCTTTCTAGAAGCTACAATTTAAATGAAATTAAATTCTACAATTTTAGTCTTTAAAAGAAGCTGTAGATTGTCAAATTGGATATGTTACTCGATTGTTGAAATATTTTGATGACAGCTGATATCGATAATTAGACAAGATGGAAACAGCTGCACTAGGAGACTACAGAGATAGATACCTTGGTAAGAAATCAGACACCATCAGATGGATTGGATCCATAGAAAAGGAAATGTAATTGTGGGCAGGATAATCCCAATACTGCCAGTCAGATCGTAATAGTCAACTCCTGGCTTTCTTAGTCTTACACAAGTTTATAGAAGAGAAACTGCGTGATTAACATCAATTAAAGGGCCGATAGTTGATGTAAACATTAAAAAAATGTTACTTAAGTAGAACCATGCAATATTGACGTGACCGGAAAAATAAACAATTAGCAGGTTGAAGATGCACTACATCTATCAACAAAGTCTTACATTTAATCTTACTGTGTATATTGTCTCGAGTCATTAAGCAGTTATAATAAACACTGTCAGGCTCACAATTCCTAAGTCACATGTTGATACGTTACTTATGTATGTAATAGAACGAAATACCATAACATATTCAATCAAACCAAATGCATTATTGTTGTGTGGATCATGTTTATTTACGTGGTCAGATCACTACATTACATAATTATAGTAGAGTGATCTGAGATTACATGCATCAAACATAACATGACATCATCAAAAATAGAGTAATGTAGGCCCACCAACGTTTTCCAGATCCACAAACTTCACGACTCCGTCCTTGATTCCCTTCTGTATTCACGTACTTGGTAACTTAGGCTTGACATTTTCTTTGTCGAGGTGCGCAAAACGAAGATTTTTTAACTTTAAATGTACGAAAACCATATGCTTATCATTTTTCTGTGATTATTTGTATAATTACATGCAAAACGGTTCTTTACGTCATATGTTGTCGAGGAATGCACATACTACAATGTACGTGATATCATGTCTGCAATGACCATGGTTATATTATTTATTGTTTTTCATGTATTGACATTGTACTATTCATGTTTTATTCATTTTTCACACAAATGGAGAAATCTCAACAGTGGGTCAGCACAAGTCGAATAAATGGACCTATTACAAGATGTACAAAAAACAACACTCAGTACTATAGATATAAGATAGCCTGAATAGTATAAACTATAACAACACTCACAAATATAACTATATCCAAATACAACTCTGACTGTGAGGGCAGGCTGTTTCACAAAATAGCACCATTAAAGTTAGTCTGTTTAGTCTGAACTTTGGGGTTGTAAATATTACAAGTACTGGAATGTATGATATTATAGGAATGGGTCTGATTTGAAAAGAATGACCATTCGACTTAGATAACTATACGCATGACAATAATATGTTGTAGACTCATGTCGCCAACTGTTGCTGCCATCTATTAAATTTGAAGACTTAGCCATCAACAATTATCTCTGATCACTTTGGGTAGCTTTTATCCAGGGATACAGGGATACGAGGATAGCCGTGAGGCATGGGTTATCGTATCTCGACAGTCACGTGATTTAACAGTAGACTGGAAGGTTACACAGTAAAGAGAGATTAGAAGGCTTCTGACAAGAACGGTGTCAAATGTACAATTGACGACCTGGAAACCCTAAATGGCAAGATACAGCTTGCAACACGATCATCATGGACATATTACTGTAAACCCACTAACTTTTACTATGGAGAGGGAATGGTCTTTGAACCAAAAAAGCCGGTATCATGACACTGCATCTCACCAAAATACCTCATACCAACCAATATTAAAATGGGTTAGAGCCGCAGCTCATAAACAAAATTAGTTTTAACTCTCATATCAAATTACTTACTCTTTTTTTAAGTCCATGTAACTGAAATTGTATTAACTATATTGGTAAATGTTCAGACACGCTTTTTTCTTTCAGGTAAACCTTGTATGTATGAACGATACATTTTTTATATCCAATAAAACAAACTTTCTTCCAGACTGAATATACAGCTGATGTAATAATTATCCCGTACGATGCTATTTCGAAAGACAAAGCAGCCAGAACTACAGTACATCATCGAACTATCATAGGCTAACACTGTTCGTAAGACCTTACTTGTTAAGTGTATTCTTGGGCCAGACATAAACATTATATCAGCTTGCGTCAACGCCTAAATATTAGTGGCGTGATTGTTCAACGTTTCACTAAATGTAACAGTGACGTTAAAATAAGTATTTTTCATAGTAATTGTATTGCCGTCGTTTATAATGTGCGTTTTTAAAAGTCGGCAGGAACTACTTTAAAGCTATATGATATCATGTCAAGGTAACGCGACTTGATTCCAGCAAGCCAATCACACATGGTCGTCTCCAAGTAAACCATGAGTTTATTGGCTTTGAATTTTAAAACGCCCAGCCACTGAAGAAAGCGTAAACATGAGTGGTTGATGTACACCTGCAATGCGTCAAATGTCCTAAAACTGCATATATATCCCAGCTAGCTAAGCGATACCCCTCGCGCATACTGCAAATTCTTTTGAAATATCCCTTTATGGAAGTTACTAAGCAGTGTTCTAAGTTTTATGTTTTGCACAACTTTTCAGTTCTAAGACAGCTTAAGTCTACTTACACTTTTCTGTTTCCGGTTCTCCCCAGACCTGTAGATGTCTGACTTTATCTTATGTTTTAAGTTTGATCATTACGTAAAGTGTAAGTTGTAAGAGTCAAGTCCAAGTTTAAAGCATAACTTATACGTAAAATATCTTTCTGTATTATAATTGTTCATATCATAATGCTATATGTAGTGGTGTGGATTTTGCTCTACATGTGGTAATGAAACACATACAACTCTAACATCTACTTTGAATTGGGCGCTTGTCTTTTTATTGGCAGATCTTTTAATTCCACAAGGTAGCTTTGTGTCATCCTATTTTAAAAGCTAAAAAGTTTACTTTGCAGTCTGTTCCAAAAGAGAGATTTTGTTAGATACTGTGTTTCCCTTCTGCCAATCAATGATACTTGCAAGATTTTATTTTACACTAAGGTGTAATCTAATTCTTTGATGTATCCTGTTGACACCTGCTGTATCGACGTTCATGCAGGATACAAAACTATTACATATTACATTCTTCTTCTTCTTCTTCTTCTTCTTCTTCTTCTTCTTCTTCTTCTTCTTCTTCTTCTTCTTCTTCTTCTTCTTCTTCTTCTTCTTCTTCTTCTTCTTCTTCTTCTTCTTCTTCTTCTTCTTCTTCTTCTTCTTCTTCTTCTTCTTATATTAGATGTCTGAATTTGTAAATTTTAATATTCAAACAACCACCTATGATACTACACTTGATACTTTCTTATATGAATATGAAACAAAAAAATATTATAATTGTTCTTGAAACAACCCCCCCCCCCCATTCCATGATTCTTGTGAAGACGATTTTTTAACTTAAGAAAAGTTTGAATATTATAAAGAAAGCATTGCCTAAAGGGACAATGCCAATCAACACTTGAACAACCTAGAACATAAAACTTTGCAAAACGTAGAACGTTGAGCGCTCTTTAGTGACTCCCTATGATTGCAAAATATCTCAAGCCGATGGGCATTGTGGTAAGGGCCGTTATGGTAATCATTGTCTGTCTGTCAAACGAAGAATGCACTCGTGTGGAGTAGACTAAGGAAACAGAACATAGTGGACAACATCGATCTATAGCAATGGTAAGCCTGTTCCACTATTTTTTTTCTTCGTAACTTCTAACCACTTTCGTTCTCCATCACTATGCATCAAAAGTTTGCCTTGAGAATTGGGCATTACTTAGATGACGATTTGAAACGTAAAATCGGAATAACTGATATGTGCAAGATTTTTTATCGTCAGTCATGTGATAGTGGTAGATCAATTGGCAAGCATCCGAAAATGATGTGATTTTTACTTATCTGTTTGACTGATAAGTTTACACTGGAACTTTGAATTGCTCTTAGCGATTTTTTTTACATTGGGTGCCGAACGTGTCGTGTGCACTAGCAAAGTTTCCAAAAGTTTGAACGGATACTTGTTGTAAAGTAAAAGGCACAAAAATGACGTGACTTGATGTGTAAGTTTAAGTTGGACAGTCCGAAGTTATAAATAATGTTGTACCAAAAGTTAAACGACACGACTGAACTCATGCACATCTCGTAAGCTTTGATGATCTTTTTTAAAGTACGATTTCGGTGATGTGAATTATTAGATCATCATCATCATCATCATCAACAACAACAACAACATTGATGATGATGACTGTATTAACGAATCAAGGCACAAAGCAAATGCAAAGCCAAGGCTATGCCCATAGTAATAATGACATTGGGAAGGTTAGTAAAGAATCAAGTGCTTTGACATGCATGGATAAATACTTCGTCCTTTCCTCTTCTTCTTCGCAGGCAGACCAACTGACTGAAGAACAAATTACCGGTGAGTAAAATGTTATATTTGTATCTAAAATGGTTACATGGAAACACCCTAAACCTTAAGTCAAAGTTTCTAATATAAATGCAAATGCCTTACAGCGACACACGGGCGCAATGCTCATGGGAAGACACATGGAACATGAAATTCCCTACATACTTTGTCTTGCCGGGGTCAAATAACGACCACGCCAGACGATGACTTGTCAATTATTGCATACTCCATCAATAAAATAGAAGTTATCACAGCTAATACCATACATTTTAAAACAGTCCTGATTTTGAGCGTCATTGCTAAAGTTAAAAAACAAGACATTCGGTTTGATATTAATGACCGACTCATTCTGCATTCCGTTCATAGCTTTGTTTCTAGTAACCTTGCCATTCCCTACTGTCAAAATACAGTTTAGTGTAGACATCAAGCACCCTGTGTTTTCATTCTATAGTCATGCTATGATTAGTGATATTCAACTGTTTTTTCACCACAGAATTTAAAGGCATTTTCGCCTCATTCGACAAAGGCAGTGGCCTCCCAGCAAAAGATTTAGGCGAAGCCCTGAAGAAAGCAGGCCAGGCCTCCACAGACGGTGAAGTTGCAGATATCATTAAAAATGCAGGATGCGGTAAGTTTTAGTGATTTTGATAAACTTTGTTTATTTGCTTTCAGTAGAAATAACTGTAGAGAAACTAGTCTCTATGGCAACAATAGAGATTTCAAACCTTAACAGTTCTGTCGTCTTTTTGTTTGCAGGTGAAGACGGTTGCGTTAACCTCGATAAATTCTATAGTATTCTGGCACAATTACTCAGTGAGAGTGAAATCAGAGAAGCGTTTCGTATGTTCGACAAAGAAGGCAAGGGTATTATCAGTGTTGCACAACTTAGAACCGTCATTAAAGATTTGGGAGAAAAATTAACAGAGGATGAGGTAGAAGAAATGATTCGAGATGCTGACATTGATGGTGATGGCCAGGTTAATTATGAAGGTACATGTAGTTCCATGCCTTTCACTATGTACGACACTAATATATGTACCTGGTGTGTACGTTGTCATATCCTTTCAAGTTGAGTCACGTGTTGTTGCTATTCACTCAGTTCACCTGATTACTAACATTTAAGGGGCTTCGTTTTCCCTGTGTGATGCACAGCTGTCCTCACATACCTTATACCCTTTGTAATCTGATGGTTTGGCGATCAATCTTCATGACGTAACCAGTCTTTTCTTACATGGCCATTACAACTAGATTACTGCTATCAGACAGCAGTACATCTTGGTTTTAAATCTTGGTTTTAAAACATGTCATAACTGTTACGAGTTGTACAATATTTATTCAATAAGATGCATAGTCGAATGATAGTGCCAAACACAGTCACTAGAGGGACTGTGCCAATGTAGGAACGGTCATGTGAGAAAATGTCATGGTCATGTGAAAAATTCTGAAATGTGATAAAAAAATTCTACAGTTAAAGCATTCATTGAATTACAGTGGTCATGTGAGAATTTATGTAATGTGACACTTAGACAAAAAGTTGCTGGGTGATCCAAATTCTTGACCCTTGTCCTCCAATGGTTGTATGACCTGGAGACATACAGTCACTTTGTTTTGAACTGACTGTTTCACTTGTTTGGTTTGATAGTTTGTCTCTTTATTGTTAGAGATCTTTACATATATTGCACAGGCAGATGTCCAATGACTGGGTAACTTAATAACGATGACTTATACAGAATTCCATTCTCTGTTCTATTTTCAGAATTTGTAACCTTGATGACATCTTAGTAATGCAACCGACCAGCAGCACTTGCAGATCCTTGTTCTGTTTCCTCCTTCTTCTCAAATACAAGTTTAAAAGTTTCAATCCAACCTAACTCAGATCTTACAAATTACATACAGTTTTCATCACTATGATCCGTTTTCACAAACTCATTGCTTTTACTCGTAGACAGTGCCTAACTCAGACAATCATACCGTGTGCTTGCTAGCTAGAAAGTAGAAAAAGAAGTCTTAGTTTGTTGAAAAAAAAATTGTGTACCATATTTTAAATACAAAAAAAGCAAATTCCATGTGAAGATGTGATGTTTATGAATTGAGATTTTTGATCTCGGAGTCACTTGACACAAGTGTTTAATTATAATCTACTCTGAACTTTCGCTCAGCTCATCCTCATTTCTAGAAATGGACTATCTATCATTTAAAACAAGCCATTCATCAACGGCACATGTATTTTCATTTTTTTTCAATTTTTTTACTTGATTTAAATTGTTTCTCCATCGATTTTCTGACAAGCCATATTTCAATATTGATTCGAAAATAAAATACACTTCTAAAAAGTGAATTGACGATCATTCATTGATACTGTCACGAGGGTACTGCCCAAAGGAAAAATCATATATGTAGTGTCTTTGTTATTTTTTTTCACAGTTTATGCTGAAAATAAATTAAAAAAAGAACAAAAACGTTTTATTATTTAAACTTTGTTTCTGTGTTTGATATTTTGCGAGATTATGGTTTCTGTTCCCTGTTGTGTATTTGAGAGTTATGGCCTGGAATCTACAAGAATGTGATTTACTGCATATTTGCTAGTAATGTGTGTGCTGGGGGAATTCATGGACATACCATGAAAGTTCCAGGGTAAGGCTTGAAGTTGTGAGAAGAGGTCACCGTAAGGGTTTATATGATAGTGCTAGCTCAGCTGTGCTCCCCTAAACGTATACTGTACTGTATGAATCGTTGTACAAACTACTACTAAGCGTCAAGATGCAATGATGTCAAAAGAAATATACATCTGTAAGCAATTATGTTGGAATGTCAGCTGATCTTGGACAGATGATGATTGATGTTGATCTGAATGAAGTGTTAGTTTGCATGCAGCTACTTTCCAATATTATTTCTATCAGATGTGCCTACTTGTGAATGCATAAACGATTTGCTGACGTGGATCCTGGAGAAAAAAATACAACATAGCCCAATAAGCATTTAGAAATGTCCATATACGATAGAATCACTCAGGAGTCACTAAAACTTGTGTACGTTATTCAAAAAGTGTCTTGAAGTCAGAATATTTGCACAGTTACTTACTAGGACATTGGAAAATCTATGGATGCATCGGCTAGTCGAAACTAAACAGTAATCAATTGTTAAGAAAGTGTTGTCTACATTGAAAGTGTAGACAACAACAAAAATCACGAATACAATCAAATAGCCTTGGTCTAGGCCTCTTAGATTCATATTATATTACCATTTATAGTGGCCAGCATTCTTGATGACATACACTCCCATGTAATGGTCTTATAATGTGTGCAGAAAAATACCAATGTAGAAAATGCACTGTCTTGTCACGACGCCCTCTGGAGAAGTAAAATATGGTTTCTAATCAAACTTGTATTGTGTCTTTTGCGAATGTAGGTTGGCTGGGCACTAAAAAAGCTACGACGTGACATTGTTTGTATTTGTGAGAGAGGACCAAACATTTCTATTAAAGGCCACTGGTGATATTATTATATGACACGAGTACACATATATGAAAGTTGACTAAATGCAACATGTTTTTGCAAATACAGCAATGTAATGATTCTGTGATTGAGTCAGAGAATCTTTTCGAAAGTATAACCCCTGCTTGCTGACGGAGATATGGAATTTAGTCATGATTGACTCGAGACTGGTTTATTGAAATCAGAATACTGTAAAGTTTGATGGGCTTAAAATATTTGGAACTACCATAAATAGAAAGGTGCAATACTAGTAATAGGGACTAAACAAGATGAGAATGTCATCGAAAAGTGTTATTATGATGGACGATTAGAAGACAAACTTACAAGAATTGTAACCACAAAGTTGTCATTTGGTGTTCTAACAAGACATCCAAATTATTACATCTATTTTACCAGCATATTCAAGACGTCGTTGTCCTTTTTACGACGACTGAAATACATGCCTACTATATCTATGTTTAAGAATGACACTAGCTCGTGAGAATGATTCAAACGGCTATAGTAACATTGTTTAGATCTTAAACAAGCGTATTAAGTTTCATGTCTAGTAAACTTTACCAGTATTAAATACATTTCTAGTAATATTATATCTATAAGTTATGTATTTCACTCAATAATAAATTTAATACTCGTATAGTAATAATATATCTATAAGTTATGTATTTCCGACCTATGTCAGATATTTTACTTCTCTCTCGTTTGAATATTTGGGGGCATAGAAAACACAAATAAAACTGGATGGTCTCAACAAACCTGAACTCAAGGGGTTTCAAAAATTACGACCTGCTTTCGCTCTGTTAACAGCGCATCAAATTTGGGGGCATTATATGAGAGGCAATAAAGTGTATATTATTGTGTTAAATTATTTTAATAATTTTGATATGAATAGTTGACATAAAAGTGTCAAAAATCCCATAAAAGCTGGCATAGGTAATGAAATATTAGTTACAAAACTACAACAACGCCCTCTCGTATATTTGGGTGAAAATACACACACAAGTAAGTTTAATTACTGTCATTAATGACTGTTCAAGAAAAATGCATATGGGTTACAAAGTCAGAAATTTAGTTTGTCTTTTAAAAAGTGGACATCTAGTAATCTGTAGCTTAGAGCCACGATTGTTCTTGTACTATATAATTTCTGTCACTTGGGCGTGTAAATTGAAATATAAATCTTAGCACCAACAAAAAAAACAAAAGAAAGAAAATGAATGTGTTTACAAGTGTCACGGAGAACTTTTAAATACAGCGTGGACTGAAAATCAACAAATGTTATTTCAAACTTCTATTCAAAGACGAAATTCAACAAGCAGTACTGTATTAATACACATGTACGTGTATGCAACATCAGGAGACGTCGAAACCGTGGGAACTTTACATAGTACTCTATAAACACCCTATTCATTTTGTCGTTACTTTTACAAATACGACATTTTGGTCACGCGTTTTTAAGAAGGATGACGTCAACAAAAGATACAGTTTCTACAAAAATATGAAATATCAATAATTGAACGAACAAAAACATGAAAATGTATGTGTCCGTTACTACAACACAAACGTCCCGATTCAATACCAGGTACCGGTGTTGGCGAGCAAAGATACATGTATCTGATTCAATACATACGGGATACATATGATCACTTTACATCTAATATGTCAATATTTACTTTACAGTTCTCAATTAAATAGAACAAATTAGAGTTGACCACGTAAAGTATATGAAAACATGTAATACGTGGGAAGAAGTATGGGGTACGGGTTTACGTAGCAGTCTGTTCCCGATTAGATACACTTTATGTCTGCTTTTAAATTTGAACACTGAAAACAAAATGGAGTCTTGGACACCAGGCTTAGTGTAGTCATTGTTATCATAATATCATGTGCCATAGATTCATGTACCAAATCATGAACGAATTGGGATTCAGGGTGACTCTAAAACGAATCTCAACACGAATGAGAGAAAACGAATGACTGTTTACAGTATGTAAACAGTGGAATGACACCCTTTTATACATTTTAATAGTAAGTTGAATGATACTCTCGATACTATTAAAATAGATGAATGACAGCCGCCAATTTCTATCATAAGTTGAATGACATCAATTCTAATGCTTTTAAACATGAATGACAGCATATACAGTATGCAAACAGTGGAATGACACCCTTTTCTATATTTAGTACGTTAAAAATATTTTATGTCAAATAATATAAAGATATTGAGAAAAATTCAAAGTCGAATCACACAGCGAACGGATATTGATGAGCACACACTTGCCATATTTGGGCAAAGTGTGCCAGGGCAGGGCGTGACACAGGAAATTATTGCACAGGTTTAACCGTTTATATGCACACTCTCCATTGAATTGCATTGGAAGTGAAACTGGGTATGTTATAATGTCTCTTTAGGGACCGGTCAGTTTCTCCAGCCGGGGGGGGATTGGATTATTAAATCGTGCCGACGAAAAGACACTGACCCCCCCCCCCCATGAACCAAAAACAAGCTGACCCCATATCACTTAATTCTAAAATATGATGACCCCCCCCCCCATATGGTATTTTTTGATCGTTACTCAGTGTGGACTGCTTGACTGTCTTGCAAATACTTTATAAGATCCCGGGATAGCACTATCACAATTATAATAATTATTGACTACACAGGGTAAATGTATTCCAGAAGGAGTTTAATAGCATCGGGGAATATGTACATCTCTTATGGGGGGTTCTAGGGAGTCTCCCCCTAGAAGCCCAGGAGGCTTGTAACTCTGAAAAGCCAATTTTGAGACTATTCAGATCGACCTGAATTGCTTTAAAAGACAATATCATCTCAAAACAGAATAGGGTGAAAACATTTAAGAAAAGTTTAATACCATTATGACATAATACCATTATGACAGTAAAAAAGGTTGTTGGTGCATCTGATTGTTGGTTGAATGCATGAGTGATCTCTGGGGATGAGGGAGTCCTTGGGGTTTTCCCCTGGCAGATCTGGAGTTTTTTGCTTCTATCAAGGCAATGTTTAGGTTATTCATAGCCTTTGAGTTAATATTTCCAAGCTTCGAAAAGCTAACGTAAATGTGACCTGAATTGCTTTAAAAGACAATATCATCTCAAAACAGAATAGGGTGAAAACATTTAAGAAAAGTTTAATACCATTATGACATAATACCATTATGACAGTAAAAAAGGTTGTTGGTGCATCTGATTGTTGGTTGAATGCATGAGTGATCTCTGGGGATGAGGGAGTCCTTGGGGTTTTCCCCTGGCAGATCTGGAGTTTTTTGCTTCTATCAAGGCAATGTTTAGGTTATTCATAGCCTTTGAGTTAATATTTCCAAGCTTCGAAAAGCTAACGTAAATGTAAGTTATGAGTTTCCCGTGTCAGTAAAGTCACCGGTATGTTAGAGAACTTTAGGTGGTCATATCTAGTGTATAATAGAAACTGGAATCTGATGAGATGTGGTGATTTGTAGTATCGATAACATGTAGTGTCCAAAATAGAAAGTGTTATTAATCCCTTCTGACAAGTTCATACTGACAAGCAGAACAATTTAGATTAACTTCTTTTATAAACTATCTATGAAGATTACCATTACGGAACCTTCAAGTTCACTTTTGCCCCAAAGTGCAATATAAGTGACATGTTCTGTAACTAGTGTGGTAGCTAGGTAATACATGTATATGTGTATGTATAGTTATGTTTGAACTAATAAGTAATATTAAAGAATTGATGTAAGAAACAGTGACAACAACAAATATTTATATGTACCACATTTCAGACAAGGCTATATGCCATCGTAGAAAAGGATTTTTTCAATGTTCAAAACAGCATGACCCCCCCACTGCCAATTTAAAAAAAAGGGTGACCCTCCTACCAATCCACCGCCCCCCCCCCGGCCGAAGAAATTGATCGGTCCTTTAGTACGGTAGGACTGACAAGACAATCCTTCGGGATTTATATTCTACATAAAAATTGAAAAGACAGAATCATTTTGGATGCATACATTGTACTCTATATCCAACTGACTTTTTGGAGAAAAACCTGTAGACATTTTGTGTTGCTAGTCACCCCTTGCATAGTATGAAATCGGGCATGTTTTGTGTCTTTATGCTTCTATTAGAAACAAACAAAACAAATAATTAATAAACAAACAAACAAACAATAGATAAATGAATGAATGAATAAATAAATACTGACAAGCATCAACAAGAGAGTACTTACAAATCATTATCAACAACAAGAATTAATATATGTTTTCCTATATGCGAACTGATCACAATATTGTACATATCCCACAATTGTGACCATTTCGCATATCGTAAACATAACTAACTAAGCCTGAGTGTCCTATGATTTAGTGTTAAGTGTTACACAGATCAGAGATGCATAAATAACATTTTGGTTATCATTTTAACCAATGGCATGCAAGAATAGTTCTGTCGTTGTATTTTTTTACTCATAACAAATCATGGATGCTAGTATATGTAATCTGTTTGCCGATTGACTCATTCGGACAAAAATCTTAGTTTTTCAATGTCTCCTATTTTGGCCTTGGTACCACCATGGATATAAAATATAAATGTAAATACACCATGTCTATCGTGGTACCGCCAAAATTGAACCAAACGTAGGTTATTACATTGTATTTTACGGCAATCTTTCTACAAAGTTTGATCTACCATCAATTTACATATAATCTTTTTAGATGTACACAAGCAGACAGAAAAGACAAACGGGTGTATGTGCATGCAAACAACATTCCACGTTCAGCTCCCGTCGACAAAGGTATAAACGCTACTATATAAATGAGAACTATATAGGCCCATCAAAATCTGATGTGGTGAATACGGCTTGATTTCTTTCTCTACCTCAATTTCATTTGTTTTTCTTTGTGTTTGTTCCGGGAAATAAATGCCTAGCTGCTTAGGCCAAATAAAAAAGTTGTTTGGTTCACGTTACCCCATCCCACCTACTTTTTCACGCCGATCCTAAACTTTTTCATACGTATTCGAGAATAATAATAATAATAAAATCGCGATAATCGTGAAGTCTGGCGAGAAATAGTTGGAGCGGAAACTGACATCAACTTAAAAAGACAATATAAAACTATTCTTCCAATCTGTAATGGCTGTACATCTGATAGGAAGAAATAAACAACACAGAGACCATTTGGAAAACAATGGAAAACCTGAACTAGACACTCACACATGAAGAAAAATATATAATAAAATAAAATAAAAAATCTACCTACCCCACCTATTTTAAAATTGAATGCAATCGGAACCACACAATTTTTTACGCCTAATACCAATAAACCTTTTCCTCAAAGATTGCGCCCCCTATATAGGCAGTATATATGGTTGGTATATATGTACCATGGTTATTTCCCTTGTTTTACCACATACAAGGAAGAGAGTCTGCGGTTTTACAACAAATGTGCCGACATAATAATTAGAATGAAGCACTCTGTGCATTGTAGATTAGTTAGTATGACTATCAAATATATTAGACATTTGTACATTTTAGACAGATGGTTGATGCGTGAACATGGTGATTAGTGCGATGAATTGGTTGACTTTTTATAGAAAACTGAAAAAAAATTATTAAAAAGATAAATCAAGCAATCGATTTTGCTAAAATGAGACATTGCTATACTCTCGTAGCATCCTGTGAAAAATAATTGGTGAAAAATAACGATACTAGTGAACAGCGCCACCAGCGACAGAGTCCCAAAAATTCCTGGGATTGTGACGCAAGCACAGAATCGACATGACCTGCTTCGAGTGTGTGGACGTTCATCCAAATATCATCATTTTCTGAGGTTTCAACTAGTTTGCACCGCGCAGTGTGCGCATAGCTAGGAGAGTAAAGTGTACCAGGTTAGTCGATGGTTTATATAATATTACGTAATCAGTAAGCTGCGAATCATTGATGTTGTTTACGGTTGTAAATTAATAATATGTAATCTGTGTCCAGTTCACGTGTGTCGCACGTTTGCTACTTGCGTAAGCTGCACCGGCCATCTTTGAAATTCACAAAATATACTCTAGTACCTGGTTGCACTACACAAGGGTTTCATAAGTTGTTACCTTGCCAAAGATTCTGTTGTTAGGTGCTTTGTATGTTCAAGGATTCGACCAATATTGTGTGAGAAAGGACAGGTAAGATAGAATGGGACTAACTTCACTCTGTGCTTGTTGCAATGTTTGTTTACGTTCCTCAACTTTACATGTAACTTGTAAGCTGCACGCCAATGAACTGCAGTGCGTAGTTTGGGAGTAATAACGCAATTTTGCCTCCATAGAAGAGTACATTATACCATGTATACTTTCAGTCTTAAAGTAAATATCGAGACAGGACTTGGATCTAGTCCCTACTTCATCATCGGCACGATTGAGGTGATCTCTGCCAGTTGTTTCTCCTGTCCTTCCTCTGTATGTACCACCAGGCTCTATGATTTACAATATCGTGACTGATCAGCTGATAGTAGTCATAGTGTATGTAGCACAGTCATTTGTGAGCTAATATTCTATTTCAGAATTCTAATATTTTAGAACTGAAATAATAACCGACAACGGTATTTTTTGAAATATTTATTGTATATACATAATCATTTACCTAATAACATCATTATGATCATCCTAACTAAAATATTACCATTGTGGAATAGAATACTAGTATTAGCTCACAAGTGACTGTAGTATGCAGGGACGTATGTGTACAGTGCAATTCATTCAGAACATGTCAGGAAGTGAAGTTTAAGGTTTCACAACCCAAGAAAAAACACCGGTGCGATTTTTTTGCTTGTGGTAAGCTTGACTGAGACAGTGTTAATGTAGTCTAGTTCCTATACAGTATCGTTATGATTTGTACCATAGGTACTTGAATCAATTTGTATGATTTTGAAAAAAGTGTAGAGTAAATAGACAAGGTATGAAGCCTAAAGAGCCACCGACACTTTGCAATTCAAACACCCAACAATTTCAACAAACAATTATGATAATCAAGCAACCACTAAAACTCACCTATGTACAGTCAATAGAAGCGCTATTAAATATATTCGATGATTTGTAACATCGATACCCTAAAGATTTTTGTGCAAGAGTGTGTGATTTGGGTAAAAAAAATGTGATTTTGGGTTTAAAAAAACGTAAACTCAAACTACTAGGCAGATCAGTTTGAAATTTGGTTGGAATGTTCTTCAGGGTGTTTATATTAAGAATTGTTCATGACATGATGATTCCCTCTGTATTATTCAAATTAGGTGTCAAAATGTGTCTTTTTGGTCAAAATCTATAATTCCAAAACTACTGAGCACATTCTACTGAAATTTAATGGGGTTGCCTATGTATGGAGATGTGTACAAGAAGGTGAATTTAATGGGGATGCAGCTGGGCATGTGTAGATGAAGCTGTATTCACAATGTGATGATCCCTTCAGTGATATGCAAATTAGGTCTACAAAATATGTCAAGTTTGGTCAAAACATATCTTGAAACTGCATAGTGAATGGGTTGAAACTTTGTAGGGATGTTTCTGGAGGTGTTATTCTGCAGTTATTGTTTTGACACAATTTGCCCTAGCAACCGTGACTATGCTCTTAGTAACAGTGAAATGCATATTAGTATTACAAAGATAACAGAGATGGTTATATAGGTATGTGAATACAGATTTAAAAAATGTATGCAAATATGCCTAACAACAGGACCACACCCATAGCAACAGCTACATGTAAATGATGGTTTATATTACAAAGATGAAAACTGGGAAAGGTAGGCAAGTTAATCAATATTCCATAAATGAATGCAAATATACCTAGCAACAAGATCATGCCATAGCAACAGCCAAATACAGTTGTGTTATCATCATAGCTTCACATCATTACATACAGCCAGTCTCGTATAAATATGAATTAGCATGCAGTACTCTTTAGTTTAAATGTTGATATACTTGTATCTAAATATTAATATGCCATTCATATTTTTTCCCAGAATACATATGCAGTCATGTCCCGTGTAACAGATTTGCGTATGTTTTTGAGAGGATTTCAAAAAGTTGGAAATGCGTATGTGAAGCTGCAACAAACAACAGTACAGGATAAATGGGCCAACTGTAGTGTGAGGAAAGTATTTGAGGGTGTACAGACAAAGGCAGAAGAGACAGTTAGCAATGTCCTCACGAAGAGACAAGGTGCCTCACATGACAATGTTGTAAGTATCAAACTATGGCAAAGTATGTGTTCCATTGTGTTGTAAGTACCAAACTCTGTGTTCCATTATGTTGTAAGTACCAGAGTATGTGTTCCATTGTGTTATAAGTACCAAACTATGTGTTCCATTGTGTTGTAATTTAAAGACTGGTGTATGGGTTTCTCTCTGTTGAGCAATGTTTCAGTGTTTTGAGTAAAATTAATGTCACCAGATAAAGCCATTAATATGAGACAAGGTTTGTGTGTGTGTACAGTGACAGTGTTTTTAGGTAAATATGTATTAGCAAAATATATTCTGATGTAGACTGGTACCTGTCCCTTAAGAGATTTTTTTCGTAACCTCCCAAGGGCCCTACTCGTGACTAGGAATATTTTTTTTAAAAGTTGACCACATTTTACTTCCCAAATTGAAATGAGTAGCTAATTCAAAACATTTGAAGATTATGAGACAAAATAAAAAAAACATCTCCCAAGGGTCTAGACTGGTGCCAGTCTAATTCTGATGGTGAAATCATGGTTTCCTCTTTTCACTATTGCTAAGAGTATTCTCAGGAAGGGATAATGAAATTGATGTGTATGTCATCCCTTTTCCATGAATTTAATTGTTATCACGAACTCTACTTTTGTGTTTGGTAGCCTTGACATATTGTACTGTCATACCCTTACTATTGTTTACTGCTGTGAAATAATATGAAAGATCAGAACTAGTAATTTTTGAATGGAAAGAAATTACTCATTTTGCAGACATCATAATACTTCACTTGTTTTCCAACAGACATCAACTGCCACTGCTGCTGCTGCCACTACTAATGTTAAAACCAATGGAATTATTGTGAACGGTTCATCACCATTAAATACACCAGTAGACACAAACATCAACTCTGCCACAACAAACAATGGTGGTGTTAAAGCCTTTCATTATGACTCAACATCTGGTGCTATAACTGCAGAAGAAATGAGAAAGGCAATGTTGAAGGAAAAGCAGAAAAAAGCAGGTGGAGGTGGTGAAGGTCAGAGACCACCACCTCAAACACCTCGTCCAAGACCTGTTGTGAATGCATCATCAAACCCCAGAATGAAGCAAAGTCTGAGTAAAAGATCTCGTGAGAGGAAAGTACCAGCATCAAGAGCTGGGAGAATGATGAATTTTGGTAGTCTTGCAGTAGGTCTTGGTGTAGGTGCTATTGCAGAGTATACAAGACAAGCACTGGGGATGAAGGCAGATGGCAAGTAAAGCATTTTATGTCTTGAGTTTCTACTGGTTTTCCTAACTTGTAGTTTTTTGTGTACAATTAAATACCTCCCAGGTAGAACAAGAATTAAGCAGGAACCCCAAAATTACTATAATCTGTACTGAAAAGCTTGTTATTGTTATTGTTGATTTCAGGTAAGGGTGGTGCTGGCTACCATGACAACACTTTCCTAACTGAAGCCAATGCAGAGAGGATTGTCAATACTTTGTGTAAAGTCAGGGGTGCAGCACTGAAGCTGGGACAAATGCTCAGTATACAAGGTAAACAGACTTCAATTGTAGACATTAACTCTAAAAGTTTAATGTCACTGTATACTATGGGATAGTCATGACACTGAACACAATGTATATATTATGTACAATACCCCTATTAAGTTGTTGACAAACTAAGATAAAATAGAGGAGACTGAGACATTCTGGTTAGGAATGTTAGAGAAAAGGTTAGTAGTCTAAATTGATACAATGGTTGTTGGAGACCTTAGCTAATGTGAAACTTTTATCATACGAATGGCTGCAGGACCCAGTGTTTGACAAGTTAGACAAAATGATTCCCAAAAGGGTATATTTTATGGATTATTTCATATCATTTACCAAGAATCTTAAAGTTTAGCAGTAATAGAATATATTTGGTGGCTTTATTACAAATATATGATATGCCATAATTATTCTCTGTATGTACGTAATGGTCTTGGCCAATAGTGTCACTACCACAGAATCATATCATATGTGCTTTGTATTTCTTACTTCTTCAGATAATACAATGATAAGTCCACAACTTCAGAATATTTTTGAAAGAGTGAGACAGAGTGCTGATTTCATGCCACTGTGGCAAATGGAGGTAAATATGTGTAAAGGTTAATCTCAGTTCATCTTGTAAGGTGTCCATCTTTGAAAGTGGGGTTGATGAAAAACTGCTACAACAAGTCACATCCACAGGTGTGATAATAAATCAGAAGTAAATTATACATGTATGTGTGTCATTGTTAAACAAATCATAAGATTTGTTAGTTGAAACTATTTCACTCTGAAAAACATCATTTGACAAATAAGTAGTAAGAAATGTAGGCATTTAACACAAACCCATTGCATCCCACCCCCAACTGTTATTTATGTGTCATGTGATAATGAAGTGTCAAAGTACAGCTGTAGTGTACATATATGTAGGATATGGATAAATTAGAGGAACATGGCTTTAGTGTAAAATGTGGAGAAAAAAATCCATGGTGATGATATATTTCCTTTTTGTTGTCCATGTAGAAAGTTCTCAAAAGTGAATTGGGTAATGATTGGAGGACCAAAGTCAAAAGTTTTGAAGACAAACCATTTGCTGCTGCTTCAATAGGTCAAGTTCATCATGCAACACTCCATGATGGTAGACAAGTTGCTATGAAAATACAGGTAAGATCCAAAGTACAACTGTTTGCTGTTACTTCTACAGGTTTATCTGGGAAGGTGGTGGTGGTGGTGGTGGTGGTGGGGGGGGGGGGGTTACTTCTACAGGTTTATCTTGGAAGGTGGTGGTGGTGGGGGGGGTTGGGGGTTGGGTTGGGTTACTTCTACAGGTATATCTGGGAAGGTAGTGGGGTGTAGGGGTGTATAAAAGAGAACTGAGTCCACTCATGGTTGAAAATACAACGTGAGACAAGTTAGAAGTCTAATTGCTACTAAACCCAACAAACTAGCTGTATAGTGATTATATATATTTATTGTAAAATCTAAAAGAGGAGTGTCACTCCAGGAAATACAGACACTTTTACAAACTATAGGTTCTGGAGAGTCTTTTTATGATTTTTACATCACCTACAATTACTTGTGATTTCTGAGAAACATCAACTTAAACATCAACTTGATCTTGTGCATTTATAGGGTATCTCATATTTCATAGTTTATGAAAATGTCTCTATTTCCTGGAGTGGCGTCCTTCTGTCAAAGTTGATATGGTTTGAATTGTGCCATGAATGATGGTAATTTCACTCTGAATCATGTCAGAAATGATGTTTTTTCTCTTGTCTGCATACAGTATCCAGGGGTTGCCCAAGGAATTGATAGTGATATCGATAACATAATGGGAATACTTAATGTTTGGAATGTTCTTCCTGAAGGTAGGTTTATGAAAGAATGTAAAAAGACCAACATGTTAAAGACAGACTTTCCAACTGATCAAAAAATATTTTATGCATATGTCAATCTGATTAAAAATCTGATGTAGTGAACTTGGTGTAATTTCTTCATTTAACAGTTTCTTACCTTCTATTTTGTTCCATGAGTTAGTGAATTGTTCCGAAATATGAGACAGTACTATAGGAGTTCATGTTCAAATCCTGCACATTTACGAAGATTCACGCAACCAATGGGAATACATCATCTGCTGAAACTTATGGTACAGTACCTCAGCATGCTCTGTTCCAAAAGAGCTGAAGTGCAGACAGTGATTTTATTGTTATTGTTTGGTGGTTCTCTTTGTTTTCATTTCAATGCTCGAGTGTTATATTGTGGGACAGATTCTGATTGGCTACACGTAAGTGCGAGATTTGAACATGAACTGCTATGGTATTGTGTCAAATGTAGGAACAAGTCACTCACTCAGAACAAAAAAAAGAACAAACACCAATAAACATAGGAAACAGAGGTAAATAAAGAAAATGTGCCATGTTCACTACATCAGATTTTAATCATATTGTGTATGCTTCAGTAAATAATATGTCTGCTATGTATGTAGACTGTCTTGTTGATGTCTATGTTGTCTTTCGTTGTGTAAAATGTTACTTATGTCAGACATGAAGTCTGTACATGTATGAAATAATTGTAAACTCTTATGATGAGAATTGACATAAAATTTCATATACATATTCACTATTATCTGGGATTTTAGAAGCAGTTGTAGGAGTAATGACATAGCAGTATTTCAAGATATATGAAACAATGATGAATGTTGGAGTTTTATAAGTATGATTTAAATATAGAGTACCGAAACAGATTTTTAAAATGTGCTGGTACAGTCTTGTTGTGCCATGTCAAAATAAAAGTTATTTCTAATGTGCACTGTTCTCTATGTGCACTGATCAATTGTATCGTGAAGAATACCATTAACATGGAGTTTTCTAGATTAGTAGTATGAACCTGTGGTCAAAGTTTTGAAAACAGTTACTACAGCCTACAGTCTGTTAGTTGGATAATATCTATGCAGCAGATTCTACATCTGTTGTTGTATTTTTAGCTCCCGTATGGGAGGTAATGTCGTGGCGATGTGTGTCTGTCTGTGCAGAAATTTTGTTCCACTGATATCTCAAAAAGTACTGTAGCATATGTTTTGCAATGTACTATGTGGCATTGTCCCGGCTGTAACTTAGCACTTCTGGTGGGTGTGGCTTGCATAATTTCTATAATTAATGACACATAGGGAAGCCCTTTTAATAGTAGGCACCCAGTCAGGCCTAATCAGTCTTTGTATCTCACTTGTATTTGATCTTGAGGCAGACTTTGGACTTGAAGGAAATGACACCATGTGTGTGTAGATCCAGCGAGCAAGTCAACTACTTATTTTATTACATATTCATACAGGTTTTTTGTACTCCCAAATATTGATATTTCCTTTCCAAAGGTATGGGAAGGCATACTAAAGATTCAAATTTGTTATTTTATATGTCTTGGCTTGTTTCACTGTAATGTTTTTCAATGTTGCTACACACAGTACAGCCATAATCAGTCTTTGTAACATCACTTGTTGCATTTGATCTTGAGGCAGACTTTGGACTTGAAGGAAATGACACTATTATGTAATAATGTATATACAGTTCACTGCAAATACCCCAGGAAAATGCTAAAATGATATCTCTGAACGGGAGCATTTTTTAGTTTACTTCTAGTTTCTAACCAAGTTATGCTTCTTTTTAGGTATGTATGCTGGAAATGCTATAGATGTAGCACGTAGGGAATTGATGTGGGAAGTAGACTATGAAAGGGAAGGTGCCATGTCAGAAAGATTTAGGTAAGTATATACACAGTGATGTAAAGCTATAGATATTAACTATTACTCTACTATCACTTAACGTGTACTACACATCCCTTTACAACTAATTGCTAATGTTTTGGCAATTTCTACTTTTCCAGAGAACTCTTGAAAGATGACCCGTTTTTTTACGTACCAGCAGTAATAAAAGAACTTTCAACAAAACAAGTTTTAACAACAGAATTAATTGACGGCGTGCCTTTAGACAAGGCAGTTGACCTTGACCAAGAAGTTAGAAATGAGGTAATGTCTGTTATTTTTGTTGATTAATAACACTCAATAGGGATAGGAGCACTTTGTGTCTTGTTGTATTTCTGTGTGTATAGTGGGTATATCACGTTTTATCTTTCAAAGACTAAATGTGTACAGTGCTTCCCATTGTAAGGCATAATCACAAAGTGAACTGGAATGCTAGATCACATTTATTGATTTCTGAAAAGCATACAGGATCATTCTTTATACTAATTTACATGGACATAGAACCCTTGTTTGTTGCATTCTACAGTATTTAGTCTACAATATCTATGGGTTAAATGCTTTGTGTATGCCCAGCTTGTATAGATATTATGTTTGTATGTACAACTTGTATAGATGTAATGTGTGTATGCCCAGCTTGTATAGATGTAATGTGTGTATGCCCAGCTTGTATAGATGTAATGTGTGTATGCACAGCTTGTATAGATGTAATGTCACATTATGTGTGTATGCACAACGTGTATAGATGTAATGTGTGTATGCCCAGCTTGTATAGATGTAATGAGTGTATGCACAGCTTGTATAGATGTAATGTGTGTATGCCCAGCTTGTATAAATGTAATGTGTGTATGCACAGCTTGTATAGATGTAATGTGTGTATGCACAACTTGTATAGATGTAATGTGTGTATGCACAGCTTGTATACTGTATATGTAATGTGTGTATGCCCAGCTTGTGTAGATGTTATGTGTGTATGTACAACTTGTATAGATGTAATGTGTGTATGTACAACTTTTGTATATATGTAATATGTAATGTGTGTATGCACAACTTGTATAGATGTAATTTGTAAAGCATCACTTCACAATATTGTAGGTATAAAATAGATAGTTAATGTGAAATACTAACTTTCGTTATTTTCTTTTAGATTTGTTCAAATATTCTACGACTTTGTCTTCAAGAGTTATTTTCATGGCATTTGATGCAGACAGATCCAAACTGGAGTAATTTCTTTTATAACCCAGATACAAAACAGGTAGGATACTTATACACCCCTTGTACATTTCAATTGTATGTTTGTTTCAAATTGTAATTGTTCATTACAGTATGATCAAAATTAGATTTCTACGCTCCCCTTTTCAAGATTATTGAAAGTATATTGCCAAATCGCTGCTGTTTGTTTCTGAACGGCTAAAGTCCTTGGGTAAGATTTGAATCATGATAGTGCCTCAGTAAACCCAATGAGATTTATTCCAGTTAAACTTAAGAGAAAATAGAAAAATTAAACACAGCCCAATACCTGAAAGGAAGTTGAAGTTTCATTGAAATTCTACCAAATTATCTACAGCAATAAATAAGGATCACTTATGGCAGTAGTGCAGTCTTACCAAATTCCCTTTTTTTAAAGTAATGATGTAGAATACATGTTTGCCAGCCACAGTATAGAATAAGTTGTCTGTTTGAATGTTCATCTCTAACTTTATCCAGACTTTTCCTAACACAGTGTAGCATTGTATTGATACTGATTGCCTATCACTTCAGTCATAATATAAATTTTGACTTTATGTGAAATTTGAACTTGGCCATTTCTTGTGTCTTTCAGGTTGCCCTGCTTGATTTTGGTGCAAGTATAGAATATGATAAAACCAAGTTTGTAGACAAGTATATCAAAGTAAGTGTCATTTGAATTTATGTACATGATATAGAATGTGATGCCTACAATGCTTTGAATTTTGAGAATAAAGAGAAGACTCGTATGGTAGAAAAGTAGTGCTCACATTGTTTTCTTGACAGTTTTGTCAGAAACATTTCTTGACTGATCAAAAAGGCTGATGGAAAAGATCAAAGATTGTGATAATGGAAAGTTAACCACTTGTGATATCTATCTTTGTGTTTCAGGTTATTCGCTCTGCATCCAGAGGAGACAGGCAAGGTGTTCTAGAGGGGTCAAGAAAACTGGGTTTCCTTACTGGTTATGAGACAAAGGTAAATTACTATTCAACTAATTTCAGTCAGGATTGTCAAGTGTGAAAAGATTGTGTTACAGATAGAAAGTAGTGTCTGATTCCTCAAAGTTTATTTCATCAAATTTATCTTTGGATTCTTTCAAGTATTAGGGTAATATTTGTATTTGTTGATTTACTGTTAATGGTTATTGAATTTGCTGAATTGCTACAAATATCTCAATACTACACGTACATGTACATATCCAAACACATGCACAATTCAGCTGACTACATGTGCTGTAACTGTTATTATAATACTGCATATGTACTAGACAAGTTGGCAGTATGACACACTACATAGTCTCACAGAATACACTGATTCAAAATGTCTAGATGCCAAGCCTGTGTCTTAAATTTAAAAGTTTGTAAGTGAATGACATGGTACTTTATATAAGGTGATATGGCAATTGATCACGTACACTAGACTGGGAGACCGGGAAATTATTTAGTGAGAATAAAGTTATAAATATTGGAAGTCTGAGCACTTGCCATTCAAGGATGCAATGCAATATTACTATTGTTGATAGTACACACCTATCTGATAACAGTGATATTTCACTGTATTTTATTTCCATCAGACAATGGAGGATGCACACATAGAAGCTGTCATGATTCTTGGTGAAGCCTTTGCCAAAGCTGAACCCTTCAATTTTGCCAACCAAGACACAACACGGAGAATACACAATCTGATACCAACAATGCTAAAACACAGATTGGCTCCTCCACCAGAAGAAAGTTACTCACTTCACAGGAAAATGGCTGGTTCATTTCTCCTCTGTTCAAAACTGCATGCCATCATTCAGTGCAAGGAACTCTTTGATAAAGTATGGGACAATTATGATTTTCCAGAGTGACTGACATTTACCTGAAATTGCATGAGACTTCAAAACCAGTGCACACCATAGGGCAGCTGTACCTGCAACAAGGCTGGAATGTTTTCAGGTGTGGAGCAAACAAGTGATGAATTTGATGTTGTGAGGTATTTTCACTCAGTGTACTGAAGGATATGATTGGTCCATGGTAGATTGTACCTTTCTGGAAGGAAGTATATGATTGGTCCATGGTAGTTTACCTTATTGAATGAAGGGATATGATTAGTCCATGGTAATTAATACTTCTCTGCAGCAAAGGACATGATTGGTCCACTATAGTTCCTACTTTTCTCCTTGAAAGTCATCATGGATATACACTCCACAAAAAGTGCAGGCGTCATCCTTATGATGGGAATTTGACTGCTGCTTTTGATCATGTACTCACAGAGAAAATAACTTATTTTAGTTTGAATTTTATTTGAAATGTTGACAAGCATGTCTATGGACTTAGAATTTACAGTTTTCACTTGCTTGAACTTGACAACTTAAATATATTACAGTATCTGGAGTTTTCTGCTGCCAGCACATGCAAATAAGACTGCTTGTAGTGAAATGGAAATTCAATTTTAAAAGAGGAATGTTCACTAATTTCAAAGTTGACAGAAATGTGAATGACTAAGAAATAAAAAAAGGAAGAGTATTATGTAATCCTGGCATGTCTTATTTGTACTTTGTATCAAGTATTCAGTGTGTGTGTATGTGGGTGTTTGGGTGTGAGTATGAGTGGGAATCCCACCTTAGCACAACTGAACACACCAGTAGACTGATATGAGTGGCATGCCATGTTCTGCTATGTATGACTGCATGCATGTGAATGGGTAATCTTTGTACTTGCAATAATCCTCAGTGGAGACTTTCTTTAATGTGTCTGGGAAATAGTAATTTGGTAAACAAATGTCTTTATGAGTAAAAGTGTGAATATTTTAAAATCCGCATCTTTATCGAGAGGTAATCATAATGGCAGTACTGGTACTTTATGTTGTTGTACACAACTTGAGGGCGTGTATACTGCCTAATACCTTGATGTACACAAGGACATGTATACTGTCTACCTTGATGTACACAAGGACGTGTATACTGCCTACCTTGATGTACTCAAGGATGTGTATACTGCCTACCTTGATGTACACAAGGACATGTATACTGCCTACCTTGATGTACACAAGGACATGTATACTGCCTACCTTGCTGTACACAAGGACATGTATACTGCCTACCTTGATGTACACAAGGACGTGTATACTGCCCACCTTGATGTACACAAGGACGTGTGTACTGCCTACCTTGATGTACTCAAGGATGTGTATACTGCATACCTTGATGTACACAAGGACATGTATACTGCCTACCTTGATGTACACAAGGACATGTATACTGCATACCTTGATGTACACAAGGATGTGTATACTGCATACCTTGATGTACACAAGGACATGTATACTGCCTACCTTGATGTACACAAGGATGTGTATACTGCCCACCTTGATGTACTCAAGGATGTGTATACTGCCTAATACCTTGATGTACTCAAGGACATGTATACTGCCTACCTTGATGTACTCAAGGACATGTATACTGCCTACCTTGATGTACTCAAGGACATGTATACTGCCTACCTTGATGTACTCAAGGACATGTATACTGCCTACCTTGATGTACTCAAGGATGTGTATACTGCCAACCTTGATGTACACAAGGACATGTATACTGCTTACCTTGATGTACTCAAGGACATGTATACTACCTACCTTGATGTACTCAAGGATGTGTATACTGCCTACCTTGATGTACACAAGGACATGTATACTACCTACCTTGATGTACTTAAGGACATGTATACTGCTTACCTTGATGTACTCAAGGACATGTATACTGCCTACCTTGATGTACTCAAGGATGTGTATACTGCCAACCTTGATGTACACAAGGACATGTATACTGCCTAATACCTTGATGTACTCAAGGATGTGTGTACTGCCCACCTTGATGTACTCAAGGACATGTATACTGCCTACCTTGATGTACACAAGGACATGTATACTGCCCACCTTGATGTACTCAAGGACATGTATACTGCCTACCTTGATGTACACAAGGACATGTATACTGCCTACTTTGATGTACTCAAGGATGTGTATACTGCCTAACACCTTGATGTACTCAAGGATGTGTGTACTGCCCACCTTGATGTACTCAAGGACATGTATACTGCCTACCTTGATGTACTCAAGGACATGTATACTGCCTACCTTGATGTACACAAGGACATGTATACTGCCTACCTTGATGTACACAAGGACATGTATACTGCATACCTTGATGTACACAAGGACATGTATACCGCCCACCTTGATGTACTCAAGGATGTGTATACTGCCTACCTTGATGTACTCAAGGATGTGTATACTGCCTAATACCTTGATGTACTCAAGGATGTGTGTACTGCCCACCTTGATGTACTCAAGGACATGTATACTGCCTACCTTGATGTACTCAAGGATGTGTATACTGCCTAATACCTTGATGTACTCAAGGACATGTATACTGCATACCTTGATGTACACAAGGACATGTATACCGCCCACCTTGATGTACTCAAGGACATGTATACTGCCTACCTTGATGTACTCAAGGATGTGTATACTGCCTAATACCTTGATGTACTCAAGGATGTGTGTACTGCCCACCTTGATGTACTCAAGGACATGTATACTGCCTACCTTGATGTACTCAAGGATGTGTATACTGCCTAATACCTTGATGTACTCAAGGACATGTATACTGCCTACCTTGATGTACACAAGGACATGTATACTGCCTACCTTGATGTACACAAGGACATGTATACTGCATACCTTGATGTACTCAAGGGCATGTATACTGCCTACCTTGATGTACTCAAGGATGTGTGTACTGCCCACCTTGATGTACTCAAGGATGTGTATACTGCCTACCTTGATGTACTCAAGGACGTGTATACTGCCTACCTTGATGTACTCAAGGATGTGTATACTGCCTACCTTGATGTACTCAAGGACATGTATACTGCCTACCTTGATGTACTCAAGGACGTGTATACTGCCTACCTTGATGTACTCAAGGATGTGTACATGTATATTGCCTACCTTGATGTACTCAAGGGCATGTATACTGCCTACCTTGATGTACTCAAGGATGTGTATACTGCCTACCTTGATGTACACAAGGACATGTATACTGCCTACCTTGATGTACACAAGGACATATATACTGCCTACCTTGATGTACTCAAGGACATGTATACTGCCTACCTTGATGTACTCAAGGACATGTATACTGCCTAATACCTTGATGTATTCAAGGACATGTATACTGCCTACCTTGATGTACACAAGGACATGTATACTGCCTACCTTGATGTACACAAGGACGTGTGTACTGCCCACCTTGATGTACACAAGGACGTGTGTACTGCCCACCTTCATGTACTCAAGGATGTGTATACTGCCTACCTTGATGTACTCAAGGACATGTATACTGCCTACCTTGATGTACTCAAGGACATGTATACTGCCTAATACCTTGATGTATTCAAGGACATGTATACTGCCTACCTTGATGTACACAAGGACATGTATACTGCCTACCTTGATGTACACAAGGACATGTATACTGCCTACCTTGATGTACACAAGGACATGTATACTGCCAACCTTGATGTACTCAAGGACATGTATACTGCCAACCTTGATGTACACGAGGACTTGTATACTGCCAACCTTGATGTACACAAGGACGTGTATACTGCCAACCTTGATGTACACAAGGACGTGTGTACTGCCCACCTTGATGTACTCAAGGATGTGTATACTGCCAACCTTGATGTACTTAAGGACATGTATACTGCCTACCTTGATGTACACAAGGACATGTATACTGCCAACCTTGATGTACTCAAGGACATGTATACTGCCAACCTTGATGTACACGAGGACTTGTATACTGCCTACCTTGATGTACACAAGGACATGTATACTGCCTACCTTGATGTACACAAGGACGTGTATACTGCCAACCTTGATGTACTCGAGGATGTGTACATGTATACTGCCTACCTTGATGTACCTACTTGCTATGTTTATAATGCTTGTGATCTCACTGGAGATACGTAGCTGAGAACACTTTTATTTTCACGCGCGCGCGCGCACACACACACACACACACACACACACACACACACATACACAAAAAAAAAACAACCCACACACTCGAGTACATATAATTTTTTAATGGGTTAGTGGGAGATGGTTGTAAACACCAAGAATAAAATATGCATAAATGCATATAGAGTTCTACAATTTTGATACACACTCGTAAATGGTTAGACCAGCTGGGCATTCACTGATTCACACACTTGGGCATCTTTAGTGTTTATGTTGTGAGGTGATAAATACTGGTGTAATAATTCAGAAAGAAACTGATTATTATCTCCAGATTTACTGGTTGTTTGTAGCTGTCTGATCATTTTGGTTGAGAGACTGTGGTGTGCAGTTACCTGGCCACTCTGGTTGAGGTACGACTGTAATTTACATGCATATTTACTGGTTGTGTGTAGCTGTCTGATCATTCTGGTTGGGAGACTTTGGTGTGCAGTTACCTGGCCACTCTGGTTGAGGTACGACTGTAATTTACATGCAGATTTACTGGTTGTGTGTAGCTCTCCGATCATTCTGGTTGCGAGACTGTGGTGTGCAGTTGCCTGGCCACTCTGGTTGAGGGACTAATTTACGTGCAGATTTACTGGTTGTGTGTAGCTACCTGTCTGATCATTCTGGTTGGGGGACTGTTATTCAATATACATGCAGAGTTGGTTGGGGAAATTAGAAAGTGTTATGGATTTTTCTAATTTACACACATTACTTTAGTGAATAAACACACATTCACTAAACAAGTCTTTCACATTCCATCCATGAATATGGAGAACTATATGTTGACAATTTTACACCATTATTTTATTACAACTTTTCCCCAAAATATTTGATATACAAATACTTCATTCTCATTATAAAAAATTACATCCACTCATTTGTTTACAGATATTTGCACTTGATTATTAAATCTACAAAGTGTGGTATATATGCATAGGTAACTGTATTGTACTCTACTTAGTTACACCTCTACGTGCACTGCTAAGTATCACCTCTACATACTGCCATGTAAGTACACAACCAATACTACGGTATGTGGTATGTGTTGCACTACATGCATTCCTTGGGTGGGATAAAAACATTGGGATCATGGATGCCAGCAACAACATCATAGAAACTGTGGGAGGAAAAGATTGAAGAGTAATTAACAAATATATGACATAGTAGAATAGAAAGCTACTTAGTCACTTCAAAAACTAGATTCCAATATTAGGCAATTTTACTATTACTAAAGATAAATGATACTTTCGTACCAAGGATGTATGGTATCTGTAAGAATAGGAACATTATCACAGGAATCGATTTGGTTCAAATTGTAAATATTAGTTTTTACTGAATGCTTTAAAAATCAAATAGTCTGTAAGGTACACCATGATGGAGTGGAACGACACGACATATCTTGAAGTCTAAAAATCTAAATGATGTTCATAGCTTTGATTGTGACTACTTGTTTATGATCAAATTTTGAATGTTGGATTAAATTGCTGACAAATGGAAAGATCAAGACAACAGAAGTTTTGGTTTCAATTCCTACTCTGTTGTCAGTCATAAAATGCCAATATGTATGGAGTGTAGCGTCTTATCAAATATGTTAGTACTAACCTGGAGTGAACTAGACCAGTTCTGTTACTGAAATACACATCTGTTACTGGAATACATCCCTTCACAGTCCAGGAACCAGCATAACGACCTGTACACAACCATGTCAGGGTTAAAACTTTGTTTGAGGAATACTGACTGCTTTTATAAGCAAATGAGTCAACTTTGATTGATAATAGGGGAATGCACTATACTTTGGTGTATCAAAACACCTTATGATGACACAGGTTTTGCTTAAATTTAGGGAAAGTTTCATTCTTATCTTAGTATTGGTAGTGTTTGACACTAGTTTAATCTTTCAAGATATTAATGTCACCTTTCCCATATATAGAATTATTGTTTTCTCTTCATATTCAAAAATATTATACATTTGTGACAAACGTCCCAATATTTTCACTCACCATGGTTCAGTTTGTCCACCCCACAACTGTACAGTCACACCTTCCCCTGGTGCAGCCCAACTACCAATGATGGTTTCACTCACCATGGTTCAGTTTGTCCACCCCACAACTGTACAGTCACACCTTCCCCTGGTGCAGCCAAACTACCAATGATGGTTTCACTCACCATGGTTCAGTTTGTCCACCCCACAACTGTACAGTCACACCTTCCCCTGGTGCAGCCAAACTACCAATGATAGTTTCACTCACCATGTTCAGTTTGTCCACCCCACAACTGTACAGTCACACCTTCCCCTGGTGCAGCCAAACTTCCCCTGGTGCAGCCAAACTACCAATGATGGTTTCACTCACCATGGTTCAGTTTGTCCACCCCACAACTGTACAGTCACACCTTCCCCTGGTGCAGCCAAACTACCAATGATAGTTTCACTCACCATGTTCAGTTTGTCCACCCCACAACTGTACAGTCACACCTTCCCCTGGTGCAGCCAAACTACCAATGATGGTTTCACTCACCATGTTCAGTTTGTCCACCCCACAACTGTACAGTCACACCTTCCCCTGGTGCAGCCAAACTACCAATGATAGTTTCACTCACCACGTTCAGTTTGTCCACCCCACAACTGTACAGTCACACCTTCCCCTGGTGCAGCCAAACTTCCCCTGGTGCAGCCAAACTACCAATGATGGTTTCACTCACCATGGTTCAGTTTGTCCACCCCACAACTGTAGTGTCACACCTTCCCCTGGTGCAGCCAAACTACCAATGATGGTTTCACTCACCATGTTCAGTTTGTCCACCCCACAACTGTACAGTCACACCTTCCCCTGGTGCAGCCAAACTACCAATGATGGTTTCACTCACCATGTTCAGTTTGTCCACCCCACAACTGTACAGTCACACCTTCTCCTGGTGCAGCCAAACTACCAATGATGGTTTCACCATAAAATGTAGCATTTTTGGGAATTTCAATTGGTCTGAAGGGTCTGGTCAGCTGAGACACTTTGCATTCTTTTGTCTTCAAGTTGATTTGGTATTCTTTGCCCTGAATTTACAGATAAGATTACAACTTTCAGTTTCTCAGTATCACATCTTCTTTAGTTTATATATGTACTTCAGTCACTATAATATAGTAACACAAATCATATCATTTTTATGTCTACAGTCATCACTCATTTCAGTTAGTCAGTACCACTTCCTGTTCAAAATATGCATATCTATATTTTATTACATTTGGAAAAAATTAAAATCCATATTTCATTTCTTACGAGATTAATCAAATGTTTTTGTGTATCAAACTTCTCTTATCTGGAGTAGCAAGTGACCAGCAAAAATGTGAAATTTTGTTAACATGCATTGTTATGTAAAGTAGCAAATTGAAGCACAGACCGTCATGTAAGGTCTGTGATTGAAGTTACTACTCTCTATAACAGCTCTACAAGATTGATAAAAACAAGTTGTCTTTGATCTAATTGGATTGTTTACTTCAATAATAAGTAACATTTATTTCCTATAAGTCACTCTTTCTTGTTATAAATCATATCATGTTCATACATCACTTCTACATTTGCCTTACCTCTTTGTGCAGATACAAGGATTCAAAGAAATCTTTCTTATCATGAAGATTGACTTCTTCCATAGTATGTATTCTTTCATTGTAACTATCGTATGTTATCCTGACACGTGCCTCAAATTCCTTAGATGCATCAATCTATGATAGATAATCAGATACAAGGTAGATACACAAGTTATCAATTATGTACATGTATAAGGAGGAAAAAACATACATTGGCCACGAATAAATCAAATTGGGTTAGGTTCCACAGCAACTTTAAGGCTGTAGTGTGTGTCCACCACTCACTCTAAGGTTTGTTTGGGGCAGTTGAGGTGTAGAAACTCAAACTTCCATCAGCTTTCACAGAAATATAGACAAACTTGTATTTTCAGTTTAAATTTGGGGGGTGGGGGTGGGGGGGGGGGTGGGTTACCATACTTTATGTAGTAGATGTACTCACCCAATATAAGGATGACAAAATATAATATTATCTCTGAACCCATTTACATACCTATACCTTCAGTAGAACAGTTTACTTTATTGGACTTGGTCATGAAAGTAAAATACCTCTACAATAAATCTATATATATATCATACATTAAAGAACTGCTATTGCCACTTTTTCTTGATTGGGTCGACAGATGATACATACCTCAAGCATCTTGGCTTCCCATATAGCTGGGGCAACTGCAAGAAAATGTAAAAAAAAAGAAGAAAAATTTCGTTGTTAGGATTGGCTTCTTTTTGAAGCATAGGGACAGTTGATGTTGAAGCATGTAGTTGACAGTCATCAGATCTTAAGATATAGAGACTATGGGTGTATGTATTCCTCAATGCACTAAGGGCTTCTCTCTTATGTTGCATTGTGATTAAAATTTGTATTTGTGTAGTACTAGTAGAAGTACAAAAGAAGTTGGGCCTGAACAAAAGAATGATTAATCCTATATAATCATCATGGCTCCACAGATAACTCTGATGGATGAACCTGGGATGGAATCATGGGCCTTTAATTAATATCTCCCTCTAGATAGTAATAGATAGTGCCATCTAAGATAAAGTGTTAGGGGATCATGTGATGTGGCGATATCAACTTCAAGATAAAAGTTGTACAAGTATATGCAAGGACAAATTAAAAATCAGGTTTTTAAGTGATAAATATTATTTTCAGATACACAGTTTGTCTTGGAAGTTCATTATTCATGTACTTTTTGTTGCATGATGTATGTAACAAGAAGTGTTGATAGCAAATCTTTTAGAAGTGTAGTACATTATGTTCTCATAATGAGTTTTGGAAATGTATGTATATTAAGGATCACATAGTTATGATATGAAACTCTACTGGTCAAGAAATAATTAATAGGAGTGAATTACTACTTAATACTAACTTACATAATATATGAACACCTTCTAAATCTATTTGAAAGGCAGTATAAAATAAGTCAACTTGATAAATGGTTGCAGTAGGGTGGGCTAGAAAACTTTAGGTTGCACATTTTTGTAATGGATACAATGGTTTATCTGTTGACATCTGAATTATATGTTTCAAAATAAACAAACAGAAAAAGGAACTGGTATGAACCATTCATTTACCCAATATAAAGATTAAACATGTTGATAGCATTCATCTACCAATCTGTACCATATCCTCCCACAATTTTGTCATTAATATGTTAACAATAAGTGAGAAGGGCATACTTGTTAGTTAATTTTATGAACATTTTCAATAAATATTTGGAATACGCAAGAGGCAAGTTACCTGAACAGTTAGTAGTAACATAACTTGAAGGGTTGTTGTCAATTTTATGTACTGTCTTTTAATATGATATACCACTGTGAGTCACACAAGCATGACTTTATTGGGGTTATATTTAAAAACAATTATAAAAACTAATTACATTACAAAAACAAATCTCAACCCATAACTGTATTGTAACAATATACTAAAGTTCAAACTTTATTCCAACTAATCATTGATATATGGATTTTGATAGGAAGGCTTGCATGCAAATTTCATCTCATAAATGATAACACCATAATCTACTTATCAGTTGTTTGGTTTATCAATGAATGAATGAATGAATGAGTGAGTGAGTGAGTGAGTGAGTGAGAGTGAGTGAGTGAATGAATGAATGAATAAATCAATCATTGAATCAATCAATCAATCAATCAATCAATCAATCAATCAATCAATCAATCAATCAATCAATCAATCAATCAATCAATCAATGTTATATTTTTATGCAATTTTATAAATAGTACTCTTTTACTCTAAACTTGGGTACAAGGCCTAGGGTTATTTTTACTTTAAATTACAATATACTTGGTGGGGGGGGGGGGGCAGAAATTTAGGCACCGTTCCCAGGGACCTTGGGAGCCTGGGCTTTGGAGGCGGGGCAGGCATAGGCACAATAGGTCCGTAAAGTAAACAAGCAATGAGTAAGCATTTTCACAACCAGGCTGAACCCCACAGAACATCCTGAACGTGGAGCATATTACTATTTTGGGGCCAAAGTACCTATTTTGGTGAATAAATCAAGTACTTAATACTTTGACTAGATTTCAGCCGGAAGATACGTATCGTACCTTCATGCAAGCAAAGTCACGGTAAACATATACAGGTGGTAACCCAGACAATAATACAGACAACCGACACAGGCGTTTGAATCAACCTGTGTACACATTTTCTTTCACATGTATGATGTAAATATATGACCATACATTACTATACACACGTGTTTTTTTAAAATATACACAGATTGATCCAAATGCTTTTTGTACATTCAAAAAACCCAGATTGATTTACTTTTGCCTGTGGTAATGGTATGGATGCACAACTCTTGTCTGCAGACACAAGGGCAGACGATGTTAAAATACTTACCGCATGGTGTTGGGACCTGGCCGTACACCGTTCCAATGAAAACCAACACTACGAAAATGAGCCTCATGTTGTATTTTGGTGCGTGGCGTGAGCTGTGTGTCAGGTTCAAGTGACTTCCAGTTGAGACAGTGCAGTGTCGATGATGATGATAAGGGGGAGTTGCTGACATCACGTGAAGAACTGCAGGGGTATGTTTATTGTTTGACATATGGGTCGGGGCGGGGTCAGGGGCGATGCGCTCCAAATTCACTAACCACAACTCAACAGATCAAATGATATTGCTACATATAATATCACTGTTGTAACGAGAAGGTTTTGATGAAATATTTCAAGGGAATATTTACGTTCAAAATGACAAATCAATACGAATCAGACTATATAGTTCTCACCCTGATAGAAGTAGATCCCCATGCTATAAATGGAGGCTCCTGGATTTTACGCAATGTTTGATTCTCGTGACCTTGCCAGGTTCGATTATACAACATTTGAGTTAGCTGTTGCTGTTGGGACACGAAATGCATCAAATAGCCAAAGATGAAATTACTAAAAAGTGGTCAATTATTTACAAAAAGACATTGTTGGTGGCCATGCACTATTATAATTATGTAATAATGTATGTCGTGTAGTGGAACTGGAAGTTTAAATCTTGAGGTCACAGCTAGGTTTTGAATCTGTCACCATTATAACATCTGTACTGGTTGTAACTGGAGTATCATTTTCCGATCAGAACACCACAATATATTCACTGAAAATTGTCAAAATAACAATAATTAGACACTGAACACGTTGATCAGTGGTCGATATTATCATAAAGCAGAACAAAAACAGGTGATACCGTGATCGCCGTTGAGGGCGTTGATTTTGCATGAGAGCCCAAAAATAAATTTGATCTGGGGCGCATTCGATTTGCCCCATGTGATGATTATGATTGTGCAAATCGAACGCGCCCCAGATTTACTACAAAAAAGTTTACCTACAGGTGATGCAATACTTTTCATGGTGTACGATATTACGAGTAAGTTTAATATTACACCCAATAAAACATTTTAAAAAAACAAAACATTTTCCAGATGCAGCTAGTGCATCAAGTGCAGACGAGATTTCAAACATTCGTGATCTAGCTAGCTGATCCCACAACAACCAGACAGTATTAAAAACGACTGCACATATGTAGAAAGAGGTTACTCAAGAAGAATTTGATTTTTAAGAAGATGTAATTGTACAATATCTGTATCAATAACTTTAAATCGACCGAGTCAAAGAGAATGTTGTTGTTTATCGAACTAGTATAAGCTTATATTTGATTTATTCTTGAACTGCAAGCCCACAGACAAGTACATGATATTTATTGATATTTATGCGGACACTTTAGCTACATGATGAAATTCATCAGTTACAGATTCTAAGTCCCACCTCACTGATGCATTACGGTAGTTTTCAGAATGAGACAACATTTAGTTGATATAATAAAAAATACAAATTTTGTTGGGTAAAATAAAAAAAAATCCCACGTGTCACTAATAAACCTCCGTAGATATAAGTCTTATAACATGTTTCAATTTTATTTAATTTTCCATTTGCATGTGGAGGAAGGAATGCCTATTTTTTTTTAAAACGTAGAATGCACCTTGGAAATAAACAATTTAAAATTAAACCTTTGCTGATACTTTGTTCAGGAAAACTCCAGCCTATTCACAGTTAAAATCAATTTTAAAAAAAATCAGGGTCTTCGTATAAATTTTTGAATTAGATCCATATGACCGCCGAATGCTGTGTTAACTCTGTGGGAATAAAATATTGTCAATTTCCTTGGAAACAAGATGGTGGATACCTAAATTTCTTTTATTATTTAAACAAACTTCTATGTATGGCGATGTTTCGAGAGTTTTGAGAAGAACTTTTATTTTTCAGAAAATTCCACTCTAAGGATTTTTTCGAAATAAATACCACCTGGGTATCTGAGAACTCCCCTTTTAAAACGACCATCAAGAAACATGGACGAAAATATAGGAAAGGCATCGTAAATTTGGAGTAATGTACACACGAATGCGTCCTCACGATGATGATATCGATGGGCAACGCTTTAAAAAAAGTCAGTTTCTTTTTGCATATCATAATAGATGGCGCTGTACATTTAGGCACAAGTTTATGGACAAAATGGCGGCTGAAGCAGACGGTACCTGGCACCCGACCGACGGTTAAAGAGAGGAGTGACTGGTACAGGTTAGTTCTTGAGCAGAAAGGCAGAATACAATCAAAGGCTTGTCACAGACGCCGAAGAGCACACGGAGCATATTTGAATGTGTATGTTTACAATACAACAAGCATTTACGTTGGTGAAAAGAAGAATCTTGTAAGTTTTACTGAGTAACTTCAATGTCTTGTCTGCTTTCGAATTTTATCCCCAGCTACATAAACCAGAACATGAAAATTTGGCACAATTGGGCTACTGGCTGAAACCTATACTGGCTGTGTTGTTTGTTACAATTCTTAGACTAAACTAAACCATTACTCACTGCAAGTGTGCATGATTTTATAGCCCCAAGTCACTTTGATGAGTCTTTAACTTTAAGTTTAATAAGTTTTACAGCTGTAATGTAAACAAACTTGTCATTTGGATGCGAAAATATGTTAAAACAGTTGTTGCAGTTATTATCAGTTTAAACAAATTCCAGTACATATAGAAAATAGCACTATTTTTCCAATTGTTATCTTTTAGGCTGCTAAGTGTATCTAAAAGGCATTCATATCTAGATTCTACCAGTATGTAACCATGCATGATTAAATTCAATGAGTGTAATGAACTTTAATATTGTGATTAAACGTCAGCTCAGGAATCAACAGTTATTCATTTTGATTAATTTAAAAAAACAAAATGACGTGCAAACATCTGTCAAGCAATGATACTTTAGTAGCTAGTACCAATACATTGCTGCTCAGTGCAGTCAATATAATTTAAGTACATTTTAACCTTTTTTCATTTTGTATTTATCTGTACATAACTGTTATTTATATCCTTGAGGTGCATGCATGTTAGTGATCAGGAGTATTTCTTGTCATTTAACTGCATATAGTAGATGAGATTTTTCTGTCAACAAGTGAAAAGCAAAATGTTCATTGACTTCAAAACCACCACCCCCACCCCCACGAAAGAAGTTTTACTTTTCATGTTTCACCAATACTTGTGAAGTTGTCTGAAGTGTATACATGAAGCAGTCCACTAAGTTTATATTTCTACAGAAGACTAATGAATCTTTGAAACAAGTGAAACAATATAATGTGATCAAATCACTTTTATTTCTCAGTCAGTATTGAGTGGAAAGTAGATAAAATCTACCTGAGAACACTCAGCTATTTACTAATACCAGGGCTTCTCTATGAATTATGGTACAATTTATGGAAATATATGCACATTTTACCAGATTGTCCCTTTGTTACCTGGCAGAGTCCCTAAACCTTAGCAAAAACACATTTTTAAAACAAGACTGTCTTGATAGCAATTGACATGCACTCTAAATTGATGAGATGAAGTTATACAGAGTTTAAACTGTATAAGTACTATGGAATTAGATATACTTTGATTGATCTGACCAGTGCAAAATTAACAAATGTTGTTATCTTCATTCTCGTTGATTACATACATTCCTGTGGTGGTATAAATATGGTAGGGTCATGAATACCAGCAGTAACATCAAAGAAACTAGCAAAGAAACAGGAAAAGACATGTATTAGTCACACTGTGTTATCGTGTTTATCAAGTAGGGTTACTTTCAAATTTAAAGAACACCAAACTGTGCACAACTATAAAGAAAAGAGAGCAAAAATATCCCTTGAAGGAAAGAGGTCCATTACACTTAAATTCTTTCAGTAATTTTGTTAGATAGCGCCCTTTCCCATATGAATGTTTATATACATTGTTTTGCTCTAGACTATTATAGAGTTTGCCATAAAAATCTTAGACTTTTAATGTCATTATAATTTGTCTGTCCAATGAATAGCTTCATTATTATTTGAACACCATACTGATATTTTCACAAAGCTAATTTATGTATGTTTTGTGTCCATTTCTATCTTTTCAATATGTAGTGAACTTCATCATCAAATTATGGGTGAAATGAAGATATGGCCTATCAGGTTGAAGACAGGGATAAGGTAAATACATATTACAATAGTTTCAGTACTTGACTAATATAGTCAATAACATTGTTACATGTACACATGGATTTGTCATTGAGGAATCTGTTTGCAAAGCCAATCATTGGAGCTTGATCTAGTGTCTTCATCCTTTACCAATAGCATACTGCTTTGTCATACATCTACATACATGTAGTATATTTACCTAAGAACATTTAAGTACTTTCAAAATCCTACCTTTATATACTAAGATCACTTCAAAGATACTTACTCAGTATGAACTGATTCAGAGCTGTTGAAACGATGGTAGGATTCATGAATGGGAACACACCCATGGACAGTCCATGAACCCACATAACGACCTATAAAAATAATCAATACCAAAATCAAGTTCTGAATTATTTTAATTGACCATAAGACTTGGATAATGAGAAATTTTTCCATTCTTGAACAAAGGAAAAGTTAGATAAAAAAAAAACATCCAAATAATGATAATCAAAATATTCATAGCTTAATCATTTAAAAACTAGAATTAGTTATGAAGTAACACATCAGGTGCTCTCCATGTTAAGTGTTAAAGATTTGACTGACCTCTTTCTGTGTGTCCACCCCATAATTGCACTAAAACTCCTGCACCTGGTTCAGACAAACTACCAATGATAGTTTCATCATAGAATGTAGCGTTCTCTGGAATACCAATATGGCGGAAGGGTCTTGTCAGCTCATGGGTTTCACACTTTTTAGTGGCCAAGTTCAGTCTGTATTCTTTACGCTGTGAAACAAATATTTGTTTATTTGATAATTTTTATATAGCACATTGAGTTGGATGTGAACAAAATGGAGTTGGTATGTTGTGTCATTATTGTGAGAGATATATTTCAATTCTGGTAGTTACCGATATGCCGTGTGTACAGTTTTGACAAAAATGATCTCACTTTTTGCTATATATTTGCAACAAAATACCTGTATCCTGCAAATTGCCACTTGCGATATTTAATTACTTTTATTACACCGTACACCCATTGGTCCAGTCATTCACATAGCCACTCTTCATTCATCATCATTCATCATAGAAAGAAGAAAAGTTTCTCTTTGATTTTGAAATTGTACTTGCATATAAGCATCTAATATGGACATGTCCTGCATTATTTGTAGGAGATCGAGTGTCCCACAGCTAATCTGTAATTATATTTATTAAAATTTCTGCGAGAAATAAACTTTTGTAGTTACTTGTCACCTCGAACACGTAACACTTGAAAACATGTGCGTAGGAGAAGCGCAACAGTCAAAATAACTTCAGTGGGCAATAGTGCCGGGCACTTAGTCTTTGCACATGTGGGCAATATCACTGTGCGGGCAATAGTGTATTTAAAGAAGATCTTGTAATTCGATTCTGACCAATGACAGCTTGTGTAAGAATGTCGAGGTGTAATAAATTGGTATATTACCTCTTTGTGCAGAAACAGGCTTGCAAAATGGTCTTTTTTCTCTCCTATAAACACTTCTTCATAACTATGGAATCGTTCATTGTGGGCATCATATGCTATCCTAGCACGGGTTTCAAACTCTTTAGCATAATCAATCTGTAAATAAAAGGTGACATTCTAGATTCATATATTTGCTGTCAGTTATATACAGACATGAAATGAATCAGTATATTTCAAACAAGTGTGTCAAGTATTTTTGTATTTGTCCTGAAAATGAACGTAAATTACAAAAGAATATAGAAGTCTCGAACATTGGCTCAGTTGGTTTCTGGCGTTCGCTCTCTCTGAAGCAGCTATGAGCTACATAAAAATAACAAATGTGGAATAAACCATGCAAAATTCCTTGACAAGACAATTGTGCTTGAAAAATGTTTAATTCAGGACATGATTTTACATGTTTAAGTGTCTCAAACGTAAAAACATGAAGTGTAGTAGTAGTAGTATACAAATAAAGTTTCTTAGCAGACACACCCCCTTATAAATCAAAATCACGTCTTAACCTGATCAATGATCACCAAAGATAGTGCAGTCTACTTTAAAAGCTGTCAATCAGACCATATATATAAAATTGTCAGTTTGATTCATTGTGTACCAGATTTTTTGATAGATATTGAATTAATACAGCAATCTCATTTGTATCACTATGGTATTGTAAGATCCATGTCAAAAAAAATAATAAAATATTTATTGATATATATCAAACATCAAACATGATACTTTGATGTGCAGTGTGGGTAGTGGTAGTAGAGGGGTGTTTCAGCATATTCTTACATGAGTGATAAATGAAAGATCAAACATGATACTTTGATGTGCAGTGTGGGTAGTGGTAGTAGGGGGGTGTTTCAGCATATTCTTACATGAGTGATAAATGAAAGATCAAACATGATACTTTGATGTGCAGTGTGGGTAGTGGTAGTAGAGGGGTGTTTTCTTACATGAGTGATAAATGAAAGATGAAACAGTACAAGCTTACCTCAACCATTCGTGCTTCAAACAGAGATGGTGCAACTGTAAAAGTCAAAAACAGTATCAATGCTAACTATTGGAAAAAAATGAACAAATTTCTGTCATAACTACATATTTGTAATGTTATTTTTTTTATTTTCCAATTTGTGTGTTTATCTTAAATCATTACTGACAATAATAAAATTATGATGTATGTCAGTCAAAATTACCACATATGTTCAAATCTTTACACTTTAGTTTGGTGTGTGTCACCTCATGTCCGTCCATTCTGTAACTTGTTCTCTATTGTTACATTATCACCTAAAGCTCTTTGAAGAACAGGCGCATCATAAATCCTATTTATTATAAATAATAATAATAATTATTAAAATTAGTTAGTTAATTCAATTCAATAAAACTTTATTCTCCTCATGAAATTGCTGTTTAGCTTTACCCCCAAAAGAAACATAATGCAATCAACATGCTTAAGTACACATATATGATACAGACACAAAATACAAAAATTCTTGTAAATGACATAGAAATTATTCTTGACTTTAACACATCAAATCCAAACACTAGGAGGTTTATGATTCTGAAATGAGAATTGGTAAACATAACTTCTTAAAAAATGTTATCAGCCAACACATAGGCATATATATGAATTTGAATATGAATTTACAGAGCTGAGTTTGGTTCCCTTTAAATCTCCCTGTGGATATATTTGATACTTTGGAATAAAACCTTAGTCAAACCCAAGAGTGAAATATTTGCATTGATTTCAGCCAATAAAATTATGCAATACATGAGAAGCAAAGAGAAAACTAAAACTCACGGCAAGGTTTTGGGGTTTGTCCATAGACAACGCCCACCAGAACAAGTATTGCCAGAAGCCCTTTCATTGTAGAGTGTTGTACAAGAGAGAGAGAGAGAATTGTTTGACTGCAGTTCCCAGAGTGAAATGAAGGATAACAACAGAGCTTTATGTAGGGCAGAATTCTGGTCATGAGACCCAAACAGATCAATCATCTCATGATACTGTCATCTAATGGTACAGTAATATTCTACAGTTCTGTAACATTATCCTAGGCATTTTTGTCAAAGTCAAGACTTCAAGACAACCCAAAAGTAAAATCCCTAAGGAGTATGAGTTTTGTGTCTCAATAAAATCAAATACGTGAATGGTTCAGAAGTGTAGAGAATGAATGAATCCAAATCAAAATGTTGTTAGGGTTTCAGTTCATACATTGAATCTATCAAAATGTTTGCCTTGTGCTTCAAATGGGGGAGGATAAGTCACGAGTTATAGGTCGAAACTTTGGTGCCAAGTAGGGGTGTGTGTACCTGGCATATGTTGATTAAGGTTAACAGATACTAGTCTTGGGTCATACTTCATTTTAAGACACATATTGGGTTACAAGAAGAGGTTGACCACTAAGCTAAAAAGATGCCTGCCTTTGGTTGAGAATTTGTTACAAATAATCTGGCATTTATACTACCTTTATATTGAAAGAAAAGTTGTGTCTTTAATACTATAGCTAGTGCCTAATCAAATTCATTGAAAATCTATTAAGCTACAATTATACTTTATGATGTCTGATAAGTTTTGACAAAAACATTATATTTAGGTTATTACTGTCTGCTAATGCTGTAATGTTGCAAAATAAGATGATGATGATGATGATGATGATGATGATGATGATGATGATGATGGTGATGGTGATGGTGATGGTGGTGGTGGTGGTGGTGGTGGTGGTATGAAAATCAGGGTTTTAGAAAGGTGTGGATATGTTTTAACACAACCAGCTTGGACATATTAAACATTTAATGGTTCACACATGTATTAAATGGTGGATAACATGACATAGTTGTCCATGTTTTGTCATTCTTGTCATGTGAAAGTATTTTTTCGAGTGATATATGATGTCAATGTCATCTTAATCAAAGTATATTTCATACACTCCCTCTTACCCACCCATCCAGGGGCATAATCTGGTCAGACAGTAATTCTCACAACTCAGATTTTGTATGTGTTCAATAATGTGTTCATTTGTATTAATTAATGTGTTTTGATATCTGACTCAGTTGTTTGATTCATGCATGCACACATTGAGATCCAAAGGTACAAAAACCCAGCCAGTAACTTTGGAGACTCAAACAGTGTATGTCATAATTTGCATCGAACATGAACATGTCTACAGAGGCCCCTTGCTAATACTACATACTGATAGCAGCCATTACATTACCAATACTGGAACTTACTATATCAATATTCAAATTCATGTTGTTATATGGGAACACTTGCAGATTTATACAACAATCATGCATCTGTCAGAAATTTACATGATTTTCAAAAGACTGTTTCTTCAAGTGAACTCAGACACCCAATCTGAATAAAATCTGGTGTGGTGAGTAGGCTTGATTTCTTTATTTACCTCTATTTCCTTGGTTTGTTTTCAATTTTAATGTTCTGAGAATCATCGCCTTCTTTCCACTTCTCACCCTGTATAATAGAACTTCTCGTTCAAATCTTGCGATTGACAGCAGGCGATCACTCCCAGAATAACAAAAATACAATAAACACTATGGTAAATAAAGAAATAGAGCCACATCAGATATTAATCAGATTGTCAGACACCATGCAGATAAGCCAAATCAATATAATGAATTTAGAATGGGTAAGAGTTTATGTACTGACTGTGATGTGATGCATTGCATTTGACATCATACAAAAAGCACTTCAAATGCACGTCATGGACTTGTGGATGGCAAAATCACATCAAAAAGTTTGAATTAAAACAAAGTATGTCTTAGCTGACTACTTTGGACTGCAGAGGGCAGTATTTCCTGGCTCAAAATTCTTCCAATGAATGTATATATGATGAGACTGTAATATAGATAAGACTTAAAATTCATTACAAGGCAGATTTTTTTTAGTTTTTTTATATAGATATTTTCTATGATATGGAATATGGTATTCCAACAGTATAAATCCAGTTTGTGGTATGACTTACTGTTTAGTGGTTGGTTTGACTCTAAAAATACTAAATACATTCTAAATTTTCTTAAAAATATGAATCATTACTTGATGGTGTTGATCTTGGCCTGTTGTTGGGGTTATGTAGACTTCCAGTTGTACTGCTAAGAAACTTTGAAAATCAGATAGTTTTGTTGTATGACTTGGATCAGCAAAAACACTCCAGCACTAAGGCTATGTATATGAATGTTTGCTATCATTCATAAACATTGTGCCCTCTAAGGATGACCCTTTGTATTTTTATGTTTCTGATGATCCAATTGATTCTGCATAACAATTTAACAAATTGATTCCCTCTATGACCAAATCAGAAAAAGATGATAAAAAAGATGTCATTGATAATGGGATGAAGATTCTACATGATAACTTTTGACTTTAATACCACATGGTAATAAAGGAATAGTGAAACACCAAAATGTGGTGTGTTGCAACAAATGACTGTGTCAGTAGTGTGTTAACTTGGCTTAGAGGACACACACTGGTTGTTTGATAGTCAAAACAAGAACAAGTCCAGTAGGATAGATTGTAATTGTTTCATAATAACATAAAACAGCACTATAAGGCTGCAAAGATTATGTACATGAAGTATTATGTTACATGTAAACATTATAACACATAGACTTGGGCAAGCCACATCTTTGTATACATACATTTGCATAATACCTGACAGAGGATGGACTTGTTTGAGTGACCCAGTCGATTCCAGCGGGATCACAACCGACTTATGCCGATATGTGCTTGGGATAGTTCGCCTGACGAATCCAATCAAGTGCCGGCTGACAGTTTTCTCCTGATAGATATCATAAAACTTGCATAATTACTCTAATATTTTATTTCAATTCTTAGCTTTATAATTAAGGATGTTATTTTGCTAATTTAAGTACATATTACAGAAATATAAACTTTCAGATTACGTTTATCGCTCCTCGTCGCCATGTTTGACCATCAGTAACCGACAAATCTGTTGGACTATTTGGGTATCCACTACAGAATGCACGCACCCCCCCCCCCCCCATATCAAACAACTGTAAAAAAACTGAACCTGTGTAGACCATGATAAACTGGGGGAGTCTATCAAGTGCACCCAATGACATGATTGCATTTTGTACCAGAAATGATTGATATAGTGTACTTGGATACTGACTGATCTACTTCACTTCTACAATCTATACTTTTCAACATTACATTGTCCAAATGTTGTCTGTAATTATATTTTCCAATTAGTCTGCATTTGAATAATCAAAGTACAAGCCCTATCTATCTACTCTAAGTAAGTTGTAGAACTTAGTAGTATTATTCAGGTCATGGACCCTGGAATGAACTGTAAAGAGTTATATAAGGTGTATGTAAACCATTCAAATGTGAATTTAGCAGCAAGGTCAGTTGCTAGTGCTAGTGTACATCAGCAGGTCATACACCATTACCAGTCATGTTTCTCGATAGGTTTACACTATCCGTACGATATTTTAAGACTGAAATTTTATATTGCCAAGAGCAGAGGAAATTGGCTGTAAAACCCACACTACTTCCAATACTTGACTTGATGTGAAATACCTCAGATGAATCCATGCAAGGAAAATTCAAAGTGGCAGTGATTTTGCCACCTGAACTTAAAGTACTGGGAATGTCAAGTAGATGAAACTCCACATTGACAGCTATGTCAATAGAAGTGTTAATTTTGTTCACAAGTTTTAAAAAATGTTTGGAATATAACGAGCCGTTGACAGCATCAGTCAGTACAGTACTTTCATTAAAGGTACATATGTTGATTGTATACACGTATGTTTGTAGGAGATAATTTTTTTGCTATATATATTTATGTGATGTAATGGTATTCTATATACAAAACTTACTTATTTAAAGGGGAACACCACTCCAGCAAATAAAGAAATTGTCATAAATATTTGGTTCTGGAGAGTCATTGCATGATTTCACATCACATAAATTAGAAACACTAATTTGAATCTTGTTTCAAATTCATTGTTCTATGACTGTCTTACTAGCAGTGATACAGTGTTGCCTCATGGGAGTCAGTAGACATGCATATATATCAGGTGAACAATATATATTTACGACATTTATTCCCTTCAGATAACTAGTCATGAATATTTATTTTTCATTTAATACACATGTCTGCTAATTCCCATAAATCAATGCTGGACCTCTACTACTGGGATAGTGACTGTGAAATACGTTTCAATGTGGTATTTCTTGGCAATCAGGGGAAATTTAGTAGATGCCAAAACTGACATCAACTTAAAAAGACAATATAAAATTGTTCTTCCACTCTGTAATGGCTGTACATCTAATGGGAAGCAACTAATAACACAGAGACCATATGGAAAAGAATGGAAAAAATAACTACCTGAACTAGACACTCATACATGAAATTTTTTTTTTTTTTTAAATCTACCTACCCCACCTATTCTAAAATTGAGCGTAAAACTTTTTTTAGCCGTAAAGGACGAAATGACTTTCCAGAACCCAAAGTTTATGAAAATGCCTTTATTATATGAAGTGCAGTAATGTTCCCCTTTAAAGTACCTGCTTTTGACAGAACTCAAGCCTCGTGCTTAGGTAAGATAATGTGTACATGATTCAATGACATTAAATTTAATAGTATGTTTTAATGTGTAAATTTAATGTTTAACTATAGAAAGGATGAGAAAACCCCTATCATTCCAGCAACTGTGCTAACATTCGAGACAACCCCTATCATTCCAGCAACTGTGCTAACATTGCAGACAACCCCTATCATTCCAGCAACTGTGCTAACATTGCAGACAACCCCTATCATTCCAGCAACTGTGCTAACATTCGAGACAACCCCTATCATTCCAGCAACTGTGCTAACATTGCAGACAACCCCTATCATTCCAGCAACTGTGTTAACATTGCAGACAACCCCTATCATTCCAGCAACTGTGTTAACATTCGAGACAACCCCTATCATGCCAGCAACTGTGCTAACATTGCAGACAACCCCTATCATTCCAGCAACTGTGCTAACATTGCAGACAACCCCTATCATTCCAGCAACTGTGTTAACATTCGAGACAACCCCTATCATGCCAGCAACTGTGCTAACATTGCAGACAACCCCTATCATTCCAGCAACTGTGCTAACATTGCAGACAACCCCTATCATTCCAGCAACTGTGCTAACATTGCAGACAACCCCTATCATTCCAGCAACTGTGCTAACATTGCAGACAACCCCTATCATGCCAGCAACTGTGCTAACATTGCAGACAACCCCTATCATTCCAGCAACTGTGCTAACATTGCAGACAACCCCTATCATTCCAGCAACTGTGCTAACATTGCAGACAACCCCTATCATTCCAGCAACTGTGCTAACATTGCAGACAACCCCTATCATTCCAGCAACTGTGCTAACATTGCAGACAACCCCTATCATTCCAGCAACTGTGCTGACATTGCAGACAGTACCCCTATCATTCCAGCAACTGTGCTAACATTGCAGACAACCCCTATCATTCCAGCAACTGTGCTAACATTGCAGACAACCCCTATCATTCCAGCAACTGTGCTAACATTGCAGACAACCCCTATCATTCCAGCAACTGTGCTAACATTGCAGACAACCCCTATCATTCCAGCAACTGTGCTAACATTGCAGACAACCCCTATCATTCCAGCAACTGTGCTAACATTGCAGACAACCCCTATCATTCCAGCAACTGTGCTGACATTGCAGACAGTACCCCTATCATTCCAGCAACTGTGCTAACATTGCAGACAACCCCTATCATTCCAGCAACTGTGCTAACATTGCAGACAACCCCTATCATTCCAGCAACTGTGCTAACATTGCAGACAAATCCTATCATTCCAGCAACTGTGCTAACATTGCAGACAACCCCTATCATTCCAGCAACTGTGCTAACATTGTAGACAACCCCTATCATGCCAGCAACTGTGCTAACATTGCAGACAACCCCTATCATTCCAGCAACTGTGCTAACATTGCAGACAACCCCTATCATTCCAGCAACTGTGCTAACATTGCAGACAACCCCTATCATTCCAGCAACTGTGCTAACATTGTAGACAACCCCTATCATGCCAGCAACTGTGTTAACATTCGAGACAACCCCTATCATGCCAGCAACTGTGCTAACATTGCAGACAACCCCTATCATTCCAGCAACTGTGCTAACATTGTAGACAACCCCTATCATTCCAGCAACTGTGTTAACATTCGAGACAACCCCTATCATGCCAGCAACTGTGCTAACATTGCAGACAACCCCTATCATTCCAGCAACTGTGCTAACATTGTAGACAGCCCCTATCATTCCAGCAACTGTGTTAACATTGCAGACAACCCCTATCATGCCAGCAACTGTGTTAACATTCGAGACAACCCCTATCATGCCAGCAACTGTGCTAACATTGCAGACAACCCCTATCATTCCAGCAACTGTGCTAACATTGTAGACAGCCCCTATCATTCCAGCAACTGTGCTAACATTGCAGACAACCCCTATCATTCCAGCAACTGTGCTAACATTGTAGACAGCCCCTATCATTCCAGCAACTGTGTTAACATTCGAGACAACCCCTATCATGCCAGCAACTGTTCTAACATTGCAGACAACCCCTATCATTCCAGCAACTGTGCTAACATTGTAGACAGCCCCTATCATTCCAGCAACTGTGTTAACATTCGAGACAACCCCTATCATGCCAGCAACTGTGCTAACATTGCAGACAACCCCTATCATGCCAGCAACTGTGCTAACATTGCAGACAACCCCTATCATGCCAGCAACTGTGCTAAACATTGCAGACAACCCCTATCATGCCAGCAACTGTGTTACCATTGCAGACAACCCCTATCATGCCAGCAACTGTGCTAACATTGCAGACAGTCCCTATCATGCCAGCAACCGTGCTAACATTGCAGACAACCCCTATCATTCCAGCAACTGTGCTAACATTGCAGACAACCCCTATCATTCCAGCAACTGTGCTAACATTGCAGACAACCCCTATCATGCCAGCAAGTGTGCTAACATTGCAGACAAGGGATTTGAAGTATAAAGTCTGATGTGGATTCTTTGAACCTGGATGGGTTGAAATAAGTACAGAAATATTAGGGGCTTTATGAATTGTTGCAACTATTGTATAGTATATTACACATGGTAAATACAGTGAACTTTTGTATCCTGGCAAGTCTTGCCAATAGTTTGAAAAAAAAAGAAAAAAGTACAAAATAGCATATTTATAACAAAATAAATTTTTTTATTAGTCACTTTTTATTGATATACACAGCAGTGACAAGTCCTAGAAAGTCCAAGGTAAAAAGAGTAAAATGACTTCCATAAATTTATCAGTGTGAACTATACTATTGCAGGGACTATTCATCAGAGAGGTTGGTTTAGAATGTCATGATGTTCTTTAATGACTCCTTGTAAATAATGTCAATGACATTGGCTTATAAGTTACATTGTTTCATATGCATGGTCAATTACAGGGCAAAGCAAAGCTGACATGACATTTTTATGATTTTATTATTAAAGGAAATGATTTTAGCTGTGAGTGTGAATATATATATACATTAAAATGACAACATTAACGTGTACATGTGTAATATTTTAAAAGTTAGGTTATTGTGTCAGACCAAAAGTACAATTAAAATATTCACTGTATTTCATATGTTGCCACCAGATACAGCAAGATCTGTCAGATATGAAAACTGATGTGTTCATAGATGATAAAATAATCATTAATTTAATGTGAAGCTATATCGCTAATAAAATAGTTCATTAATCAGAATAAATGATAGCATTCATCAGACAGTTTGTAGTCAGTAGTCAGACAATGACCTCTCAACTGACCTGCTTTATTAGCTGTTTGTGATTGATTTTGATTACAGATTAGTAGACCTTGATAAGAAGGATGAAACATGCTATGGGTATTAACATATCATGATAGTCGATGGCCAAAGCACCTTGTATTAATTGGTCCAATTCTCTTGTGGCAACAGAAGACTTGTTAACACATATCATCAAATCACTCTTGGTTATCTAGGGAATATTCCCAAGTAGTTAAAGATGTGACTGCTCACTTTGCTCTGAATTACAAGACATAAAGTTCACTGTCTTAGATGCAATTTACTGTGTAAAAGTTGAATGCGCCAAAAGGATAGTCTGATTAAAATGAAGATATACAACATTAGGGAGTTATGCTAATAAACAGGGGTATATACTACTGTACACATGGTTATGACCCACCACATGGTTATGAGCAAAAGCCTGTAACTAGATTGGAGCCATGTTCGCTTAGATGTCTGTTCGTTTGGAAGTTAAAGATAATATTTCTATACAACTTTAAGAATTTTGCAATATATCTACATTTGTAATTGATAAATTCAACCTAAGTGTGCATGGTCTCTGAGTCCATATGTACACTACTTTAGCTTTGATCGAGGAATGGTCATACCTCTACCATGCCTACCCTCGAAACAAAACTACTGCCTTGACAACACTACCCACCTACCGATAATTAAAGACTCCTAATAATCACCTGTACACTGTGATCAATAACATGCAATAATTCGAGTTCCCAACAAGTCAATGAGGCCTGTTTCTGTTCAGTCCGAATGATACTGGCCGAAAATAATAGATGTAAACTCACTGTCACAAGCCAAGCATGTGACAATACAAGACCACAATAAAAACTGTGAAATATTTAAAAGGTCATTTTCATTTCATATATACATAATAAAATTAGGTCGGCTTTGATTTTGTCTCGCCCAAGTAAAGTCAAAGGCCTACACTGCAAAACCCCTGGGGGGATCCTGCCTATTGGGTATATGTATATGTGCTGCCTTTTGGTCTAAATTGGGTACTGTATTTTTAGAGATAAGGAGTCTAAAATTGGGTCCACTTTACCCTCAATTTTCAATTTTGTTTGGTCTAAAATGGGGTCCTGGATAGAACCATGTGATAAATTCTTGACTACTTCGGAATTTCCGGGAATTTCCGTGAGAATTTAAAGTAAAAAGGTGTGTTAAATTAAGAATTGTTCACAACATGATGATCCCATCAGTGATATCTAAATTAGGTATGAAAATGTGTGTTTTTGGTCAAATATGGTTCGTTTCAAAGCTACTGTACAGATTGAGCTGAAATTTGGTTGGAACATTCTTCCTTCAGGGTGTTTATATTAAGAATTGTTTATGACATGATCCAATCAGTGTTATGCAAATTAGGGCTAAAAATGTTCCTTTTTGGTCAAAAATCTATAATTCCAAAAAATTGAGTACATTGGGTTGAAATTTGGATGGGAACATTCTTAGTGGTGTTTTGTTCATAACATGGGGATCCCATTAGTGATATGGAAATTAGGGCTAAAAATGTGTTTTTTGTGAAAAATCTATAATTCCAAATCTACTGATTTGGCTGAACTTTAATGGGGATACATCTGTGCATCTGTAGATGAAGCTGATGATCCCATCAGCGATATGCAAATTAGGTCTAAAAATCTGGGGATCTATAGATGAAGCTGTATACACAACATGATAATCCATTAGCGATGTGCAAATTAGGTCAATTTTGATCACAAATTTGCATCTTAAAACTGCATGGTGAATAGGGTTGAAACTTGGTGGGGATGTTTCTAGAGTTGTTATTCTGCAGTTAGTGTTGAATTTTTTTGACATAACTGGCTCTAGCAGCCATGACTGCCCTTAGCAACAGGGAAATGATGATGCATATTACAAAGATAACAAGAGTGATGGTTAGGTAAGTGACTACAGATTCAAAATGTATGCAAATATGCTTAGCAACAAGACCATGCCCATGGCAACAGCTAAACCCCTACCAGACCGGCCAGTGGTAACCAGTCCCTTCCCCCTCCCCTTTGGGACAAAACCACTGAACATTACTTAGTAGCAATCAACTTCTGGGGTGCAGAAAAAAATCGGCAATCAGAACATTATGCTTGGTTCGAATTATTATTTTTGAATCAATACATTCTAGTTATCATTAGAGGAATTTTGATATCGACTTGTACAATGTAATAGTAGTTGAGCTCCAAGTTTTATCAAGGTCCGAAATGGCAATAGAATTTGACGATTAACTTAAACCCAATATACTCTCCAATATCACTAGCATTTTCACTATTGTTGCTATTGTAGGACACAACACCTACGTAAAAAGTCAAATCAATCTATCGAACATGGCAAATTTTCAGTGAGAGACGATTCATCACTCTTAGATAAATTCTGACGAGTATCAAAGTCAGAATTATTACTGTCTGCCATTGCTCACTATACTAACTGACATGAAAGTACTCTCTATGATGTCATAATCCCCAAAAGGGAGAACAATAGGCAGTGTAACTGTAAATTCATAGCTGCTCAGGTTGGCCACAGATTGCCAGTTTTAACTCTTTTTGTTTCTCATTTATCATGCAATTTTGAATAGATAGCTTAGCATTTACTGGTTATGAGACATATAAAGAACATTTTTCAAGGTTGTGGTATGAGGCATTTTGAATCACCTTAAACAATAGAGTATATTTATAAAATCATTTGTTGATAATACTACACTATGAATAATGATTAAGTAGTCTTAATTACTTGATGTTTCTGGCATTATGGTGATAAATGGTTTTGGTTTTTAAATCACTGTTTATTCAAGTACATCCCTAGAGTTTTATTGTATTTGCATTGGTTGAGTTGTTAGTTTTTATAGTTAGTAACAAGTGGCTGTTATACAAATGATCTGTGCAAGGAAAGTCAACATTTCTCAACAATTTATGTTAGTTTCACCTAACACGTGGTTGAGTGTGTTTGGGAAGGGGGGTATAGTATTCTTTGTAGAAAAGGGGAAAAATATTTTTCCAGGTATCACAAAAAAGGTATGCATTCCCCCATGCATTCCAATGGAAGGAGTCACATTTATGGTACATCAGGGCAAGGTAAACAAAGTACCTTGTCCTTTCTTTGTCCCCATTACACCTAAAGAGGTCTACTTGACTGTTTAGACATCAAGCATTTATGCCATGCATAGGTGCCTCACAAGACAATGTCATATATAGTTCATATGTATAATAATGTACATGTATAGTAAGGACCTACCATACATTCTTTCCTGAGAGATTCTAGTTTTATGTATCACTCTATGATAATGAGAACACATTGTGTAGCACGCTGGGACCAGTCTATATGCACTTGTGATGTTACTATCTTACCATTACATTAGTGTCAATGTATAATCTTTTTCTGGTTTAGTCGTAGCTAGCAAGCATATATTTTGTAACTTATTTGTCAAATCAAAGAAATATAGGGTTGGGTGATGAGGAACAAAAACCAAAAGGGCCATCCTTGCAGTGACTGTGTTGAACAGTAAACTGTGTATTTTACTGTGATATGCTCTGTGTGTGTGTGTGAGTGTGTGTGTGTGTGTGTGTGTGTGTGTGTGTGTATCACCTGGGTTCTGAAACCTTTGGAAACCTATTGGAAACCACTGCAATCACATGCAAAGACTGATATCCTATATAATTGTTAGTCACTTAAAATTGTTAATTAAGTATCAGAATGTGGTATTGGGTCATTTTTATGTATAAACATATGAATCATCAAAAATTCAGCATTTGTACTAGTACATTGGAGTAAACATCTCTTGATTGAAGGAAAAGTCCTAACAGGCTTATTTCTGCCTTTTATACACTTTTATTTATTACTGCAATCAACTTCATATGCTTTTGGGGTGATCAAATATCACTTGTAACATATTCAAATTTGAAAACTAGTAAAGAAACCCTAAGGCATTTGACATGTGTCTCATCATTTTGGGGATTTCCTGTAAAGGTTTATGAGAAAACCTGTGGTGATGACATTACATTTACCATATTAATCTGTTTGTTTTGACACTCTAAATTCACCACTAGATTACTTGTGTGTTATGGCTATGCAATAGATTCATAACGCCCACTTTATTAGTGCTGAAAAAACATTATCTCTATTGAAATATCAGAACAGAAGTTACATCTTTTATCAATGGAGAGTACTACTACTGATGGCAGAAAGTAGATAGAATTATAACTTTACAAATTTCCTAGGCTGGTTACATTATGAATAGCAGTTCAAGAAAATGCACACATACAATCTATTGCTGTAATTTATTTTTTATACGGTGATAGGATATTTCTATACATCTCAAACATTTTATTGTTGTAGCAGTCACCCCTTCAGAAAGTAAGTTGTTGGCAATTTGTGTAAACATTGTCACATAAATATGAGAGTTTCTGCTGACACGGTATGCGGCCAGTTACAAAATAGACATGTGTCTTGGTAATTTTCAATTGAACTCTCAGTATTGTGCACTAATTAGCTGGCAACATCTGTAAGTTGCTGTCTGGGAAATTCCTGCGATGACTGTAACTCGTCACCATTTATATATCAGATCAGGAGTTACTATTGTTTATGTGAAAGCAAGGCTATATGAGGATCTTTCTGTTGTCCTATATACAAGTTACAACTCAACTTTTAAAAATTGATGACCAGACCAGGAAGTCTTTTGTCATGCTTCTATTTCAGTTTCCCAAATCCCTTACCACCTACACAGTTATTTATAACAATTTCCTGCTTCCATCATAAATAAGACAAGTAAATATTTCAAACTAAAGTAACACTTAATAAACACTTTGATTTGAGTCTCCATATCATGGAATCCAACATAGTGATTTCCTGTACCACATCCTGTGACACCATACAACTCAGATATAGAATGTTGCTATTGAAAAAGTCAATCCAACTTTCTTGTGTGGCTTTAGTTTAAGTCTAGTTTTTTTAGCACAACTGAACTCTGAGGTTATTCAGTCATGCTTTAGGCATCACAAAATGTATGTGTACAGTTTTTATGGAGATTACAGTAACAGAACTTTGAATTTTCTTCATTTTAACAAGATCAATCATGATTTCATACATTGATATGTTCCACCATGCAAATCCATTAGTAACTGAATTGACAGTGATGTTGTGGAATTCTAACTAAGAAATTATAACATCTATTAGAAATTAATACTGAATAATTTCAATAATATTTGAAGGATTCTACCTGATTTAAATACTTTATCTACAGAAAACAAAACTACAGCATTACTAGAGGCATACTATGGAATCTTAATAGATAGTTTTTGGATTACTAATTTAAGGATGTCTTTCAGGAATACTAATTTACAAGAATTCTTGAAGCAATTTTAAAAGATATAAATTGTTATCTAGGGATATTAAAATACTAAAGGATTCCTATAGGAAGTCTTTTCGGAATACTAAAGGATTCCTATAGGATGTCTTTTAGGAATACTAAAGGATTCCTATAGGAAGTCTTTTCAGAATACTAAAGGATTCCTATAGGATATCTTTTAGGAATACTTAGAATTCCTATAGGAAGTCTTTTCAGAATACTAAAGTATTCCTATAGGATGCCTTTTAGGAATACTTAGAATTCCTATAGGATGTCTTTTAGGAATACTAAAGGATTCCCATAGGATGTCTTTTAGGAATACTAAAGGATTCCTATAGGAAGTCTTTTAGGAATACTAAAGGATTCCTATAGGATGTCTTTTAGGAATACTTAAGGATTCCTATAGGATGTCTTTTAGAAATACTAAAGGATTCCTATAGGATGTCTTTTAGAAATACTAAAGGATTCCTATAGGATGTCTTTTAGGAATACTAAAGGATTCTTATAGGATGTCTTTTAGGAATACTAAATGATTCCTATAGGAAGTCTTTTAGGAATACTAAAGGATTCCTATAGGATGTCTTTTAGGAATACTTAAGGATTCCTATAGGATGTCTTTTAGGAATACTAAAGGATTCCTATAGGATGTCTTTTAGGAATACTAAATGATTCCTATAGGAAGTCTTTTAGGAATACTAAAGGATTCCTATAGGATGTCTTTTAGGAATACTTATGGAATCCTATAGGATGTCTTTTAGGAATACTTAAGGAGTCCTGTAGGATTCTTTAAAGGAATACTTAAGGATTCCTATAGGAAGTCTTTTAGGAATACTTAGAATTCCTATAGGATGTCTTTTAGGAATACTAAATGATTCCTATAGGATGTCTTTTAGGAATACTAAAGGATTCCTATAGGATGTCTTTTAGGAATACTTAGAATTCCTATAGGATGTCTTTTAGGAATACTTAAGGATTCCTATAGGATGTCTTTTAGGAATACTAAATGATTCCTATAGGAAGTCTTTTAGGAATACTAAAGGATTCCTATAGGATGTCTTTTAGGAATACTAAAGGATTCCTATCGGATGTCTTTTAGGAATACTTAATGATTCCTATAGGATGTCTTTTGGGAATACTTAAGGATTCCCATAGGATGTCTTTTAGGAATACTTAGAATTCCTATAGGATGTCTTTTAGGAATACTAAATGATTCCTATAGGATGTCTTTTAGGAATACTAAAGGATTCCTATAGGATGTCTTTTAGGAATACTTAGAATTCCTATAGGATGTCTTTTAGGAATACTAAAGGATTCCTATAGGATGTCTTTTAGGAATACTAAATGATTCCTATAGGAAGTCTTTTAGGAATACTAAAGGATTCCTATAGGATGTCTTTTAGGAATACTAAATGATTCCTATAGGAAGTCTTTTAGGAATACTAAAGGATTCCTATAGGATGTCTTTTAGGAATACTAAAGGATTCCCATAGGATGTCTTTTAGGAATACTAAAGGATTCCTATAGGATGTCTTTTAGGAATACTAAATGATTCCTATAGGAAGTCTTTTAGGAATACTAAAGGATTCCTATAGGATGTCTTTTAGGAATACTAAAGGATTCCTATCGGATGTCTTTTAGAAATACTAAAGGATTCCTATAGGATGTCTTTTAGAAATACTAAAGGATTCCTATAGGATGTCTTTTAGGAATACTTATGGAATCCTATAGGATGTCTTTTAGGAATACTTAAGAATTCCCATAGGATGTCTTTTAGAAATACTAAAGGATTCCTATCGGATGTCTTTTAGGAATACTTTAAGTATTGCTATAGGATTCATTTGGGAATATTAAATGGTTCCTATAAAAGGTCTTTTAAAAATACTAAATGGTTCCTAAGGAATACTAAAGGATTCCTATAGGATTCTTTTAAAATACTAAAGGATTTCTATAGGATTTTCGTAAGGGTAACACCACTGGGAAGATTATTTTGATATTTGGTAGGGATATTGTTTTTAGTTTCTAGTTACGATATTGTTCAAGACCAAATGTACATAATCTGCCTGGCAACAAGACCACGCCCTTTTAGCAATAGCCAAATGATGTTGCCTATTGCAAAGATAGCAACAGGGATAGATAGACAATTAGGCAAACATTCAAAAAATGTCTGCAAATACGTCTAGCAACAAGATCATGCTCATAGCAAGTCAAATGATGACATATAATGCAACGATAGTAACAGGGATGGATAGGCAATTGGGCAAACATTAAAAAAATGTATGCAAATACATCTAGCAACAAGATCATGCTCATAGCAAGTCAAGTGATGACGTCAGTTTGCATTGACAAGATGTAACTGCGGTTTGGTTGTCAAGAAAAAAATTGGTATTATTATTCACCTGCCTATACCATGTACTGTAATAATGGCTGACTGTTAGTTCAGATGACAACTTGTAACTACCTATTTATGCATATATAGATGTTATGCCTGATGATTGCTTGTCACTTTCCGTGGGCACTCTAAATAAACAAATAACAAAATATGAAGGATGACTCTTACTGTCAGTGTGACTAAATAAGACCAAATAAAAACAGTTGTTTGGTTCCGGTTACCCGACCCCAACTAGTTTTTCACGTCAACCCTAAACTTTTTTTTACATATTTGAGAAAAAAGATAATAAAATCACAAAAATCGGGAAGTCTCGCAAGAAATAGTGGATGCAGAAACTGACGTCAACTTAAAAAGATAATATAAAACTGTTCTTCCAATCTGTAATGGCTGTACATCTGATAGGAAGAAATAAACAACACAGAGACCATTTGGAAAACAATGGAAAACCTAAACTAGACACTCAAACATGAAAAAAAAAATAAAATAAAAAATATACATACCCCACCTATTTTAAAATTGAATGTAATCGGAACCACACAATTTTTTTTACGCCTAAGCAGTAACTAGAAGTTCTTGTATAAGCTAGAAATGGAATGAGATAGTTTGTCCCAGTGTCCTTTGTGACATGACCCAAACCACCTAGTTAATGGCCTATATTGAAAAATAGGTATATGATAAAGACATTAAAAAAATAATTTATTGTCCATATGATGCCTTGTGTGGACTTTGCTTGTGAGGCTTAGTCTGAAGTGCTCTGTACTCTAATAAGGTTTGTCACTCTGTCTAGATGTAAAGCTAGACGGATAGAATAAGACTGAAAAACATTTTAAAAAACAAGGTCACAATTTGTAGCCAACAACAAAAAATGCATGAAAATATATTGATCAATGTGATGGGACCAGGAATAATCAGACTGAGGGATAATGAGTTTGTCAAATAACAAACCATGGGGAATTGCCAGCTCTTGAAAGATGAGTTTCTAGTTGTCTTCAGTACGACAACCTATTTGTCTCTGACTGGTCTGTGTGTTTTTAGGAGCTCTGAGTATTTCCAACTCACATTTGTTATTATGTCACAAATTATCACCATCTTTGTGGTAAACAGGTGTAATGAATTGAAATATAATTCAAACTACGTAAAACTTCAGTTTTGATTGTATTCATACAATAAAAATGAAGGTATTAAGCTCGTAATGATGTGATAAATTAAAGACTTTCTTTGGATCAGGCTTCAAATCTAGGTGTGAAAATCAGTTGTTTGGCAGAGCTATAGAAAAAGTTAGTCCATAACAACAGAATGATTTGATGAAGATTAGATTAGGTTAGATTAGCTTAGCTTAGATTAGATTAGATTAGATTAGATTAGATTAGATTAGATTAGATTAGATTAGATTAGATTACAATACTTTATTAACCACTGTAAAGCTGAGTAGGAATGTGTCTTGGTGTTGTTAAACATCAAAAAAGGAACAAAGGCAAAACATACATAAAGTTGTAAAACAATACAATACAATACAATGCAATACAATACAATACAATACAATATAAATTGTGATAAAAAATACAAAACATGACACTAACTAATGCAATGACCCAGTTTTCAAACAGAGTAAAAAAGGAACAAAGGCAAAACATACATAAAGTTGTAAAACAATACGATACAATACAGTATAAATTGTGATAAAAAATACAAAACATGACACTAACTAATGCAATGACCCAGTTTTCAAACAGAGTCAAAAAGGAACAAAGGCAAAACATACATAAAGTTGTAAAACAATACGATACAATACAGTATAAATTGTGATAAAAAATACAAAACATGACACTAACTAATGCAATGACCCAGTTTTCAAACAGAGTCCTTTAAGACAGGAAGAAATACACTGGAAGAGATAAACTAACATATTTTAGAATCATCATTACACAAAATACAGAAAACTGCATTCAGAACTTTGCATCAAACTGTACCATATAACTTGGTTTTATGTATGCAGTGTGTGCTACTCTCTGTATTTCCTATAATAGAGTTGGTATGTTACATATCCATGCTGTACTAGCATAGATTTGGAGAATTTTTACCCAATTCAATGTACCCTATCATTTATTTTGCTTGCCCTGTCAGTATTCTTATAGTATTGCATGCAAAAAAAATACTCATTAAAGAATTGCTTTGTGACAACCATCTGAAATGTAGAATGAATTATGGAAGTGTACTACAGTAGGTCTGAAAGTGGCATTAAATTATGTTTTATGGTGGAAGTAAGACCTGCGTCATACAGTGAAAGTAGCTACTCGTACAATCGTTCATGAATTTCCATGCATAACATGAACATACTGAACAAAGCATAATTTTAATGCCCCAAGATTTATATGTTCTTAATAAAATCAGTTTGTTCTGCTTGATGTACTCAAGATTTTCAATTTTGTTGTTGCATTTCCAATTTTTGATTTGCAAGTGTTTTGTGAAGCGTTGTTTTCAATTCTGTTGTTGTAGGTGTATTACACATTACACCTACTTACTAATAGTAGTATACTGAAAAGGTATATGTATGGCTGCCAAAGTACACAGACGCCAAATTGATTTATACTATTAGATCTGCCATTACATGAGTTGTAGTGTAGCCTCAGCGTGTTAAGAGCATGTTGTGTGTTTGCTTTATCGCCATAACAGTGTGCCATAAATTACTCACATAGGTGTCTGCATTTGTTATGATTGGTCATTTTAACAGTAATTCTCAAAATAACATTTTTGGCATCCCCTTTTTTTTCTTAGTTTTGAAATATTAACTTTATCATATGCAAGTAAAGGCATAGTAAAGACAAACCTTTCACTTACTATACTGTAAAACATTTGATAATATATTGTATTGTGAATTACATGAATTATGCAGACATGTGACAGTCGTTGATTTTAATTCTTCTTTGTCGATGTCATAGATTTGAAGATAACAGAAGAAGAGAACATTCATGAGGTGCAGTTCGATATAGGATCAAATTTCACTGATAGAAAACCATTAATGAGATGATTGATCTCGGAATCATAAAATGACATCACATAATGCTGGGAATCCTGTCAATTCAATTAACTTTCAACCAATGAGAAATGAGGCTAACTCCACCCACATGATTGAAATATTTATGAAGCCTGCTTTATATAGCATGTGTAATAAGTCCATTGAGGTGAGTACATGCTGACATGCCTTCGTCACTACTATAATCCTAGACATACCTTATGTAGAAAGCTCAATGCATAGAATACAATAGTGGATTTGGAGAAGGAACAATCAACCAGACACACCAGTTAATGCAGTTTCCTCTATGATTCACTAATCAGTGCAAGAGGACAATTATGTATCGTATTAATTAATGAACTTGAAATTGCTGATAGAGGCTTGAAATCACTGACTGGTGTTTCCACTATGGCTTCAAGAGCCTCGTATTTACTCCTAGTCTGTGTTATTTTATGCTTCACGTCAGTCGCCATGGAAGATGGTGAAGACCCAACAAATGTGGTGGATGGAGAAGTGGAAGAAGAGGATGATATACAGCTAAGTCCTGCTACTGTGAATGCATTGTGTAATGCACAATGTATGGCTTACTGTAGTTCCAACCATGTCAATGTGAGTACTTCTTGGTTTCTGGTTTCACCATGCTTCATGGTGATATAAGAGAGGGCTCATAACTTTACTTTTCATGTAACTTGTCTTTCATTTTAATAGACCAAAGGATAATGTTACATGGTGTTGAAACTGGTGAACATGTTGAATAATATACTTTTAGTTATTTGATTTTTAGTTTTTAATTTCAGGATTTACCTATTGAAAATAATAAATGTTCACTACAATAAATTCATCAAATTTTTATTTGGAATTCATACACATGGTATTGTAGAATTTCTTCCCAGTAATGAAAATTCAAATTACCCAATATCTTCTAAATTGACTCCCATGTCATTTCAAAAGCCTTCTTCAAGGAAGCTAAGTTTTCAGCTTGTGTCAGTCCTTTGTCAGTAGATTTCTTTTCCAATGTTATTGAGCAATCACACTTTAATGTGTCAAATGGATTTCCACGTCCTGCATGAGGAAATCCTCAAGTTTTATTGACCCAATTTATGAGTAAAATACCATCCATTGTTCAGTGTTTTCGCCACGGCCAAAATGATAAACATGTTTTAACTCAGCATGATTTACAAGTCTATGACTAAATGGTATGGTCAGCATTTTATGGATTGTCATCTCAATAATTGAAGTCTACATGTAAATACCTGTAAGATGTCACATCAAGAATAATCATGGACTGAAATAAGCCATAAATATTTGATGTGTTGTTAAGTGTTTGCCTGCTACTTTGTTACCCATGTCATATCAACTATTATGTTGAATAATACTACACATGAAATTTTTTATGTACACATAGTCTAACTATTGGTATGTGGGATGTTGGATTTACATATTACTTTTCAGTGTTTTTATTTACGGCCATATATATGAAAATTATCCTCAGTTAATACCCAGTCTTTTTTACCCAGATTCTCTGCATCAAAATTAGGCCATAGGGTATAAAAATCTATGCACGTTTTACCAGACATCCCTACTCTCTAACACAACTCATAGGGTATAAAAATCTATGCATGTTTTACCAGACTTCTCTACTCTCTAACACAACTCTAGATTGGCATTTCTCTGCAATAATACCTGAATCCTATTTCTTGATATGTAATCACTCAGTAGGTGGAATGGCGTTACTTTGTAAACTTTAACTTTACACAGATTTATGTTTTACGTAGTTTAATATTTATACTTCATAAGATAGCGTCGTGAGTTTCAGTTTGTCTCTGTTTGCATCTCTATATGTGCATCTTTTCTATAAATGTTTCAGCCACTGTATTTCAAACTGTGAACAATGTTTATAGTTGCACACCATTCAATTTAATGACATGCTGAAAAATGGTTAAAAAGCTGTCATTTTTATCATGATAGAATATTTACATAGTACACATTATCTCCAGAGATATGTTTGCTTTGAGGACTTCTACAGCTTCTGAGTGTGTGTTTTCAAATATATTTAAATTCAATGTTGTGTCTTCAAAATGATATGTATTCTCATGGCTTGTAGACAAAATTAATCAGGGCTGGACACTTTGAATTGCTTTGCTGATGGAGATGTCAGTGTCTTGAAAGTGAACACATTTTTTCTCCTTTCAAAATGACACCCCACCCTATCTGCTCTATTCTATAGTAAAGACCACATTTTCCAAAGTGACTCTACCATACCAGAATGGTATACATTATTACAACCTTCCATACGCACGAATGTTAACTTTAACGTGTTGTTTCAAATTCACCATTTTATCAAATAATTTTGAATTTGTGCTGTACATCCATATTTATATATGAATGTGTACACTGTACAGTTAAAAACTGCTGTGCTTACTTGATGTATACTCTGTTCTTGCAGCAAATAATGAATTAAGAAATCTAAGATCCATAAATCTAAAATCCATAGAACATTATAGTACCACAATATAAAATACTTTATTTTTCGTATTTATACAATAATACTAAGTTGTACAATTTTCATCATCTGTAATAGTCAGTGTAGTGGAAAAGAGATTTTCTAATTTTGCTGTTTTCCCATGCTAAAAATCACCTGTAGATGTGTTTTCCAAATTGACCCCTACCTATTATTTCAAATATTGTTGTAACGCTTTTCAAAATGACCCACAGTGACTAAAGAGCCCTGTGTGTCCCAGCCATTCTAAAGTGACTGGCCCTGTATACCATAAATCTCCAAATCAGTTTTGTCACTGACCGTATATCTACTTTATGGATTCTGACTTTTAGATTGAAAATTTCATAAATTTACTTGCAATGTTTATGTAATCTGCTTTGTGTGTTAAGGTGTGAGACATGCTTGAGTGTACTAACTACATGTTGTAGTTCATTACAAAACTGTAGGAGTACAATGTGTAGTGACAGAGCTCCCTTCTCTGTGTCTCTTATTGATTAAATTGTGTTTCTTATTCTTTGGGAGGTTATAAAGTCCCATAGCATGCAATATATGACGAGTTGGCAATTCTTTCACGATTCACTGAGTGTTGCCCATGTCCACACAAAGTTGTGACTTAAATTTAAAGACCCTTCTCTCCATACACTCGTTCTTATTCTTCTTCACTGTCTGAATCTGGTGAACTAACATTGGATTTTGTACTATACATGATATATTCATAGTTCATTCAGTTGCAAGATATTGAAAACTTATTTAAATTGATGTTAAAAAAATTCTAAAGAGAGCATGAAAATGACAAACTCTTTCTTTATACATACTTTCTTTAGGCCCATGCAACCATAGCACTCACTTGGAGAATGTCTACCCATCTGTTCATCCATGTGACATTGTCTATTCTAATTACTGACATAGACAGCAGATGATTTTAATCAAACATGGCACAAAACTGTCATACTGTAGTGGACAGATATATCCTTGTTACTATGTCTCAATGCATTATCAAATTTTACCTAGCTAGAGATATTATGAAATAAGACTTTATTGAACTAATATATATTCAGTAAGTTGTCTATGCTAGACAGAAGTATGATACCCAGTATGCCAACAGATTGATGTATCATTATGTGCATAATTAGCTATAATTACATAATTTGATCATAAATACATATAAATATGCCTTAATAATGTCACTTATGTTAGTAATATTTAGTATATCACTTTTCCACCCTGTGCTCAAAGTGTTTTACAATTATTACCCCTGGCATGGAGCAGCACAGTGGCCCTTTATACTTCCTCAACTCCCTGGGGGAGCATACAATCCATTGTAGCCTTTATAAGTGTATAGGATTAAAGCATTCACATTGCAACCTATATCCTACCAGGTACCTAATTATACAGCTGGGGTGACTGGGGCACAATCATGGTTCAAGTCTTGCCCAAGTGACTTTAGCCATTCAGAAACAAAAACTGATGGAGCGGCTCGAACCTGCAATTTGCAGATTCTCAAACCATTTGACTATCATGACTACACTTTACATTATATCTTGTGATAATCTTGTATCTTTGGATTAAAGTGACAAAATGTAGAAAACAAATAATTTATTTTGATTGGGGCATTGTAAAGATATATTGATTATGTCACTCTTATATGTCATGTCATTTTATTGTAAAACTACTGTTTTCTTTGGAACAATTTTTTTCACCACTTTTTTCACTTTTTTCAATGATAAACCCAGTCTGCTGTTCAGTGGTTGTCATTTATATTAACCCTTCATAGCTAATACTAACATAGAGACTCAGTACAAAAGAACTTATGGTTTCTTGACAATTGTACATATTAATTATGTGCGTATTATCTGACAGATCAATAATAGATCTGTTGTGATTTAGATAACCAGTTATCCGGAATTGATATGTTAATTAATTATGATGATATACATGATTTGATAATGTCGTTATCACCTCAGTGACTCACAGAATTGACATGTTATTAAATCATGATATATATATATAATTTGATAATGTTATTACCTCAGTGACTAACATTTATAATAGATCAGTTTCTGCCCCGAGGAAAGGAGGAGTTAGTTGATATTTTCTATTCCTTTCAAGACATACATCTTAACGTTTAAAGACAATAATTTGTTTCTACTAGTATGTTTCTAGTTAATACAAGTATTGTCACAAGAAGACATGATAACAATCAGTCAAACAGGCAGACCAATATACATTATCATAGGCTTCATGTTCAGACTAATCCACAGAAGGATATATTGGAAAACTACTTAATAAACTATCATGCTGGGAAAACATTTTTAAAATTGCATAGGAAACTGTAAATCAGAGTTTTGATCTGTCCTACTGAAAGGTGCTGTGAAATTCCAAGATTTATTCTTTCATTCTATAGCATAACAATGAATGTATAGTAAAAAGTATTGACCATACAATATTTTATCTTATTCCTTTGCCCCTTGTGTGTAGTACGTGACCAAGTCATTGAGGAGAGAGTGAAATATACTGTTAAAGGCAGTCAATAGGAGATTTATGTATAAATTATCATCTGTATGTATACTGTACAGGTTGCCTTGGGCAATGAGACATTCATCACAAAATCAGTGCTATACTTTCTCCCTAGCAAACTAGTGAATACTATATGCACTGTCCTCTAATACAAATCACCCTATTGCTACAAATTACAATTGTAACAGCCTGTAAATGGCCTTTAGTTGCCCTGAGAAATTCATTTCTTGTGCTACATTTCACTTTTGTGGCCATTATGTCACATTTAAATCCCACAAGAGACAATTTGGCAGTTAGTTTCAAGGCAGTAGTTCAGTAATGATTGCAAATGGTACATTTTTAGAATATTTACACTCATAAACATTCATCAAGTCATTGTTTTTGTATACTAGTTTTGTGTTGTTTCCTGGAACCCAAGTCATAAAGATTGAGTTTTAGCAGAGAATAAATATATGATTGATAGAAGGGGAGGCATGTTGTTATGTTTGCCAGTAACAATGAGATCTTTAACAGAAAAAAACCCCCTATGTGTTGTTTTTTCCATGCGTCTTGATGACAACCTTTCCTAATCTATGTAATCACATGTTGTAAACAATGAAAAATATAATAATAATCATTAGATATAAAATACAATAAATAAAGCAAATTGAGAGTTTGTGAATTTTAATGAGATTGAATGTATACTCATGGCAAGTGGGAAAACTTCACAGTTTTAACTGTTGCCTTAATATAATAGCAATGAAGGAGTTAAATGTAAATAGAGGTTCAAAGTGAACTTTAATGTTCTAGAAAAAACAACAACATCCTTTAACTGTTCTGGTGACTTTGGCATACAGAAGTCAGAGAAAAGTGCTATTATAGTACTAAATTCCAATTATGTGTAAAATGATGGTAATAAACTTGAAAAGGGAGACATCTTTTGTTTTGCACCTTTTTATTATATAATATCTTGCCTTCTTTCTTGTTGTGCTTTCCTTTCTTCATTCACCTTCCCCTCTCTCCTTTTCCTTATGTATATGTTTATCACTATTCAGTTCAGCCATTCTCATTATCCTCGTCCCTTTCTGACTCCTATCATCTCCTCTCGTCTCGTCTTGTCTCCTCTCCTCTCCTCTTCTCTCTCCTCCTCTCCTCTCCTCTCCTCTCCTCTCCTCTCGTCTCCTCTCCTCTCCTCTCCTCTCGTCTCCTCCATTTTTCATATCCCATCTAATCAATTCCATTTTTTGCCATCCCCTTCCCCTTCCCCTTCCCCACTCCCTCACAAATTCAAAAACTCCAAAACTTTCAGTCAAATATCTCATGTAATTTCAGAATGTGGCCAGAAATGTCATCCCATTTACAGTAGCTTAGAGCAAAAGACTGTTTGCCATAAAGCTTTCATTACTAGGTATTGAAGAATAATTAATTGTGCCAAGGTCACAATGTAGTAGCAAAGTGAACTTTCCTCTATAACCATAATTCAGGTCTTGTAAAGATGCTCCTGCATTCATGTATTCTTAAATATATGATTCAACCTGTGATTTCAATTGTCATGATATTACAGTAGATTTGACTTTTTGAATGGTGAATCCTTTGTCTAGTTAAGCTTTGCAAACAGTAATCTGTTTTCTAATCAGTTGACCAATCACAGATCATGGATGATAATTTGCTAAACAATAGTTGTGATGCATCATGTGCTACTCACAACAATTATATTTCAATGATTGGTATGATTTTATTCTTTGAATTGATAACCCAAGTTTGAGGTCTTTGAATTTTAGTGTCACAGAAGTTAGGCCAAAATAAATATTATGTACCAGTAAATGGGTACTTAAACAATTATCAGAATACTCCCACTCACCCTTTCAGTGGGACTTACTAAATACTTCAAATCTGAGAAAGAGGGCTTTGTCTTGAAAGTACTATCACCTTCCTCAAGTTATTGCCTTGTTTGTATTTCTCTTATCAGCACTCTTTCAAGTGGTAACAACAGAAAACATTCCTATGTATGTTGAAAGCATTCTGACAGTAAATTATGGTTTTAAAGAAAAAGTGTTAACCTCTAACCCACAATACTTGAGTTTGATCCAAGGTTACACACTGAAAATGAAGGTATGAGAAATTGAGGAGATGTGGTATTTCATACCTGGCACATTTTCAAACTCTCTTTTGACAACACGCTTATTTGCTTCTTTTATTGGCAGAATTTCAAATGTATCACTATTAAAGAGAGAAACTACGATCAAACTGTAATGTTTATATTAAAAGGGAAAATAATGCATCTAATCCTTAGTATACATGATACTGAAGAAATTACCTCTTGAAGAAAATCAGACTAATATTTATCTTTGTGTTTGCCGTGCCCTCCCCCCCATCCTTTTCACTTCTCTCCCCTCGTCTTAACACTACAAAAGTTGTGTCATGATTCTTTGAGTTATGTATGACAGCATAGTGTGTGTGTACTCAATATTGTTGTTCCAGTGCAGTGAAAACCTCTTGCTATAGGATGTGATAAGTTATACTCCTCTCCCACTCATCCCCATTGTTTCAACCGTGCTGTCAATTTCAATTTTATAATGGACACTTTTTCAGTTAGCGGGATACTTTTTATGCAAACAAAGTGTCCACATACAGTTAATCCATGTAATAAAATGTCTGCTAACACTTTAAACCCATGAATGAACCTGTCCACAGCTTGTTAATATTTCTATGGTATTGTTCTGGTGTCCCCTACCAAAATTAATCTGACTTGGTCCCTGAATTGAGTATACCTTTGTCAGCAAAGTAAAAGTGCATTATATTATGCTTCCCTTGTAAACAACTTTTATGCAGGATTATTTTTAAAAAAGACAGAGAAGGCCCTCCATATAGTGTGGTAAGAAAGAGAAGGCCTTATTTAATTACCTCACATTTTTCAAGGTTTCCTTTATTTCCTTTCCTCACTTCAAACAGCTAAAAAAATCTGCTTGCCCATATAGGTTGTTTAAGTGGCAAGTACTAGTATATCACATATGTTGCAAGGCAAACCATGGTTTTTCCAGTTTTCCAGTCTCTCTGCCCACAAAATGTCTCTCATATTGTTTGTATGAGTTGTAGGAATGTTTTATAGCAAATTATAGCTTCCACTGCACCTCTCCTCTACATAACCAATAATCAAATTCTAACCCACCCCGCTTACCACAAAGTGTCTTGTTTCTTGTATTGTTTGTATGTATGCTTAATAGTAGGCATGACAAATGCCAGTTTACAGTTTCAAAGTCCCTTCCTTTTCATCCATAAACAGTTATCATTTCTCTTTCTACTATCCCCTATCCCCCCCCCACATCAATTTAGCTTCAAAGTATTTTCCCTCTTTCTTCCAAATAACCACACATAATCATGTTTTATTTATCCCTCCCACCCATCCCCACCCCTACCCTATCCCTCCCACCCATCCCCACCCCTACCCTATCCCTCCCACCCATCCCCACCTCTACCCTATCCCACCCACCCATCCCCACCCATTCCCTATCCCTCCCACCCATCCCCACCCCTACCCTATCCCTCCCACCCATTCCCACCCCTACCCTATCCCTCCCACCCATCCCCACCCCTACCCTATCCCTCCCACCCATTCCCGCCCCTACCCTATCCCTCCCACCCATTCCCACCACTACCCTACCCCTCCCACTCATCCCCACCCTTAACCTATCCCTCCCACCCATCCCCGCCCCTACCCTATCCCTCCCACCCATTCCCACCACTACCCTACCCCTCCCACTCATCCCCACCCCTAACCTATCCCTCCCACCCATTCCCGCCCCTACCCTATCCCTCCCAGCCATTCCCACCCCTACCCTATCCCTCCCACCCATTCCCACCACTACCCTACCCCTCCCACTCATCCCCACCCCTAACCTATCCCTCCCACCCATCCCCACCCCTAACCTATCCCTCCCACCCATCTCTACCCCTAACCTATCCCTCCCACCCATCCCCACCCCTACCCTATCCCTCCCACCCATTCCCACCCCTACCATATCCCTCCCACCCATCCCCACCCCTAACCTATCCCTCTTCCTACCACATACTCAGTTTGTCTATGTATTAAACATTGTGTTAATACAAGGATAACAGCAGTGTGGCATGGCCATGTGGCATCATCTAATATTTATAGACTCCTAATAAATTCTTTCATCACCAACTTACTACAAATTGAACATTTGGGGAGTAATAATGGTGTAGGTTAAGAGTTCTGTACAAGATAAGGTCACCCTATTTACTTTCATGTTCACTTGTGTAGACTTTTAGAGGTTACATGTAAAACTATGGTCAGTTGTATGACTGACGTCACAGCAGTATTGCTATGGGGACTGATCTCATTATTCTTACTCTTGGCCTCATTCACAGTTCCATGTTGACATCATACAAACTATATTTATTCCTTAGCAACTCAGCTACTTATTTCTGCATCTGTACATAGTCACCACTGCTGTAGGCTGTAATTACAGAGTTTAGAAATTAAAAACGCTTGACAAAGACCCTGGCAGGGTTGCTTTCTGGATTAATGGTGAATTTTCTTCCACTTTGTGCAAATATTGCCTCCAAACAAAATATTGTAGGATTTTATAATTTGGAAAGGCAATAAATTCATAGCAAGGGTCGTTTGTTAAGAATGACAAATAGTGATTGCTGTTAATGGTAAAAGGAAAGTAATATTGTGAAATATAGTCTGTCCAATGTAATCAGTCTTCTGTATTTAATATAATTATTTTCATTCAAATATTGGAATGATGGCAAGATATTATATATGTAAGATCCTCACATACAATGATGTCATAATAATCTCTTTCAAAATAATCAAATTTCACTTAAATATACAATAATGATTACAAAATAAGCACTGACAAATTGCTGAATAAATAACAAAATACTGAAATGAATAACTGACTTGGTATTACCTAGTATGTACTGAAATGAATAACTGACTTGGTACGTATTACCTAGTATGTACTGAAATGAATAACTGACTTGGTATTACCTAGTATGTACTGAAATGAATAACTGACTTGGTATTACCTAGTATGTACTGAAATGAATAACTGACTTGGTATTACCTATGTATTGAAATGAATAACTGACTTGGTATTACCTATGTATTGAAATGAATAACTGACTTAGTATTACCTAGTATGTACTGAAATGAATAACTGACTTGGTATTACTTAGTATGTACTGAAATGAATAACTGACTTGGTATTACTTAGTATGTACTGAAATGAATAACTGACTTGGTATTACCTAGTATGTACTGACATGACTAACTGACTTGGTATTACCATAATACTTATAAATGAAGAGCTTGAATTTGTCCAAGTGACAGTCAAAATTTATTTATTGAAGGTCATAATAAAAATTATGATGAATAATTAAAAAATGCATGCAATAATTTAGACACTTTCTCAGGCTAATTTTGGAGAAGAGCTCACAGTAGAAATCAATGTCCATAATAATATTGATACTAGAGTTGAATTGTTGCATATTGATAACTTTATGATGGAGAATTTTTAATTGTTTTGCATTTTAATAAACTTGATTTACAAGTTTGTATGTTTGCTTCAGTTTCCAGAGAGTTCTATATCAATTGAAATAGACACATCACTCAGGTTGACAATGTGTTCATCATATTGCTGTAGGTGTGGTGTGTGTGTGTAGTATCTGCATGTTTCCTTCATCACCTTGTGTTGTCACGTGCTATTGGTGAAGTTTCAATGCGTGCTTCAGTTTGCAGAGAGTTGTGTATAAATTAAAATAAGCATATCACTTGATTGCCAGGTTGACAATGTATTCATATTGCTGTATATGTAGTATATGTAATAGTATGTCTGCATGTTTCCACCATCCCGTTGTATTGTCACATGCTATTGGTGCATTTTGTGGATGGGTACAGTGTACCACCTGTAGTTTTCATTTTGCTGTAGATGTGTTCTTTATATGTGACACTTTGTATTATAATTTGTATGTATGTACACTTTCCAATGTTGAAACCTCTTGTACATGGTATTTTGTAACTCTGGCTATTAAACTTGTCTGTACCTTTGTAACCTTTAAAGGTAATAAACTTGATTGTCTTCTGCAACTGTCATCACCTGATGTAAACTACCAATAAATTAAGTTAAGAGATGAGAGTTCTATTAATTATCCTGCCAATGTGTTTGTTTCAAGTAAATCTCCTTGTTTCACTTGATGCCTTTACTGCCTCAAATTATTCATGGGCTGAGAATTCCCAATCCTTTCTTCAGATCAATGTGAAGACAGCATTCTGTCTCTATTTGATCCTAAATGATCAAAAAATACCCAGGAGTAAGTTTAAATTGATTAAAGCTCCCTATGAAACATCTATAATAAGAAGATTAATGGAAAGCCTATACAAGGAGTAATATGGAGCTGGGTACGTTAGTTGTAGCTTATATAGGATCAGCTAGATCAGATGTAAACTACTGGGGTGTACTATAATTCATATGCTGTAAAATCACAATGAAAAACTGTGTAACTGTGTGTAGTATGTGATGTCACAATGAAAAACAGAGGTACACTGTCATACAGTGACTGTGTTTCTGCTGTGATGCCACAATGAAAAACAGAGGTACACTGTCATACAGTGACTGTGTTTCTGCTGTGATGTCACAATGAAAAACAGAGGTACACTGTCATACAATAACTGTGTAAGCTGTGATGTCACAATGATAAACAGAGGTACACCGTCATACAGTATCAAGCATACTCAGCAAATTAAAGGCACTACACGATTGTGTCAAGAATTATGTAAATAAGTCCTGCTGCACTTTAAAAAAAAAAAAATATCATGATCAATCTATTGCATTACAACACTGATCATTGATTGATCATATGAATAAGTGCCAATCAAGGAAACAATCACATAATTAATAATTAGAATTTCCAAATTTTATGGGGGTTAAACAAACAAACTTTGTTACCATGTACCAAATGGTAGTGTACCAAGAGGGACACAATATCATATAAATTA